>NW_022589717.1:25177504-25357899 GCF_004348235.1 Phoca vitulina | reverse complement strand
TAACACCCAGTGCTCCATGCAGAACGTGCCCTCTTTAATACCCATCACCAGGCTAACCCATCCTCCCACCCCCCGCCCCTCTAGAACCCTCAGTTTGTTTTTCAGAGTCCATCATCTCTCATGGTTCATCTCCCCCTCTGATTTCCCCCCCTTCATTCTTCCCCTCCTGCTATCTTTTTGTTTTCTGAGCACTTCCTTACTTTCTGGCCTTACAAGATTCTGCAGACTCATTTTGTATTGTCCCTGCCCTGGCCCTAGAGATAGCCATTTCTCCAAGGACTCTTGGTTCCTTTATTTTTTTGGGGGGGGGTGTGTGAAGAGAGAAGGGGGAGGGGCAGAGGAAGAGAGAAAGAGAGAATCTTAAGCAGGCTCCACTGCTCCAATCCGTCGCAGGGCTCAATCTCACAACCCTGAGATCATCACCTGAACTGAAATCAAGAGTCGGATGCTTAACCAACCAAGCCACCCAGGCACTCCAACTCTTGGTTCCTTTTACTGGAGAATAGTCTTTAGAAACCAAAGTCTGGGGACTGGATGTGTTCATTGTTGCTAAGGTTTCCGGGTTCCCTCAGTAGACAGATCTAGGAAATAAAATATGAATACTAAGCCAAGTTTGTAAACATAGTTATAATTATTTCTGTATGTATCCATCTGCATCTGTCCATTTGCATTTTGTTATTAGCCTCCAGTTTCCAGTCAAAACATTGTTTTCTCAAGTTACTTAGGTCAGCTCCTTTTCCCTCTCCCCCTTCAGCAAGTTGATGCCAATTTTGATGAAATTCATATTTTCGGATTGCACAATAAGTAGAGTTTCATACTCAAGTCTTTCACATAGAAAAGCTTTCCCTATTAGTAATCAGACTGCTTTTCTCTTAGTATTCTATAAGCTACATCTCTAACTTTCATGTTTTTATGTTGCTCTTATTGCCTATATATACCATCGAATTGTGTCCTTGATTCTTACTTACTCTGTGCCAGGCCCCCACTTATAACAGCGCTGCTCCCCATTTCCTTTCATCTTGTGAGAGACATCCTCAGTGTGATCTCTTCTCTTTGCTGGCCTCCTGAAGTCTAACTCATGCCACCTGAACCTTGGGAATCATTCACAGGCATCTGTCCTTAGTCTCTGCCATAACTCCAGTAGAGAAGTGCATATACTCAGTTCCCTCCCTGTCCTGACCTCTGCCTCCTTCAGTCAGCCAGTCTTCTCAAAAGTCCCACGTGGGAACCTCAGCAATCTCAGTAGCTCTCCTCATACCACATTGGGCTGCAGTTTGTTCTGTAAGGCTGCATGACCATTATCTAAACCCTCTCCACAGCTCCTGTTGGCATCACCATATTGGCCACTTGGTTTTTTTTCAAAAGGATGGCAGCCCCTTCAACAAAACCCCTTTACTCTAAATCTTTCCGCAAACTGTATGTGCTTTTGGTCATTGAGATTTCTTTTTTCCATTTCCCCAGGGCAAGGTACAGGGGGTTAGGGTGCCTGACCCTTTCTCATGAGAGCATCAGTAGCTCCTCTTTTGTTTTCCACCAGTTTGCTAGTCCAATTCCTATTCTCTGCAAGTTGGAAAAGACTCCATGTGCTAAATTCTTCAGATTGTGGTGTCTCGGATCCCCCAAATGCTATACATTTTGAGCAAAGCTGTACTCTTCCAAGTGGAAGCCTTGCTTTTGAAAGTATTGTTTTTGCTTTGTGTTTTAAAACCTCCTCCTTGAAATGTCATAGTCCTCTTTGTTCTAGGATTCTTCTGCTGTTGGGCAGCGCATATGTGGAATGTTGCAAAATTACTCACCTCATTTTAAATACATATGCTTAGTAAATAGCGATATGTTTTTGATCTTTAGAGATTACAAGGAGGAAGCTGACTGTTCAAAAACTCAAGAATGGAATGTTTATTAGCTATTTATAATTTTTTCCTTGTTTCAAAATTGATGCATGTTAGAAACAAGGTGATTTATTTCAGTCACCCTCAAGAAAGCCATCACTGTTGCCTGTAATGGCAGAGCCAGGAGCTGGGAGCGGTGAAGAGTCGGAAGCAAACCTTTAATATTTCAAAGTAATATCCAACTACATACAGGCACACATGTGTATATGTAGATACTGTATACGAAATACTATGTAGAAAAGTATTCACACAGAATTTTCTTTTTTTTTTAAGATTTTATTTTTTTATTTGAGAGAGAGAATGAGAGAGAGAGAGAGAGAGCACATGAGAGGGGGGAGGGTCAGAGGGAGAAGCAGACTCCCTGCTGAGCAGGGAGCCCGATGCGGGACTCCATCCCGGGACTCCAGGATCATGACCTGAGCCGAAGGCAGTCGCTTAACCAACTGAGCCACCCAGGCGCCCCACGCAGAATTTTCTACCTAGTCGTATGCAAGCTGTAGTTTCTTTGAAGGCAGTCCCCATAACCGTGGTTGTTTCGAGGACATTTCACGTAGGCTCATAAATACGCCACCCGAGGCGGCAACGCAGCGGCGTCCCGCATCCTGCTGTCAGTCTGCAGTGCGGGAAGCCTGTTGCAGGTGTCCTGCTGCTGTCCTTGCCATCAGCACCTGCGCAGACCATGCTGCACTGATTCCAGCCGGCCGAAGGAGAAAGCTCTCCCGGACTTTGTACCACTGTTCCCTCCGTCTCAGCCCGGATGCCCTGTGCTCTCAGCAACCCAGGACATGGTGTAAGAAAACCGATTTGTCAGCTCTGCCATTTTCTCACTGGGGCCTTTCTCAACAAAAGTTATTGGCCAGAATCTCCCCCGGGGGGGGGGGGGGGGCGGGGACGGGGGCGTAGGGGATAGGGAACAGGGGAGTGGAGAGTCAAAGCAAAATCATCTTAGCAAGGGGCAATTCAGATTATGTAAATACACCCATCCCAGGCAGCTGCCACTGTCTTAGTCCATCAAGATGAAAATACTCAGCTAACTCTTCTCCTATTAAGAGTTTTTCCCCAAGAGGATTTCTTGGTCTTTCTTTGCAAAGAGGTCCATGGAGGATTTGCTCTGCCAGTCTTCTGGACATACTCCTGTTTGAAATCCTAAGGTGCACAAAATGTAGTTTCACACTTGGGCCCCTGCTATATACTAGCATCAAATGTAACTACTTAAATATGTCCCTAATTATTTGTCATCTAGGATGATACTTTTGCTATATATTGACTACAATAATCTGGCAGGCAGGGCCATAATACCAAGTTACGTAGTTGCTTTCATTTTTATTTTTTCTAACTAAATCTCTATGATCAACATAATAATTGCAGGGGTTTTTTGTTTGTTTATTGTTTTCGGTTTGTTTGTGGGTTAGGAAATGGAGACTCAGAGAGGTCTCAGCTCCTAGCACTTAGCATGACCCTGTGCAAATAAGGCTCCTTGGATACAATGACCTAAATGTATATTTTAGTTTTTACACAATCCGCATTCGTTTTCTTTCCAAGTTGCTCTACAAAGATTCATTTTGAAGCATTCACAAGAAGTAGCTAATAGTGTAGAATAATACATAACCTTGAAGAGGTCAGAGAGATTGTATGAGAAATAATGAAATAGACTTGAGCATGAGAGTCTGGAGGTGGTTACAAAGAAAACAGACCACAAAGCATACTTTGAATCTTTGAGAAAATTTTAATATTCTTCTCTGAAAATGCAGCCTATGAAATGCATATTTTTAGCATATTATCTTTTTAATTTGAATGCTTTTTCAATTTAAAATCATTTCTTTAAATTATTGAAGTATAAACAAAGATATCAAACTTCTGATTATTTATTCATTATCTACAGTAAAAATGACTGTCCACCATATATTCCAATCTAGAAACTCGAAAAATCTCTAAAATTGTTATTTTTACATAGATAATATCTACTGTTGAGAATATGGATAAACAGAACTAAAGCTAAATTATAATTCCACCCACTATTAATATTCTGCTATATAATATTATGGGTGTTTTCCTACACATATAACTTTTTTAAAAACCTGGGATCATATTGTAGATATTGTTTTGTAATCTGCTTTTCCATTTAAAGCAACATTGTAACATATAGGTATTTACTAAATATGTTTCTGTGACATATTTTAAAAGCCTTGGTTGAAGTTGCTTTCTTCTATAGAGGTTTTTCATTTGTTCTTGGAGCCCAACAAACTCTAAATTTATTGAGATATTTTTGGACACACAGGTGATAGGAACTGGAACATCAAACCAGGGCCAGGTGTGGGGTTCTGCTCTGTTTACCCAGCCTCCTAGAGATAAGAAAGTTTCCTTGCTGTTTTTCTCTGAAGTGTTCCTTTTCTTTTCCTTCCCTTCACCTCCCTAGCCCTCCCCTCCCCTCCCCTCCCATCCCCTTCCCTTCTCTTCCTCTCCTTCCCTCCCCTTCCCCATTCTCCCTCTGCCCTCCCCTCCCCTCCCTCCCTCTGCCCTCCCCTTCCCTCCCCTTCCCTCTCCTCCCCTCCCCTTCCCTCCCCTCCCATTCCCTTCCCTTCCCTTCCCTCCTCTCTTTCTCTCTTAACCTCATCCTGCCTACTCTGGTACCCTATCCTCTGAGGCCCAAGCCCTCCATTGTGGTCTCCTGCTGAACTCTCCATTTTGGGTGGACCCTGTGCTCTATCTCCTGTCCCCACTCCCCTTACAAGGCTGAATGAAGTTCAAGTATCCAGGGTTCTGCAGAAAACCTCAGACCAAAAATACCAAACCAAACCAAATCAAACCAAAACTGGTTTTGGCTTTCAAATATCCACTAAGGTTACTGATTTTACTTTGTTTTTGGCCTCTGCATTTTCTTCCTTCTCTGCCAGCTTAGCAATGCAGCTAAAATATATATAATAATTCATTCAGGATTTGACTTTTTAATCAAAAGGATTGTTCTCTGCCATATGACAAAAATGAAGGTCAAGAATATTTACTTTGAAAGATTAAAAATATATCATGTATATTTTTATTCTCTCTAAAATTAAATGATTATTTAATTGAAATATTTGTGAAATAATGGATTATACAATTTAGGATTCGGCTCCCAATCCCACTTCTGATCACCAAGAATCTAGTCATCAGTGTGTGAGGTTTTCTTTGCCCCCACACCAACAAGTAATTCTTGGACACCTGCTGGGTGTCCTGTTAGTTAATTCAATTCTGACACTATCTATCTGGAGAGAGCATCATATCCCACAGTTAAGGGCTCAATCCCAAGAGCCTGCCCCCTACTTCAGATGCAGATTGCAAGTAGTAGATTCCCAGGTTACATACAACTTCTGTTCAACTTGGCTAGAAATCAGAGTTTCCCACAACCCTTTCCTTGGTTTTGATTAATTTACTAGAGCAGCTCATAGGACTCAGTGAAACACTTAAGTTTACCAGTTTATTAAAGGATTGATAAGGGACACAGTTGAACAGCCAGATGAAGAGATACGTAAGACGAGGTCTGGGAGGATTCTGAGTGTGGAGCTTCTGTCCCTATGGAGTTGGGGTATATTCACTCTCTGGTGTGGATATGTTCATCAACCTAGAAGCTTTCAGAATGCCCTACTATTGGGATTTTTATGGAGGCTTTCTGAAGTTAAGCATGATCCATCATTAACTCCATTTTCAGCCCCTCTTCCTTCCTTCTCTCAGAAGGGGGTACTGAAAGTTCCAGGCTTCTAAAAAAAAAAAAAAAAAAAAAGAAAGTTCCAGGCTTCTAATCATGGCTTGTTCTTTCCAGTGACCACCCCTCATCAAGGAGTTCACCTAGAGTCACCTCCTGAGAACAAAAGATGTTCCTAGTCCTCTTATCACTTAGAAAATTACAAGGGTTTTAGGAGCTCTGTGCCAAGTTCCAGGGACAGAGACCAATATATATATTTTTCTATTACCTCACACAATTATTAGTGAAATACCTTTATAAAGCCTATATATTATAACATCATGATATAAATAATAATAATACAGCAACTATATTTTGAATACTTATGAAGTGTCAGACATATCTTGTTTTAAACTAATAGACTTGGGGCTCCTGGGTGGCTCAGTCGTTGGGCGTCTGCCTTCGGCTCAGGTCGTGATCCCAGGGTCCTGGGATCGAGCCCCACATCGGGTTCTCTGCTCGGCGGGAAGCCTGCTTCCTCTCCCACTCCCCCTGCTTGTGTTCCTGCTCTCACTATCTCTCGCTGTCTCTCTCTCTCTCTGTCAAACAAATAAGTAAAATCTTAAAAAAATAAAAAAATAAACTAATAGACTTTATTTTTTTGAGGAGTTTTAGGTTTTTAGAAATAATGGTGGAGGGTAGAGTGTGTTCCTATATCCCCCCTCACTTGCAGCCCCCTTCTCCCATTCCCTATTGTTAACACCCTGCGTTAGTATGGTATATTTGTTATAATTGATGAGTCAATATTAATACAGTATTATTACACATGTTATCTTTTTTGGATCCTTTCAACCAGACAAGATAGATATTATCCCCATTTCAAAAATAAGGAAACTAAGATTGAGTATTAAATCTGGATTGACTGACAAATGTATAAGAACAAGAGCTTGGACCATTATATTCACTTTTTTTCTATTTTACCTACTTTGAGAAATCCTATGTTTTAAATATATTCTGTCTGATGAAATGTATGGTTGGTATTGTATATAATTTTAAAAAAGATCACAACAGGAAATCATTTTTTCCTAAGATCTGATCTTTAGAACTAACATGCTTATCTTGTATGACTACTAGATTAGAACACCAGTTGGTGATTGCCAATGATCACAGTTGCAATGATAATTACTAATTATTTTATAAGTACTCTGAATGTAGTATAATTTAGTTTTGTTATTATAAGCCTTGCTATTTGTCTAATGGCAATATAGATAAACATAAAAACAGCAACAATGCCCTGATTCTTCTTTTACAGCACATCAAGTCATTAAATTCCTTTTAGTATAAATGTGCATTGTTCTTTTCATAACAAACTATTTTTCGGTTATGTTTTTGTTTCATAACAATGAAAGGTCTTAAAAGGCAAAAATACACTGCCCTATCTGTAAAGTAGTGCTGTGTATAATGGTGGACATAGTATATCTATGGCTTTTATTTCTCATTTGGAAAGTCATTTTATACCTAAAGATGGATCTAGTATAAGCAATCTATATGAATAGTGGTTTATATTGATTTGAATATCAGTATCAGAGCTGAGTATCTTGTATTGCAAAGAAAAATCAATACTGTTGCTCTTATGGTCAAACATATGTTGCATCTAATTTATTTCAAGCATGCTGTATGTTGATGGAATCCAGGTTCTGCGATCCCTTCTCTCAGCTGTTTGGTCTCACAGTAACTCTTGCTGAGTCTCTTGGCATGATATAGAATGTAGTGCAATACACCTGAAAGAAATGTGTCCAAGTCAGATCTTCTGAATGTTCTAGCACAACTGTAATTTATTTCCCGTGATTTTTATGTTTTCAAAAGCATGACACATTGCTATATTAATTGAAAATTTACTAATGTAATTATATATTTGTCTTATAGTGAATGGACATCCAATACTCAAGAGAGCTAACATCCGGATTGTTGGAAAGTTGGTATCCAGATCTATAAGAGAAAGAAAAATGAGACATTTATCGCGAGAAGTAGAATAATGTTTCAATACAATTTTACTATCTTAAGAGTTGAACCTATCTACCCAAAGAGATATGTTAACATTGGCCATGGATTAATTATATATCACCAGGAAAAAAATGACAAGCATCTCTGGACAGCAAAAGAAAGATTTCAACAAGTCAGTTTATAATTTCTAAATATCTTTGGATGAACCATTCATTGGATCTTCTTCATTAAAAGCTACTGTTTTATTATACTGAAGTTGAAACCACCTAGTGTCAAGTATTCCTTTCACTGGACTTTAATTTCTTGTGTTCCATTACCAATAAATGCCATGAAGAATATTTAAGACTTTTATTTCTAAAAACTCACTTAAGTTTTTTGGAAATAGTTTCTCAGAATATGTTTTAAACTATATGACTTTATTAGTGTGGTCATAGTATTATTTTTCCCTATTCTCATTCCTCACTCGAGTGAAAGACTGGAAGTCAGTTTAAGTGCTCCTGAATTACCTGCCTTAGTTCAGAAAGGGTTTGAAGCACAGCGGCTAACACTAATTTCTTAAGAATCTTGCATTTAGTTTTATCTGTCTATCCATCATTTGTCCATCAATCCCTCTCTCCCCCGTCCCCTCCTTCTGTGAATGGGGTTGGAGAAACAAGTGAAGGACAGTGAAGGAACAGAACCTGCACCTCACATGGAGACTAGATATGAATAGAGGCAGGAACTGTGTGTGTTTCATTTTTTCAGTTCTTACCTCTGATCTATTACTTCTGCAATCAACTCCGGTTTAAGACTAAAATCTCTCTCAGGCTACTTTATGCAATAGAGTTTAGGGTAGAATCCATATGGAAGTTATTAGAATAAAATCTTTAGAAAAGCCAGTTACAGGAATCATGTTAAGTAATGGCCTCACCAAAACCAGAACCAGGCTGGATTAAAAAACATGCTGATCCTCTAACCAGAAAATGTTTGCAGTAAAACATTTGATGGGGGAAAAAAGCGATGACGAGCTAAAATGTAGACATTAGCGTATTTATGAAATTAAATTATCCATATTCTCTCTGTTGGTAATTGAGAGGGTTTCATTTTAAAGAAAAAAGTTTTTCTTTATTTCAATACTTTTAGTGTTGAAAGCTGGAAAGTGCACAATAAAAAAAAAAAAAAGGAAAAAAATCACACATGAGTTGAGTTCCAGCGTGGTAACAGATCATCAGCCTGCTCCTTTTTATAGCATTATTAGGATAAAAATTTGGCTAGATTTCTGCTACCACTATTAAAAAAAAATTGGGGGAGCAAAAGCATAGAATTATAATGAAAGGCACCTACAAACTAAAATACAGGATTTCCTAATGAGTGTCACTAATTCAAATGGCAAATATATTTATAAGAGAAAGCAATGAATATAAAAATATCCAAGTTACCTTATGAAAATAAAATATAAAAATTATGATTATGACAATTAGGGGCAGGATATAGAAGTTTATTTTTCCTTTAACAAAGTGTGATGATTGTTCTTGTCTCCTATTTCCTACATTTGACTATTGTTCTTGATTTTCAGCAAACTGAGGTAGGGCTACTGAATGTCTTTTCGAGGTGTGATCCTCCATTAAAGTTCAGTGACAGTATGTCACTCTAGAGCCCAGAAGACAGTGTAAGGTCAGGGAAAAGAAGCCTTCACTTCTCAATAGTCAGTTTCTATATAAAAATTGGCACTTGGTGCTCATCAAAGAACAAGAAATATTGGATATGCTCTAAATGTCCATTGTGTTTTTGAGCCAACTACCTGATGGAAGTCATCACTTATATGTAAATGAACTGTCAATGGCTTGCCACGGTTGGCAGTCACTGGACTGTGAAGGGTATGTCTTAATAAGAACCAAAGCTCTTCTCAGACTTTGATTTACTGGAAATAAAATAGAAAAGTCCTCTGAGACTACAAAGGACACTTGTTTCAGATAAAACGTCTAGACAGTAGCAATATATTTAGGGCTTTTATTATAGCAAAACTGCAAATTAGGATGGAGTGGTGAGAAAGTCCCTGTGACCCAGCTGAGTTCTAAAACACTGCTTCTGACTAGAGTAATACAATCTTTAAAATAGCTAAGCCAAATTAAATAAAAGTGCATTAAGAAAAAAAAAAAATCCAGAAACAAGGAAGAGTCAAGATTCAGATTTGTTACCTCTTTTAAATCATCTATGTCTTATGTTTTGCACTCTCTTATGAGTCTATATTTTTCTTAATAAATCCAGCTATTAGAATAATCATGCAGCTATGATCTTGCAACATGGACTACCTCTCAGAAAAGTCAGATTTCAGGGGATTCTTCTTTGTCTATCCATTCCTATTCCCAACTTCCATTCCAAAACACACTACTGCAATACTGAATTCTCTGTAACTATGAATATTTTTATTAATGCTGTTAATAACAATCGTATATTAAGTTTGCATCTTGCTTCGGTACTTGCAGTATACTTTTGCATAAATATGAATGATGGAAACTCTTATCAGTGTGAAAAAAACGATTAAAGAAGACAATGTAGGTGATAAAACTTTAACACTTCATGAAGTGAATCATCTCCATTCAGAGAACTGCAAAATGGGGTGGAGGGCAAGAGGCTTTTCCAAGATAAAGAATAAAGAACAAGGAAAAGAAAAATAGGAGATATCGGCTGGAGCCACATAGTCAACCTTGTCGGGGGTGGAAAGGAACAAGGAAATAAGTATTGAGCCCAGACTTGGCTTGGCATTTGGGTATTGGCTGACTGTTTCTCTGGTCTAGTGGAGCATTTATAGGGGCCTGAAAGTTATCTAAGTTTCAGTTTGCTGACATGGTGGCCCAGGCAGGAGCAGCTCCATCTTGGGCCTAGGAATTTATTTCAACAGTAAGCAGACCAAATATTTATATTAACTACTTTCTCCCAAACACACTATGTTCAAAGAAGTCTATCAGTCAGGGTAGGTTAACAGCTTTGAAAAACAATCCTAAAAATCCCATTGGCTTTAAGTAATAATATCTTTTTTGCTTACTTCAGTGGCCAGCCTGAGTCAGCAGGGACTCTGCCCCATGCAGTCTTCCAGAGAGTCAGGCTTTTTCCATCTTAATAGCCTTGCCACTCTTTAGGGCCACTACGGCAGTCTTCACACCCAGGCAGTAGACAAAAAGAGAATGTGGAGAAAGCATACCCACTTCTTAACTGCTTCGAACACATCACCTCTGCTCACATTCTATTGGAGACAACTTGTTACCTGGCCCCATTGAAATTCAAGGGGGCTAGGAAATGTAGTCTATTTGATATGCAAGAAGAGAATATGTCCCCTCGCTGCTAAAGGGATTAAATTGCATTCCTCATTATTTTAGGGAACAAGAAAAATTTCAAATGCCTTAACTTGGATGGTCATCATCTGGTTTAACCTTCTATTATAAAAGTATCCAAGTAATCTAGATTTTTTTTAGTTTTCCAATATTGTGATGTTAATCTAGATTTTAAATTCTAGATTTTAAAAAAATTCATCAAGAATCCTGCAAACATCTAGCATCAATTTAAAGGAAAACCTTTTTTGTTTTTTAAATTTCTCAGGTATGTGTTTTTTCTTTCCTGAAATTGAAGAACTTGGGGTTTTATTTTTGTTTTGGTTTTGTTATTCAAATAAAAATCACGTCAAGTAAATAATTTTCAGTAATATGCTGATAGGAACCATTCTTTTTATATAAAAGACCACTCATTTCCAGTCTGGAGAAATAGGCTACCAAAAACTAATACTTGCAGAGCAATGGAGGGAAACACAGAATTGTACCATTTCCAAACTTTTCTATATAAATAATCAAGAAAAGAAATACAATAAAATAGTGTAGGACTGATTTATCATTTCAGAAGTAATTCTTCATTTTATTCCAATGGGAAGAATATTGAAGAATTAAAAATTTTCATTCTGGGGTGCCTGGGTGGCTCAGTGGGTTAGGTGGCCAGCTCTTGATTTTGGCTCAGGTCATGATCTCAGATCCAGGGATTGGCCCATTTGAGGCTCCGTGCTGGGCCTGGAGCCTGCTTGGGGTTCTCTCTCTCCCTCTGCTCCTCCCACTACCCCCTTCATGCTCTCTGTCTCTGTCTCTCTCTCTAAAGGAGGGGAAAAAAACAAAAATTCTCATTCTAAAAGACTTTTAAACAGCTAAGAGAAAACAGAAAGATAAAATGTAAAGAACCAGAATTCTAAATAGGTTTGCAGAAAGTTGAACAAATGTGGTAGCTGAAGCCTCCTCCCTTCAAAATTGCCATCTCTTTCTGGAATTAATACTTAAACATTCAAGTTTGGGGGTTATTAAGCATATTTCACATTGGACTCTAATTTGTGTCTCTTCCAATTTTTTTGAGCCGTCTCTGTACATGTAGCTAGTATTCTACATTGTGAAATACACATTTCCAATATAATAATAATAATAGTAATAATAATAATGCACAAACTGTATTTTCAGCCTCCTCATACAAAATTTTGCTTTGGAAATGAGTCGGATAGGGGCAAAGAGCAAGTACAAAGCACTTGTCCTGCTAGAGTACCTCACAGCAGTGACCTGGCCTGGTGATTCGGAGGCCCGTGGCTGTGGGGTAGCTTCCTGATTCAGAGCTTCCTGATTTTGGCAAGACTGTTCCTGGGGTGATACAAAGAGTGACTCATGAAACTCCTTCAATCTGTTTCTTCTGCAATGCCAACAATTTTTTGAGTTGTCCATCTCTCTTAATAAATCTTTCTGGTGAATATAGCTACGGTTGCCCTGTCATCTGAAACTGAGAACCAGACCCATATATTTTCCTTCCTTCCTTCTTTCCTTCCTGTCTTCCTTTCTTCTCTCCCTCTTCACTTACTAATGCTAGTCCATAAAGATTCTACCAATATTAAGGTATTTAAAAATTCAGATGCCTTTTTCAAATTGAACATTTTGGATGTACTACGTAGGCCTAAATGTCAGATATGCAATCTCTTGACATGTCACATTGTCCCAAGCAATCCCAGTTCCACTTTTCCTCTGCATATAACTGTGGCTTCATCTTCATTGAAAACATATTTGGTATCTTTTTTTTTTAAGATTTTATTTATTTATTTCACAGAGAGAGACACAGCAAGAGAGTGAACACAGGCAGGGGGAGTGGGAGAGGGAGAAGCAGGCTTCCCGCAAAGCAGGGAGCCCGATGTGGGGCTCGATCCCAGGACCCCGGGATCATGACCTGAGCTGAAGGCAGAGGCCCAACGACTGAGCCACCCAGGTGCCCCACATATTTGATATCTTAAATGGTATTTCTATAAGTAATTCTCTATAAAAGAAAAGCCAAGGATATCAGAAAAGTAACTTTATTTTTGATAGCAGGATGATAATTTGATGAAACTCCAGAAGCTTGACAGTTGCTTATAATCCACAAAAATGAAAGGGATGGAATAGGCTGAGATTTATCAGTTTAATCTTTCTGCATTTTGACATGTATATTAAAGACTAGACTATTTGTAAATGTAGTACTGTTTCAATGATGATATAATGGTTAGTCTGGAAGTGGAATCCCTCATATAGTTAGATGACTAATGGAACAGACAGTGTAGACTCTGTAATAAGTGAAATACAGCTTTAAGAAAAACTGAGATTGCCTTATGCAACTATAGGTCCTATAGATTTTCATCATAAACCAAGATATCAGGCTAATCTGTAAAAAAGTCTGAACATATGTCTTTGAAACATCATTGGTACTTCAGAATCTTAACTAGGTGATATTCTTGATAAAAGTGTGAGTTTATTTATAATACTCCCTTTACTAAAAGAAAAATACCACCACCAAAAAAAAAAAAAACCACCATAAAAATAAAAATGTACCTATTTTATAGAATTGAGTCGCTGGAGCAGGCATTACTTAAATGGTCTAAAGACCTCATTTTATAAAAATCAAAGCTTAAGTGGAGGGTGAAGTGAGAGCATACAGCAATTTAGTGTCTGAGCTGGGATTGACATAGGATCTGCTGATTCCAGGCCAGTCTTCTTTATCCTATTCCTTCTTACGTCCCCAGAAGACAAAATGAGGATAATTTCCCTAGAAAGAAGGATCCACAATGCAGGCCGGAGCCAGGCAACTTCGCAAACTACACTTGCCAGCAGTACAGATGCCTCCTTCTGAATTCTCTGATCTTCTCTCTTCTCCCACATAAAAAATATCCCTGCTGTCCTTGCTAGCATCCTTCTTTTCCTCAGGCTTGAGAATAGGTTGGCTAATTTGATCAATTAAATTGGTTCAAGGTGTTAATGGATCCTAATGGCTTCATGTATTACCTTGTTTGCATTTTAACGAGGCCCATGAACTGCCCGTGAGTGACTAATGCTGGCAGATTCTGACATTGTGCAAACCAGGTGAGGGGCATCCTGGCAACATTCATGTCACGATTTACTACTGACTTCATTGAACACAAGAAATCCCTATTAGAAATTTTACTCTGTGTGTTTGTTAGGATAGATACTAAGCGAGCCTCCCTCCTACTGCACATCTTGTGACCTGATGATTGTATCAATACAGCATACTCTTTCAGGTTTTATAGAAGGGAAGTCCATGTTGGATCTTGACTCCCAGGCTAGCCGATACCAATTCTCGGAGCTAAATCTCAAAGAATTACATTTCTTAAAAAACTCATATTTCTTATGTAAGATAGTTAGCCAGTTCCCTTCTCTTCAAAACGTTTTCTGGATTTGTCCCTTTCTTTTTCATGTCGCGTTCATTCTGCTAGTCCAGGACCTTATCACTTCTAATCTAGACTTCTTACTATGTCTCTGAATTTTCTCCAATGTCAGTGTCCCCGTTCTCCAATCCAGCGCAGCATTGCATGGCCCTTCTACTTAGGTACACATCCGTTGTTCATGACTTTCTAGACCCTCAGCTGAAGTTCAAGTCTTTACCCTGGTGCTCTGTGCTACTTACAATATCTCTTTATCTTATTGCCTCGTCTGCCAACCACCCAAAGAAAGCCCCCTCCGTTAGTTCATGGCACCTCTCCCATTTTCTCCTTGTCTGCTCGAAATTTAGCCAGTCGTCTAGACAACCAGTCCTAGAGCTACCTTTTCAAATCTTTCCTAGAAAACTTTCATCCTTAGTGTTTTTATTCCCTTCTGCCAGCTTGAATTTGTCTGCATCATTTATTTTTGTTCTTGATAATGTTATTTTGCACTGATTTATACTGGTCTCAGTGAGCTGTTTCATGTGCATAACTTTTAACTGACCAGAAAAAGAAAAAAATTAAAAAAAAAAAAGGCTCCTGAGAGCAAAGATTATACCACATCCCTAAACCTAGCACAAGTTTTTGAGAAATGTTCATTGAATTAAGAGGATTTACACCAGACTGCTCAATCAAGCTGAACAGGCTAGCAAGGGTTTTACTGAGATATGAAAGGCTTCAGACTTTGATCCTACACCAAACACTGGAAAATATAGAGACAGTAGCAGGTCACAAAAAGGCTGATGAAAAAATGTGTTATCTAAACTGAGACAATTGTGAAAGTAAAAGGGGCACCAAAAATAACTAAAGTTATTTTTTTCCCACGAAATTCCTAATTTTATTATATTGGACCTATACAATAACTCTATTAAAAACTATTTTCAAAAAATAAAACTTTCTTAAAAATAGCATACATCTACATGCCTTAATGCAACATACAAAAATACCTTTTTATTGATTATTTGAACATAAAAAGAAGATACGCAGCATAACTGTTCTTGGTATTGTTACCAGAGCCCTAGGGTGCGGGAGCACCTGGCCCCAGGGATCACAAACAGACCAGGTTTGACCACTTGCCACTGACAAAATCTAAGGGCAGAAGCACCAGTGGTGGTGAAACAAGAAAGGAATTTAATTCAGGGAGGCCCACACCAACAAGACAGCAGACTAGTGTCCCAAGAACTATCTCCAAGGTGCTGTGAATAGGCTAAGTTTATACAGGAAAAACGAGGAACAAAGATGGGTGGGTATATGCATCTGAAGTTAGGTTGATCATTGTCTTGGGGTCAATCACACAGGGACTTGATGGCTTTAGGGTAGCTGTTATTGCTTGAGGGTGTAGTTTCAGTTCCCATCACTGGGTGTTTTGTCCTCTGGGTCCCTCGCTTGAGTTAACAGGTAAGCTGGAGGGAAAAACAAAGCAATTAAGAGGAATAAGTGGAAGGCAAAATGGTGTCAGTCAGGGCAATACTGGATCCTCCTTCAGCATTAATTCACATTTTTAAATCATGTACTTTAAGGAATTGGCAGTAGCTCTTTACTACAATGCCATTTGTATTTCTCTCAAATATGGTCTCATTCTTTTTATTATTTTTTTTTCATAAAACTGCCTGAAATAGACTTCTAAGTTGCATCTTATGGTTAACAAATTTAAAACGGACACCTTCTATTGAATATTCTCTGTAGATCATATTAGGTAAGCTCAAAGCAAATTCTGCTAAATGGAGAACATTCTCAAGCATAAAATTTTTTGTATTAGCATACATAAATATTTCAACCCCAATATTTTCACAGATATTCATAGTTAGCCTCCAGTTAGAGTCCATTCTTTCATATTTTTACATGAAACAAGTGTATCAAATATGTTAAGATGATTTTTGAATGTTTTATCAACTTTAGATGGTATAAAATCATAGGCATTTTTTCAGTTTCATTGAATCCCAGAACATAACTTATTCAATTAAATATTAGAACTCCCATAACATGGTGTTCCTACCAGTCGAGATACTCCAAAGCAAAACTATAGAATTTCAGAATTAAATCTTACATATTATTTAAGCTACTCTTGCTTTTATATGAATAAATGTCAGTGTCTTCCTGTTGACTAGTTTTCTTTCCCGATACAGTGCAAATCAATAAAATCTTTCAAAGATAGCATTTTTTGACAACTCCCTTTGTTGAATATTTTTAGTAAAGATTTCATATTGATTTTGAAGAAAATGAAGAAAATCTAGAGGACTCACAAGCGTTGATTTACAAAGTCATTCTTTAAAAGCAAAACATTTCTGAAATCAGGTTGGTGATGGGCAGGAGTGAGAGAAAGTACATACCGCTACGGTGAAGTATGGCTTCAGTTTCAATCTTGTCTTCATTCCCCAAACTTTGTAGTAAGGTTATTCTTTTTTTTTTTTTTTTTTAAGATTTTATTCATTTATTTGACAGAGAGAGACACAGTGAGAGAGGGAACACAAGCAGGGGGAGTGGGAGAGGGAGAAGCAGGCTTCCTGCTAAGCGGAGAGCCCAGTGCGGGGCTTGATGCGGGGCTTGATGCGGGGCTTGATCCCAGGACCCTGGGATCATGACCTGAGCCGAAGGCAGATGCCTAACGACTGAGCCACCCAGGAGCCCCTGTAGTAAGGTTATTCTAACTCAGTGTGTGTGTGTGTGTGTGTGTGTGTGTGTGTGTGTGTGTGAAATTCCACAACTGCAGCTTCTATTTCAGAATGCTGCAGCTTATTTGTATGCAGTTTGAATTATGTGCGTACTACAACCAATTCGAAGAATATTTCTGCCCCAAAATTTCTTAATTTTGTAAGGACATTGTTTTTACCGTAATCCCATTCTTCACAAAATGTATATTGATATTATCCCTGCAAAAACAAAAGCTGTATTTTTAATGTTGAACTTTTTAACTTAATTTACAAAAGCACTTAAAAAATAACAGATGCCTCATCTTTGAGAGAATAAAATTCCAAAAAAGCTTTACTTTAATTCCATGAAACATATGAAAAAAATCATACCATTTTTACAATTATCTTACCTGATATTTCCCTTTATAGGATCTGATGATATTAATATAATATACTTTGTATATTGTCTCTTTCTGCCAATAGAATTAACACATTAATAGATACCACTTAATTTGGAGATCATGTAAAAGAAAACTTGGATTTGAAAATAAGCAAAAATCCATTTAGTAATGAATCTAAATCGATGTCCTACTTCACAGTGTTATACTTAAAGGTATCTTCTGAGTCTGTACATTTTAAGTCATCATCTTTGGGCATAGTCTTCTTAAAATAACTACTGGAAAAAATTTTGAGAAATAAACTCAGTCCTTAATTTTTTTTTAAGATTTTATTCATCTATTTGACGGAGAGAGAGATAGTGAGAGAGAGAGAGCACAAGCAGGGGGAGCGGCAGAGGGAGAGGGAGAAGCAGGCTCCCCACTGAGCAGGGAGCCTGACAGGGGACTTGATCCCAGAACCCTGGGATCATGACCCAAGAGGAAGGCAGACACTTAACTGACTGAGCCACCCAGGCATCCCTCAGTCCTTAATTTTTAACTGAATGCTAAAGATTTCTTGAGTCGACGGCTATTAAAAAATGTTTGTTGCAAAATTAAAATGTTACCATACAAGATATGGGTTAACAGTTCTGAAGCCATTTTACAGGTATACTAGACACGAACAAAGAAGTAAATACATTGCAGATTATGAGTTAAGTTTCTCACTTTCTGAGAAGTTACAAATAAGCAAAGTGTAATGATTTAGAATAAAAAATTCTAAATTCTAGAACAAGCTCTAATAATAGTATTGAATTTTAACCCTAAGGTTAAAAAAACTCCGTGAGTCCATAATAATACAAAAATGACTGCATAAATAAATGGGAGAGAACATATGCTACCAAAAATAAGTGTAAGTTATAAAGCCACTCTCTGCTCTTTATTGTTGACTGCTCAGTCTCCATTTCCTGTACACATTTCACGTACAGCTAATCTGTAATTTGCCGTGTTTCTTACTGACTCCACCAGCTCAAGGTCTGGAAGTTCAGTGCGTCTTGGAAACCCTGACAGGGGCCAGAGCACAACTGTCTGGTACACCATGTGGCCAGCAGGGGCGGTGGCATTAAATACATCCCCCACCTGAGTGTGGGAAACCTTTCACAATGTATGCCTATGTCAAACCATCACATTGTACACTTTAAGTACATTACAATTCTATTTGTCAATTATACCTCAATAAAGCTGGGAAAATACTACTAAAAGCCAGGATATTGCTAAAAATAACGAAGTGAGTTTAATTTACATTTCTATTTCCAAGACCAATGGTAAGAGCTTCCACCCTGATGAGCGTCCTTAGTAAATAAAAATATACTCAATCCTCCCCCCCAAAAAAACCCTTTCCCTAATGTAACTGGATACCAAAAGGAGTTGCTGTGTCTAGCTGCTGTTGTTGACACACACTTTGCTTTATCAGGGAATACTCTGCATTTTGTTCTTGAATGGAAGATGTAAATTGTATTATTTATAAAAAAAGCTTTGGAAAAGAGAGATGGGTCATTGAAGACTGATTTCTTGAATTAACCTCATATTGAATGAGGCTATTTGCTGCACATAAACATCACGTACTGCCAGATGATAACTATGACAGAAGCTGGAAGTGCACAGGGGAGCTTTACCAAGCTAATTTTGGCTTATTTTTAATGTAGTTATTAAAATGAATACTTCAGTAAAAAATGAAAAATCTGAGGAAAATACTAACTAGATGGGAAGCTGGGACAATAGGTGTAAGTCAGCACTGTTTCGAGCAAACTAGAATGTGTGGCCACCTTAATTATAGAATGGAGACTGAACCAGTTCCAAGGATGAATTGTTTGTCCTTTCGAAAATGCTAATGCTTTTAGCCAGGAGCATGCACTTTTTAATTTGCCATAGTCCTCCTTACTGTGTCTATTTACTCTACAAAGTGATTTCATCAATTATTTGGGTAGAATTGATATTTTTATAATATTCTCATTCATAATCATGGTGCATTTCATCACTAGTTCAGGTAAAGTGGAGGAAAGAACATTAAAATAGCCATCAGCTGGTGACTGCCTGGTGACATCTGGATGGTGGCAAATATGTCACAGAACCTCATCCCATGAGGTCACCGAGCTTGTGATGGAGCAAGACTAAAACAAGGCAATTACCTAATGACACAGACAAAAATAAGGACACCATGCAAACCACAGAGATGACCTAACATCCCCTTCCCAGATAACGTGTGAATGTTGCTTATTTACCAATTACAAAATTACTTCTTTGTTTCTCACACCTCTTAGATAAAGTTAAGATTTCCAATAACCCACAACCCCCAAGCAATTACCTCTGCTTTCTGACATCATCCAGTCCAGAGCAAACCCTCACTTCCTTAAGCTCTCTCCCAAATCACCAACACAAGCCCAAATCCTGTCAAAAGCCCCCAAACCCATCCTCTTCTCTCTGTTCCCCGTGGCGTGCAGTTTTCCTTGCTAAGCCAAGTAATCAGGAGAATTGATGCTCAATTTGAAGACAGGTTGTTCTAATGGTCTCTGTATTTGCATCTTAGACACAGGTCTTCTATGTCCTTAAATAATGGCTTGAGGGGTGCCTGAGGGGCTCAGTTGGTTAAGCAGCCGACCCTTAATTTCAGCTCAGGTCATGATCTCAGGATCCTAGGATGGAGTCCTGCATCTGGCTCCCTGTTCAGTGGGGAGTCTGCTCAAGGATTCTCTCTCTCCCTCTGCCCCCACCATGCTCTGTCTCTCTCCCTCTCTCAAATAAATAAATCTTTAAAAAAATCATAGTTTGATTTTGGGGATTGTTATAAGTTGAATTGTGTCCCCTGCAAATATTTGTTGAAATCTTAACCCCCTTAATCTTAACTTCTTATTTTCTCCTTCTTTTTTTTTAAAGACATATTTATTTATTTGAGAGAGAGAGAGAGAGTGGGGGGAGGGGCAGAAGGAGAGACTCTTCAAGCAGACTCCCCTGCTGAGCACGGAGCCCAACGTAGGGCTCGATCCCACAACCCATGAGATCATGACCTGAGCTGAAATCAAGAGTTGGATGCTTAACCAACTGAGCCACCCAGGCGCCCCTTAACTTCTTATTTTCAAAGCACCCAGAATGTGATCTTCCTTGGAAGTAGGGTCATTACAGACATAGTTAGTTAAAATAAAGTCATACAGGAATTGAGTTGGACTGTAATCCAGTATGATTGTTCTCATAAGAAAACGGTCATGTGAAGACGCAGAGACCTAGGAGAAGCACCATGTGTAAATGGAGGCAGAGACTGGAGGTGTGCAGCACGAACTATGCAGCACCCAGGGCTACCAGAAGACCGAAGAGGCAAAGAACCGTCCCTTTGAGAGTTTAAAGAGAGTACGTGTGGCTCTACCAACACCCTGATTTCAGACCTCTAGGCTCCAGATTCTTGAGAATTTCTGTTATTTTAAGCCACTTAGTTTATGCTACTTTGTTAAGGTGGCCCTGGGAAATAAATACGGGCTTACATATTTTTGTTAGGTGTTTTCCTAGGCATATTATAATTTTGTTGCTATTATAATCAGTATCATTTTCTGTTATAATTTTAAGTGGTTATGGGTTCTTTATTTCATATATTTAATATATTAAAACATACTCATTTTTTTTGATTTTATATATTGACCTTCTATCTAACCATCTTGCTGAAACTTATTGTGAGCTCTAATTGTTTGTTTAGAAATTATCATATATCCTCTTTATTGATAAATGTGTTCTATACAAATAATTGTTTTATTTATTCTTTTTTTGTTGTTTTAAGATTTTATTTATTTATATGTCAGAGAGAGCACAAACAAGGGTAGAGGCAGGCAGAGGGAGAAGCAGACTCCCCGCTGAGCAAGGAGCCTGATTCAGGACTCGATCCCAGGAGCTTGGGATCATGATCTGAGCTGAAGGCAGATGCCTAACTGACTGAACCACCGAGGTGTCCCTGTTTTATTTATTCTTTACCAATCTTTATGCATTTATTTATTTTTCTGCTAGCCTTTCCTTGGCTAGAAACTTTAGTGCAACGATGAATAATGATGAATGATGAGTGAGAGTGGGCAACAGTACTTTATTTATGATGAATAAGCATATTTCTCAAATTTTACTGTATATATGTATTTTTTCCTTAGTTTTTCATTTGTCATGTTAATGTCAATGTATAAATTACATCACAGTATTTTCTTCTTCCTTTTTTTTTTTAGAGAGAGAGAGAGTGCATATGCACAAGAGAGGGGAGGGACAGAGGGAGAGGGAGAGAGAATCCCAAGCAGGCTCCATGTCCAGGGCAGAGCACGGCATGGAGCTCAATCTCATGACCCTGAGATCATGACCTGAGCCGAAATCAAGAATGGAGCATTCAACTGACTGAGCCACCCAGGCTCCCCTGCAGTATTTTCTGATGTTAAATCATTCTTGAGTTCTTATGAGAAATCCTCCTTGGTTATAAGGTATTTATTAAACACTGCTGGATTTGATTTACAAAAACCGTATTTAGGATTTCTTCATCTATGTTACCACATGGATTATTGGTAATTTTGGATTTTCTTGAATTCTCTATCAGGTCTATTTTCAAAGTTACATTAGCTTCCTGACATTAATTTGTTAACCACTCTCTAATTCTATTATATAAAACTTTTTATATAAGATAGGATTTGAAATTAATAAAATGATTCTATAAAATTGCCTCAGCTTCCTAATAGCTTTTTTAAGGGAGAGACTGTAGACTGCCAGTTTCATTTTTTAAAATAGGTATTGGGTGTTTTTTTGTTTTTTGTTTTTTGTTTTTGTTTTTTTTTTTTAAGTTACTTTTGGTAATTGACATTGACAAATTTTAATGTCCTGGCAAAAAATTTGCTACTATTTGTAAAATATCTATTACATTTATAGCCATGTTCTTTTCCTTTCTATATTAATGTTTATATAGTACCTACCACATAGGGTTCCTGTGAGGATTAAACAAATTAATGTAAAGTGTCCACATCAACCTTGCTAGATAGAGGTTGTTTATTAGTCTTTTTAAGAAACATTCTATTACTTTTGTGATTATATTTTTTTCTATTTACTTATTGTCTGCTCTTGTCTCTTTTATTTCCTTATTTCTGCTTTCTTATGTATAATCTGTTTTTCTTTTAATAGCTTCAGTAGCTAATTGTTTTTAATACCTCTTGTTTTTAGAATAATTGCATAATAATAATTGCAGAATAATTTGTCTAAAATTTCTATCTAACCAATACTTTAGCTGTATCTATTGGGTTTGATATGTAATATTTCTGTTATTCATTGCAAATATTTTGTAATTTTAATTTTTATTTAGTCTTTAACTTAATGATATTTAGATTATTGTAGTATTCAAAGGTATGATATGATTTTTAAAAACTTCTCACTTCACATTTTAGATTGTTGAATTTGGAATTATCTCCAACATTTGTGTTTTCCATTTATTATGCTTTTCCTTTGCTGATTTTTCTCCTATCTGCCTTCTGTTAGATTGATCAATTTGCTTTGTTACTGGTTTATTGCCTTTATAGATATTAACGTATATACTCGAATGCATTTTTCTATCAGAGTTTAAAGTTTTCATTACTTCTATTCTCCTGCATGAGAAATAACATTTAGCAAGTTTTACTCTTCATTGTACAGAATTTACTTTTAGACTTCTAGATTTGTATATATTTTGACCAGAAAAATAGTAATTTTTATGTTAAATATTTTATTAATGTTTGTGGTATTTTTCTTTCTGGAATAACTTTTATGCTTGTTAAATTGTACCCATTAGTAGTTTCTCCAATGAGGTCCTATGGGTAGTAAATTCTGTTACGTGTTGAATATCTGAAAATATCTTCACTTCTCTCCCTTTTGAATGATACTTCAGCTGGATCTAGAATGTGAAATTGGAAGTTATTTTCCTTCAGTACTTAGAAGATTTTATTCTAACATTTTCTACCTTTTATTCTTGCCAATGAGATCACTGCTCTATGTCTGTCATTCCTTTTAGGTAATATTTTTATTCTTCTCAAAGGCTTATAAGATTCTTTATTTGTTCTTGGTATTCTGCAGTTTCACTAGGATGTGTTCTTGGAGTAATTGTCTTCATTTATTTGGCTTGGCTTTATATGTACAGTTTTCATCATTCTTCAAAGGTGGAAAAATTCTCAGCCACATTAAACAGACATTGCCTCTCTGTTATCTCTATTCTCTACTTTGGGAAACTTATGAGACCTCAATTTATTGGTGCCTCATTGCATCCTTCATGTCCCTTTCTTTCTCTGTTGTGCTTTTACTTTTTTTTTTTTAACCTCCCAAACTGTATTCTGAAAGAACTCCTCAGGTTTATATTCCAATTTAGTAACTCTTTCTTCTTTCTTTTCTTTCTTTCTTTCTTTCCTTCTTTCTTTCTTTCTTTCCTTCTTTCTTTTTTCTTTCTTTCTTCTTGCTTTCTTTCTCTCTTTCTTTTTCTTTCTTTCTTGATTTTATTTATTTGTGAGAGAGAGAGAGAGAGCACAAATGGGGGAAAGGGCAGAGGCAGAGGGAGAGAGACAAGCAGACTACTCCCTGAGCAGAGACCCCAATGTAGGGGTTGATCCCAGAACTTTGAGATCATGACCTGAGTTGAAGTCAGGTGCTTAACTGACTGAGCCACCCAGGTGCCCCAGTAAGTCTCTTTTTAATTGTCCCTCTGTTCTAGAGTATTATTTTGTCCATGGAATTAAAAAAAATAATAAACATATTAAATTGCAAATTTCTGCAACTGGTTCTTTTATATATATATCCATTTATTCTTTTTCCCCATTTATTCTTGATTCATGATTTTGTTTCATAATGTATTTTTAAAAAATATATTTACCATTTTTTCCTTTTATCTTATTTATAATCATTTAAAAATTTTTTTCTACTAGTTAATCCATCTCCATATTACTCAGTTTGTGGATTGTTACATAGTATTAGCTTTCTATACATTCCTGTATATTGTGTCATGCAGACACTTCTTACTAGGAATTGTTTCTAATTGTTTATCGTTCCTTTTTCTTTTTCTCCCTCTTTCTTTAGTCATCCCTACTTAATTGGTTATTTTCTGGTTGCCTACCCTGACCCCCATTTCATCAGGGACAGAATTTGGACTAACAATGGCAGCAAAATATAAATGATCTTGGAGCGATTACGGATTCAGTTGTTTACCTAATGCTTGGTTAGCTCTAGTCCAGGTTATTGGTTTGGTGTGTGTCCCTTCCTCCAACACAGTGTGCAGCTCTATACAACCTATAGCCTCAGGTGACTCCTGAAGCTTTCCAGTCTCGCATTACAGGTTTGATGGCCCTACTCCAGTTCCTGCTACCCCTCAAGAGTCACCTTTTGGTGACCTCTCCGTACTTCAGGGCTTGGAGCCCAGCAAGCCTATAATTCAGCCCTTTATTTTTCTGAGTTGCTATTCAGTTGCTGGTACAGGGAGATGTGAATCTGTTTTTCACATATTCTATCATTTTTGTGTGCTTTGATTAGATGGGGTAGTTAATAGTATGGACTTGCAGTGATATCTGGACTCCAGCACACAAATGAATGCCTAAGATTTATTTCTGGAATAGAAACATTTTCTCTTTAAAATATTTGCATGTAAGAAGAGTTAGTTTGAAAAATAACAACAGAAATCTTTTATCTTGCTCTATATCAGAGAACTGTGAGAAAAGAAAGAACCACCACCAAATAAAAACTAAAAAACACAAACAAACAAAACAAAACAAAAAACAAAACAAAACAAAATTGACAAATCAGAATTTAGGTAATTAGAACTTTTTGATAAAGTGTCTGTGTTGGAGCATATCAGGCATTCCTCTTCCCAAAGAAGGTTAGAGACTCTGAACAAAAAGGAATATTGGAAAAGTAAAATAACAGTAATGTTGAGTGCTTACTATGCATTAGGTCCTTGCAGGTAGGTGGTCTTAGTTCTCAAAATTACCCTATGAGTATATTATTATCTTCATGATATGGTGAAGAAACTAATTGAGGCTCAGACCATATAATTAGTCCAGGCTGAGCCAATGGAGAAATTTAGGAGTACCTAAATCTGAGCCTAATTTGTGCCTAAATTTCTGTCAAGTTGTCTTCCCACAGGGAAAATGGGATTACCCACACATTAAAGCATAAGAGTGAAAAGTTTTTAAAAAAATTCTTTAGGCTGAAGTATCTTTTCTCCTTCACTATAGCTAATCCTCCCACATTCTCTAGTAATAACTTTCTCTATCCAACACCTTTTCCCCCTATTTCTCATGTTATTGAGAACACATGCATTAACCTGAAGGGAACAGTATTTGTTCCTTGGCAAATTTGAAGTTTCAAGAAAACCAAACAAAAAGAAAATCCAGAGGGAGTGGTGAGACCAAAAGGTTCAATTTCCTTTAATCACACTTCTGACTTTTTTAGGCCCTTTAGCAGATGGACTTAGGTTTATTTGGGGGATTGTTGAAATCCCTAAAAGATGGGTGCCATCAGGGTAGAGTTATCCACAGGGACAAAGCTTAGAGAAAAACAAATGTCTTACTTCCTAGAAACTGAAAATGTCAACAGGATAAGCTTAAAAATCAATCTGCTAGTTCACAGAAAGGATCAGAAAAAGTGTAAAGTGATCACAGATGCTCAATTTTTGGAGCAGACATGGTGTGGTATAAAGAAAGAAGTACTTCTACTAACCATCAAAATTCAGTTTTTCTCTAGATCAAGGAAGCAATTCTTTTGGGGAGGCAAGGCTAAGGTGTACCCCTCAAGGAAAAACTGAGAAACACTCACTTGTCTGGCACAGAGGTAAAAAGAACACCTACTAGTAATAACAATAGTGAATATATATGGAGTGTTTGCCATGTGTCAGACAGTGCTCTTAGCTGTTTATATGACATGATCTCATTTAAACCTCACAGTATTCCATGCCAGGTAAATATTATTATTCTCATTTTGTGGATATATAAGTAATGTTTAGGAAAGCTAGTAAATGAAAGAGTCTGAACTTCAATCCTGTCGTTAACATCTGGGCTTTTTGAGTTATCATGGTTGTTCTAGATTGAAGTTTCTCACCTCAATACTTTTCATATTTTGGGCCAGATAATTCTTTATTGTGGAAGGTTGTTCTGTGTATTATAGGATGTTTAGCATCATCTTTGTCTTCTACCTCATAGGTGCCAGTAGTAATTCCACAGTTATAACACGCAAAAATGTCTCCGAATATTGCTAAAAAGCCCTTGGGAAGCTAAATTGCCCCCAGCTGATAACTGCTGCCCTGTATCAATCCATTACAAGGAAAGAGCAGAAGTAGGGGCGCCTGGGTGGCTCAGTCAGTTAAGCGTCTGCCTTCGGCTCAGGTCATGATCCCAGGGTCCTGGGATCGAGCCCCGCATCGGGCTCCCGGCTCAGCAGGGAGCCTGCTTCTCCCTCTCCCACTCTCCCTACTTGTGTTCCCTCTCTCGCTGTCTCTCTGTCAAATAAATAAATAAAATCTTTAAAAAAAAAATTAAAAAAAAAAATTAAAAAAAAAAAAAAAAAGAAAAAGAAAAGAGCAGAAGTAGATAAAGATTGAACCTGCCCAGAATTATTGGCAGGTTTGAGACTTACATATATTATACACTCTGCTTGGCTTAGAATACAAAGTGCTTCAGTCATATAAAACAAAAATCCACAGGCACTTGTCATAGGCACTCAAAAGAAAGCAACTTTGCACCAAGAATATTTGCTAGGTTGGTTGGAGAGGTCACAGTTGTAAAGAGCCAGGTTCTTTACTCAGTATGTTGAGAGAAATAATATGATATGGTAGTAAAAGAACAGGCTTTGGAGTTGGATGAATTGAGTTTGAATATAAGTAGTGTTTTTTATAGTCCTATTTGAATGGTCTTGGGAAAAATTACTTACACCTGCCAAGATTCCACTTCTTCATCTATAAAAGTGGAAATTTTTACTCTTTCCACAAGGTTTTTGGAAACTTACATGTAAACATGTGTGTATATGATGTAGAGTACAGTACATTATAATGATTGTCATAAGTGATGCCAAAATAATATGTAAGAATTGTTCCATCTATGGCTAAAAAAATGACTTATAGTCAAGAACATATATAAACTTGCTTCTGCATGTCCTGATTCCAAAGATGAATACTGATATTCTCTTTAGATAGTATGTAACACAACCCAACTAACAAAATCCAAACCAGAGCTGCTATTGTATATAAGGAAAATTGGCCAAGTTCTTCTACGTGACAAATGATTCTGTGAGCAGAGTTCACAAGGAACAATTTGTGAGTTTGAGAACAAGAAGCAATAATGTGGTGTCACCAAGAATTTGGAAAACAGGCATCAAGGTGAGCTTTTGAGAGTTAAAGTGTAAGATCACCGACCAGAGTTGGGCAAAATCATTTTATAGACCAAATGACTGTCAGGCCAGCAAGACAAATATATAACCTGACTAAATGTATTGGCCAGTCTAGAGAAACAATGTGCCATGCATTCAGGAAGTGGGGTGGGAATTTGGGGGCCACAAGAAACACAGAAGAAGGAGAATCATTTTGGTAGTGCCACCCAAGTCTGTCCTGGGGATAGGCACCAACAAACACCAGGAATTTTGGGTGTATTAGCAGGACTATCTCTAGAGAGGGTTGTATAAGTCTATCTTAGCATAATTGCATCACTATATTTCATTACTTCAACAAAAATTTAGTGCCTAATATGTGTCAGACACTCTTCAATAGACAAGAAAACATAACATTGAAAAATCAAGATAAGTCTCTGCTTTCAGAATTTACATTCTAGTGTGGAAGATAGACATTTTGAAAAAAAATGAGCAAATAAATATATCATGTGGAGAAATGTGCTAAGGAAAAAGCAAAGGAATAGAAACAAGAGTACTATTTTTGGTGAGTTATCAGCAATAGCCTCTTTGAAGAAGTGGCATCTGACTGGAGACTTGAAGGATGGAAAGAAGTACAACCATGCAAATGTCTGAAGGAAGACAAATAGGCAGAGAAGACAGCACATGCCAAGGTCCTGAGGCATGATCTGTTTTGGAAGGCTGGAGGAAGAGCAAGGAGACAAAAATGGATGAAATGTACTAAGGAAAGAGGGGAGAGGTAGAGATGAAGTCAAACAGATAATCACCTGCCAAATTATGCAGAACCTTACAGGCCATGATTACATTTTTGAATTTTAATTTGAATGAATATGAATCAATTAGAAGCTTTTGAACAGAGGAGTGTCATAATATACACTTTAAAATGACCTCTCTATTGATTGGAGAACAGATAGTAGAAAGCAGGTAAAAGTGGAAGCACAGAGAATACTCAGGAGCCTACTGCAATAATCCAGGTGACAAATAGTGACTACCTGGATTTGTGTGCTAGCAATGAAAGTGATGCTAGGCAGTCAGGTAGTAGATGTTCCCTGAAGTTGGAGGCTACAGGACTCGCTGATACATCAAATGTGGGATGTGAGGAAAACAGAAGAGTCAAGAAGAACTCCAAAAATTTTAGCTTGAATTCTGGTTCAGGAGAATTGTACTTGCTTGAGATGGGATATACTCAAGGAGGGTGATGCGCAGGTATGGAGAGTAGTTTACATTCGAGATGCCTATTAGATATTAGAGAGAGAAGTAGGATATTGGAAATACAAATCTAGAGTTCAGGGGGAGGGGTTGGGCTAGAGATATAAATTTAAGGTCTTCAATATAAAGATGATGGTTAAACTATTGGACTAGATGAGATTACCCAGAATGAGCATATAGAAAAGAGACCAGAGCTATGGACTAGCCCTAAATTATTATAATATTGATAGGCCAAGACACTTGAAAAAAAATATCTAGCCAAAAGGGACTCAATAGATGAAACAGTTTCAGCAACAAAACAAATTATGAAAACAGTGGGTTGAATAAACCCATTGAATGAACCCATTGAATGCAATATGAATTCATGACTCCATACTGATATAAAAGTGATTAACGAAATAGATGGGGGAAAATAGAAAGCTTAGCCTGAAAGCAAAGAGCATGCCAACTAATAAATGTCGAAGATAAAAAGTCACCATTTTGAAACCATGATAGTAATAATTAAGGCAAGAATCATCAACAAATATTAAGACTAAAAGTTTAAAGTTAATGAGAAGCAGAATATATACAGATTCTCAAAGTATCTCCTTATTAATTACTTATTAATTGTAAAGGGAAAAGTAGTAACTCTACAGGGAGAACTTGGAGGATATCACTCTAGCCAAATGATCAGAGAGAATGTTATCAATAATGGAACAAGCCAATACTGTGTGTCTCCTAATGAGATGTGCTGAAGATGACACACTTCCATTTCTGTAATATTCTTACCAAACATGCAAACCTAAATGTAATCATAAAGAAAAGTCATTCTGTAAAGTAATGGCCTGTATTCTTCAAAAAGTCAATGTCGATTATGCTAAGTGAAATAAGTCAAGCAGAGGAAGACAATTATCATATGGTTTCACTCATATGTGGAACATAAGGAATAGCACGGAGGACCATAGGGGAAGGGAGGGAAAACTGAATGGGAAGAAATCAGAGAGGGAGACAAACCATGAGAGACCCTGGACTCCAAGAACCAAACTAAGGGTTACAGAAGGGAGGGGAGTGGGGGGGATGGGGTAGCCGGATAATGCGTATTAAGGAGGGCTCGTGTTGTGATGAGCACTAGGTGTTATACTAATGAATCTATGAACTAATGAATCTTTGAACACTACATCAAAAACTAATGATGTACTACTATATGTTGGCTAACTGAACATAATAAAAAAATAAAATAAAGGACTGAAATGATAATTAAAAAAAAGTCAATGTCATGGAAGACAAATATAGTCTAAGGAAAAGTTCCTGATTAAAGGAGGTGTAACAGGTAAATTCAGTCATGGTTCTGGATTGGATGCCAGACCAGAAAAAAAAAAATTATTATAATGGGTATTATTGGGACAACTGGTGAAATTTGATTAATTCTAATGTAGAATACAGAATAGTATTGTATCAATGTTACAATATCTGATTTTGATTATTATACTATAATTATGTTAAAATATATCCTGGTTCTGAGGAATTACACAGAGAAGTAAAGAAGTTAAGGGACCTATGGTCTCTAATCTAGTCTCAAATGGTTCAGGGGGGAAAATGAATGAGAGAGAATATGATAAATTGTGGCAAAATGTTGGCAGTTGGTGAATCTGGTTGAAGGGCATACTATTCCTACAACTTTTCTGTAAATATAAAATCATGTCAAAATACAGGTTTAAAAGTCCTTGAGAATCACCAGGGTGTTGGAAAACCAAGGGAATATGGTACCAGGAGTGTTATGGCTGGGAAAACTGTGCAGGAATGCTCAAGGAGGAGGACGTCATCATTGTGTTTTACATAGTTTTACACAGTTGAAAGATCAAGTTAGAGTAGACTGAGAATTGACCATTCGATTTGGCAACATGGAGGCCTAATTGGAGTGGGTTCAAGAAAGAATGAGAGGATGGGGAGAGAACAAGCTGTGACAATTCTAGAAACTCTGCTGAAGACTTTGATGGGAACAGAGAGCAGAGCCATTGGGGCAATAGGTAGGTGGAGATATGCAGTCAAGGAAGCATATTGTTAAAGACTGGATTCATATGGTATTATTTCCTCTAGTTTAATTACTCTTGGTCTGATTTCTGCTTTCCAAGAAAACTTCTAATACGTATTTGGCTTGAATGTAGGTCTACATGCAAGGGTTTTGAATATTTTAGTTTCATTGAAGAGATCATTCATTGTAAATTAATAAATCTGCATTCCAATTTTATACATGAACTGCTTACTATGATTCTGTCCTGGAGAGATGGATAAAATCAGGTTTCTGTCATACACAATGATTTGGAGACAAGGAGGGGGATGCATCTAATTTTGCAGAGTTCTTTCAGAACTGTGTAGAAATCTTCAAAGATACAGCAAGTCAGCTATACAAATTATGGAATATTAGAGTCATCTCTACTTGTTCTGAAATATTGTAAAGACAATTTTTAAAGAAAAAAGAAGCCCTACCACCTACTATAATTACATCTCAGCAATTGTGACTCTCAAACATTTTATCCATAACAAGTATATGTCTGAGCATGAAAGTTAGATGGTCATCCCTGGCACCATGGAGAAAACAAGGGTAATGAATGTCTCCCCATAAAGCCTCTGTGGGACAGTCTGCCTCCCCTTTTCTTTGGCAGTGGGAGTCCAAATTTACCTTAAGGCTGAAACTACTTTTCGACTGTAGCCATTTGGTATTTGCAACGTTTTGCAAAACCTCATTGAAAACTGTAAAAATTTCAACAGAAGCCTCAGAATTTTGTTTTGTTTTATTTAAGCAAGGAAAACCTTTATCACTACCACAATAAGTTTATTGTGTGTAATTTTAATGTTCTTGTCCCAGCGGATTATTGATTTTAGGATGAAAAACATAAGTCATCTAAAAGAAAAACATAAGTAAACTTAACGAAATAATTTACATAATTGCTACTATTCACTGAGAACTTACCAAGTGCAAAGATGTACTGGAAACGATATTATTCCTCACAAAAATCTTACGGTTTAGGTTGTTATTATAATCACATTACAAGAGACGAGGCAATTGTAGCTTAATTTAAAGTACCCAAAGCAGGATTTGAATTGATGGGCTGGCTCCAAAGCCTCTGCTTTTTCTGCCGTGTGCATTGCGTCTTTACCATAATAATTTGCCTATCCAAAGCCTTATCTAATCTGATTTACTTCCTTACTCTTGCTTCTTATGAATATCCATTGAGATTTTCATATTCTGGGAGAAATAGTCTAAGATTCTAATACTTAAATTTTCAAAAGGTCTTTAAGCCTGAATCTGAAGAAATTTGAGGACTAAATAATTGAAAGTGTTCAGTCAGAGGAATATATTGAAAAGGAAATCAAAAGTAAGCTAAAAGAGCCGTGCGGAGTGATACCTTCCACGGACCACTTGCCTTCTCAGCAATATTGAATTAATAGGGCCATACTTCAGGTGCAGATTGTCGGACATTACTTGCAGCATCTACCTGATTTTTAGGAAACAGCCTATAATTAGAAAGTATTAGCATTCTGTACACCATGGCGAGCACATCAAATCCTAATGTACATTTTCAATAGGGAAAATAATAGCTAGAAATATAGTTGCTAAAAATGGATGGTGGCCTAGAATAATACTCATTTTCCCCCTTGTTAATAGTACCTAAGCTCCATAGTCACAGTACATTAACTCATGCATTTTCAGCTTTTTTACTGGGGCTAACAAAGGCTCAACAGATTCTCTGCTTCAATTAACAAATTTTTATATTTATAAAAAAGAAATGTTTAAAAATTTTGATCTTACAATTAACTCTTACTGGGAGGAAACAAAACCATTTGCAGACTTCTCTAAGCAATGCTTTTTACTCAACAGATATTTTCTAATACAGAGTTACCAGAAAGCATCATGGTGATTAAATAAAAGAAAATAATGTATTTATAACTGGACTGAGGAAAATTCAACTAGAATGAAAAGGAATTGTATATTTCTGTTGGTATTTGGTCAAATCTGTTTCTGCTTGAATTTAAATGACAAAATGAGGTCAAATCTTATAAATGAAGTTTTTATACAAGGGCACAGTATAGATTAAATTAAAAATAAAACATTTCTATATGACTTTTAAGGTACAAACAAGATAGATTAAAGCAGTTTTTTGGACTGTTTTGTAAACTACCATTATTCTGTTCAGTATTTTATTTACTTATTTAAAATTTGTTTCTATTTTAATTTTTATTAAGTTGAACCATGTGTAATTGCCGTTTTCATAAGCCAAAACTGACAAATATCAGCAATTTCAAAATAATATATATACATTTTTTTACATAGAACTACAGACTTATCTCGGGACTACTCCCACTGCATCTCTGATTCCAGCTTCCCAGAGGCAACCACTTTCAGATTTTGAACTGTTTCTTCCATTTGCTTTAAAAAATAATAATAATTCCAGTGTAGTTAACATACAATGTTATATTAGTTTCAAGTGTACAATATAGTGACTCAACAGTTTCATATATTACTCAGTGCTCATCAAGATAAGTGTACTCTTTTTTTTTTTTTTTTTAGTTTCAAGTTTTTATTTAAATTCCAGTTAGCTAATATATAGTGTAACATTAGTTTCATGAATAGAACTTAGTGGTTCATAACTTACTGGGTGTTAACCCAGTGCTCATCACAACAGGTGCCCTCCTTAATCCCCATCCTCCATTTAGCCCATCCCCCCCCCCACCTCCCACTGGTAACCCTCAGTTTGTTCTCTATAGTTAAGAGTCTATTTCTTGGTTTCTCTCTCTCTCTCTCTCTCTTTCCTTCTTTGCTGCTTTGTTTTATTTCTTATATTCCACATATGAGTGAAATCATGGCATTTGTCTTTCTCTGACTGGCTTATTTCACTTAGCATTCTACCCTCTAGGTCTACCCATTTTGATGCAAATGGCAAGATTTTATTCTTTTTTTATGGTTGAATAATATTCTAGTGTGTGTGTGTGTGTGTGTGTGTGTGTATCTTTACACATCTTCTTTATCAATTCATCAGTCAATGGAAGGACACTTGGGCTGCTTCCATAATTTACCTATTGTAAATCATGCTGCAATAAACGTAGAGGTGAATATATCCCTTTGAATTAGTGTTCTTGTATTCTTTGGGTAAATATCCAGTAGTTTGTTTACTGGATCACAGGGTAGTTCTATTTTTAATGTTTTTAGGAACATCCATACTATTTTTCATAGTGGCTGCACCAGTTTGCATTCCCACCAACAGTGCAAGAGGGTTCCTTTTTCTCCACATTCTCAGCAACACTTGTTTCTTGAGTTCTTTATTTTAGCTTTTCTGACAGGTGGGAAGGTGATATATCATTGTGGTTTTGATTTGCATTTCCCTCATGATTAGTGATGTTGAGCATCATTTCATGTGTCTGTTGGCCATCTGTATGTCTTCTTTGGAGAAATGTCTGCTTGTTGCTTGGTGTTTTTTTTAAATTATTATTATTATGTTATGTTAATCACCATACATTACATCATTAGTTTTTGATGTAGTGTTCCATGATTCATTGTTTGTGTATAACACCCAGTGCTCCATGCAGAACGTGCCCTCTTTAATACCCATCACCAGGCTAACCCATCCTCCCATCCCCCTCCCCTCTAGAACCCTCAGTTTCTTTCTCAGAGTACATAGTCTCTCATGATTCGTCTCCCCTTCTGATATCCCCCTTCATTCTTCCCTTCCTGCTATCTTCTTCTTCTTCTTCTTCTTTTTTCTTTAACATATAATGTATTATTTGTTTCAGAGGTACAGGTCTGTGATTCAACAGTCTTACACAATTCACAGCACTCACCATAGCACACACCCTCCCTAATGTCTATCACCCAGCCACCCCATCCCTCCCACCCCAGACCACTCCAGCAACCCTCAGTTTGTTTCCTGAGATTAAGAATTCCTCATATCACTGAGATCATATGATACATGTCTTTCTCTGATTGACTTATTTCGCTAGCATAATACCCTCCAGTTCCATCCACGTTGTTGCAAATGGCAAGATCGCATTCCTTTTGATGGCTGCATAATATTCCATTGTGTATATATATATTACACTATATATATATATATATATATATATATACCACCTCTTCTTTATCCATTCATCTGTCAATGGACATCTTGGCTCTTTCCACAGTTTGGCTGTTATGGACATTGCTACTATAAACATCGTGGTGCATGTACCCCTTTGGATCCCTACATTTGTATCTTTGGGGTAAATAACCAGTAGCGCAATTGCTGGGTTGTATGGTAGCTCTATTTTCAACTTTTTGAGGAACCTCCATACTGTTTTCCAGAGTGGCTGCACAAGCTTGCATTCTCACCAACAGTGTAAGAAGGTTCCCCTTTCTCTGCATCCCCGCCAACATCTGTCGTTTCATGACTTGTTAATTTTAGCCATTCTGACTGGTGTGAGGTGGTATCTCATTGAGGTTTTGATTTGGATTTCCCTGATGCCGAGCGATGTTGAGCACTTTTTCATGTGTCTGTTGGCCATTTGTATGTCTCCTTTGGAAAAATGTCTGTTCATGTCTTCTGCCCATTTCTTCATTGGATCATTTGTTCTTTGGGTGTTGAGTTTCATAAGTTCTTTATAGATTTTGGATACTAGCCCTTTATCTGATATGTCATTTGCAAATATCTTCTCCCATTCTGTTGGTTGTCTTTTGGTTTTGTTGACTGTTCCTTTTGCTGTGCAAAAGCTTTTTAATCTTGATGAAGTCCCAATAGTTCATTTTTGCCCTTGCTTCCCTTGCCTTTGGGGATGTTTCTAGGAAGAAGTTGCTGTGGCTGAGGTTGAAGAGGTTGCTGCTTGTGTTCTCCTTTAGGATTTTGGTGGACTCCTGTCTCACATTTAGGTCTTTCAGCCATTTTGAGTCTATTTTTGTGTGTGGTGTAAAGAAATGGTCCAGTTTCATTCTTCTGCATGTGGCTGTCCAATTTTCCCAAAACCATTTGTTGAAGAGACTGTCTTTTTTCCATTGGACGTTCTTTCCTGCTTTGTCGAAGATGAGTTGACCATAGAGTTGAGGGTCCATTTCTTGGCTCTCAATTCTGTTCCATTGATCTAGGTGTCTGTTTTTGTGCCAGTACCATACTGTCTTGATGATGACAGCTTTGTAATAGAGCTTGAAGTCCGGAATTGTGATGCCGCCAGCTTTGCTTTTGTTTTTCAACATTCCTCTGGCTATTCAGGGTCTTTTTTGCTTCCATACAAATTTTAGGATTATTTGTTCCATTTCTTTGAAAAAAAATTGATAGTATTTTGATAGGGATTGCACTGAATGTGTAGATTGCTCTAGGTAGCATTGACATCTTCACAATAGTGGTTCTTCCAATCCATGAGCATGGAATGTTTTTCCATTTTTTGTGTCTTCCTCAATTTCTTTCATGAGTATTTTATAGTTTTCTGAGTAAAGATTCTTTGCCTCTTTGGTTAGATTTATTCCTAGGTATCTTATGGTTTTGGGTCCAATTGTAAATGGGATTGACTCCTTAATTTCTCTTTCTTCTGTCTTGTTGTTGGTGTATAGGAATGCCACTGATTTCTGTGCATTGATTTTATATCCTGCCACTTTACTGAATTCCTGTATGAGTTCTAGCAGTTTTGGGGTGGAATCTTTTGGGTTTTCCACATAAAGTATCATATCATCTGCAAACAGTGAGAGTTTGACTTCTTCTTTGCTGATTTGGATGCCTTTGATTTCTTTTTGTTGTCTGATTGCTGTGGCTAGGACTTCTAATAGTATGTTGAATAGCAGTGGTGATAGTGGACATCCCTGCCATGTTCCTGACCTTAGGGGGAAAGCACTCAGTTTTTCCCCATTGAGAATGATATTTGCTGTGGGTTTTTCATAGATGGCTTTTATGATATCCCTCTATCCCTATACTCTGAAGAGTTTTGATCAAGAAAGGATGCTGTACTTTGTCAAATGCTTTTTCTGCATCTATTGAGAGGATAATATGGTTCTTGTTCTTTCTTTTATTAATGTATTGGATCACTTGATTGATTTGCTGATGTTGAACCAACCTTGCAGCCCAGGAATAAATCCCACTTGGTTGTGGTGAATAATCCTTTTAATGTACTGTTGGATCCTATTGGTTAGTATTTTGGTGAGAATTTTTGCATCCATGTTCATCAAGGATATTGGTCTGTAGTTCTCCTTTTTGATGAGGTCTTTGTCTGGTTTGGGATCAAGGTAATGCTGGCCTCATAAAACGAGTTTGGAAGTTTTCCTTCCATTTCTATTTTTTGGAACAGTTTCAGAAGAATAGGTATTAATTCTTCTTTAAATGTTTGGTAGAATTCCCCTGGGAAGCCATCTGGCCCTGGGCTTTTGTGTTTTGGGAGATTTTTGATGACTGCTTCAATTTCCTTAGTGGTTATAGGTCTATTCAGGTTTTCTATTTCTTCCTGGTTCAGTTTTGGTAGTGATACATCTCTAGGAATGCATCCATTTCTTCCAGATTATCTAATTTGCTGGCATAGAGTTGCTCATAGTATGTTCTTATAATTGTTTGTATTTCTTTGGTGTTGGTTGTGATCTCTCCTCTTTCATTCATGATTTTATTTATTTGGGTCATTTCTCTTTTCTTTTTGATAAGTCTGGCCAGGGGTTTATCAATCTTGTTAATTCTTTCAAAGAACCAGCTCATAGTTTTGTTGATCTGTTCTACTGTTCTTTTTGTTGTTTGGTGTTTTAAATAGCACCTTAGTCATCTGAAAGTGTTAATGTACCCTTTAAAGATGACTAACTTACATTCAGGAAAAGCTTATACACTGAAAATATGAAATTTAGAATGGTATAAGATATAAAATCTAAACAGTCTACCTGATTACTCATTTTTCTATAACTGCTTTGTCCAATCTGAAATTATTACTATAACTTTATCATTATAATTAATATAAATGCAATTATTTGAGGAATTAAAAAATGTATGGTGTAAGTGGACTGAGTAGCCTTTTATTGGAAAGATTAACTTCAATTTAACACATGTTTATTAAGCAATTAAGCATGTGGATGTGCCATCCACAGTTCTAGGCATCTGGAATGCACAAGTGAGCCAAAGACAATGCTCCCTACTATTGTAGAGGTTATGTTACAATAAGAGCAAACAGGCAATTAAAAATAAAATAAAAATAAAATAAAAAGTGAACTTTAGAGTGTTAAAAAATAATATATACTATTGACCAAAATAAAATTGTAGCCCATAAGGTAGATTGTGGTGGGGATAGTGCTCACTTGGGGGATCAGGTAGGACTCATTTAGAAGGTGACATTAAACATAATTGAAAAAGGTTTAAAAAAGTAAGATGTTTCTGCAGACATTTAGGTGGAGGGAACAGGTAGTTCAAAGGCCTGAGGTCAGGAGCATGCTACCATGGGTGGGTGTGGTGAGGATGCCTGCAGGTCTTGAGTGGAACGAAAGGGAGCAGTAGGTGACGGGGGATGGAGGCAGAATCAAGGAAGGACCAATGAGAATTTGACCCTTTACTCCTAGTGAAAGTGGAACCATTACAGGACATTGAGTAGAACAATGACGTGGCCTGCCTCACATTTTAAGGGGATCACTGTGGGAGCCGTGTGGAGCATGGACTTTAAGGAGATGAGGGCAGAGGCAGTGAGACAAGGTAGGAGGCTGCCGCATCCCTCAGACGAGAGCCTCCAGTAGTAGCAAGGAGTGGTCGAAGTCATCAAATTCTAATAGACTTACTATGAGAACTGCATTGCCCTATGAGGGACAATTTAGCGGGACATTATAATTTTGTGAAAACAAGAGGTAAACACATGAAATAATATAAAAAAAGACAATATAAGTAATGTTGAAACATGAAATGGCACTAGTTTTTTGGGGTGCGTGTATGGTGGGGTGGGGAGTAAGTAAACAAACATTTAATGTCCACTGGACACACTGTCCCAGCTGTGTCATTAACCAGCTGATTTTGGGCAAATTATTTAAATTCTTGGGGCCTCCTTTTCTCACCATATAAAATATTGGGCTTAGATCTAAGGTCACTCAGTTTTGCCACTGACTCTCCTAGGTTACCAATACAAGGACTTCTAGTGAAGGATTAGTGGAACAAACTACATTCTGTCCTGCTGCAGTTGGCCCTGAGACTAACTGATATTTGTATTTATCATTTTTCTCCTTCACCACCCATTTTATTATCTTTTATCCATGGCTAGCTTTTCTGCTAATCTATCTGATTTGCCAAGTAGGGTAAGCAAAACCTTTAGGGCGTCTGAGCTCATGATTAAAGCTCCAAGGGTCAGGAATGCTACAATTCCTGGTCACGGGAATGGGAGACACAAGAGCACTAAAAGGGTCACAGTGAACAGATTTCCCAGGCTCTAGATATACTTTCTAGATATACCACTTTCCAGACACATTATATATTAGCAGCCCTATCTTACATGGTAATTAGAAAGGATGCCACTGGCAGTCCAGTAACTTTCTTCTACACTTGCTTAGTCTCTTGGCATGAGGAGCCCAAAATGATTTAGTAGAGTCCTTAATGCGTCACCTGTGGAAATATCCTCCTTCTGAGAACCAGACCCAATCTCTGCTAGTGGGTCATGGAGTGGTGATGATGACAAGAGTCGCTCTCATTTCCACCCTGTTTCCCAGACCAAATGCTCTGTCTTTCAAGGACACAGTACCATATAATGGCTACATGAAAATATAGGCCACATCTTGAAAGACAGGACCCCAACCTTCCAGGATGTTATCTGTATGCTGGCATTTTAGCTGTACCTTTAGGAGACCATTTCAATGTTTTTGTATTTGGCTGTTTTAGGATGATGTGGTCATGGTAGGAATAAAGAATTCCACAGTCATCTTCCCACTATCACACATTCTTCCCCACAAAACTGGTATAAGATAATGTTGCACAGCATTCTTTGATGATAAATCAGATACTTCATGAAAACTTGTATAGTAGGGCTGACTGAGACAAAGAAGGTAAGAAAGACAAACTCATACTCAGAAACTAAGTTAATTTTAACAATTCTGAATCTCTATCCCTTCCAAGAAGGAAGTGGTTCAAAGTAGTCAACTTTCCACCAAGTGATTCTTTGGTTTCTTTGAGGGATACACCATATTGAGGGCTCAGTGTCTGCCTTGGTCACTGACAGATGGGCTGTTCAGCTGCTCAGTAGCTAGGTTAGTTTTGGTGAAGGGCAGTCCATGTTACTGGGCCTATTCATGGAGTCAAGTTCTGCCACTATGGCTACTCTGTTCATAGATCCATTGTGCAGACACTGAAGTGGCCAACAGCAGAGGCTGGTTGACTTCCGTAGGAAAAGTCAGTCTGCCCAGCTGGTTGCTTAGTGCCTTTTCTTTAGAGAAGTTTGGCAGGCATTGTTGTGAAACACAAAGAACTGCAAATTCTGTATGTATTCCCCTAGGTTCATTCACACACTTCTTCCTTAGACTTCTTTGTCTCTGATTTTCCAATCTTTCTCCTTACAGGCCTTCTGATGAAACAACCAACCAAGCCATTCACTGCTGCCCAAGCATATCCACAACTCACAAAGCTGATAACTAGGTGTACTTCTTGAAGCTCTGCCCACTGGAATACTGTCTCTCACCATTGTTATTCAGGACCACTGCTGAGTAGGGCTCTATGTAGTGCATTTATGGTCCAGTTTTGGTTCTCACAGTCATATTAAGCCAACCCATCTGTGAAACAAACTGTTTGTTTTTTTTTTCCTTCTCTTCCATTAACTGGTCATAGGGAATCCTCAACAAAGCCATGAGTGTGAGATAAGAGAAAGAAAGTTAGGTGCAACTGAGGTAGGTGACATGATAGAGTGGGCACCTGTTCACATAACTGACTTTTGTCTTCCCTATGTGCTTAAATCCAATCCCAAATAGACGTTTCCATTGCACGATGGGTTGCTGCTGTGCCCATCAACCTGATAGGTCTGGCTCATATGGGAGGCTCCAATTCCATAGTCACTCTACTGAGGCATAATACATGCTAAGGTCACTTTTTAAACATTGAATAGTTCTTCTGTATAGGCAATATGGATTTGCTCCAGAAATCTTGGGGGAGTGCATCATGACTTTGCTATCAGGGCTTGCTAGCAGATCCCCACGGCATCCTTATCCACCATGGATACTCCCTCTAATAATGTGGAATCTTCCATGTCTTGTGGCCAAGGAGAAGTGTTGTGTGTATTGCAGTCTGTATCTGCCGCAGAACCTTCTTTTGCTCTGGGCCCCATATAGTATCAAACTTCCAAATCACTTGATAAATGGATCAGGGCAACATTCCCAAGTGTTTTATGAGCTGCAACCAAAATCACATTCTGCACAGCAACTACATTGGTGGCCACTATTTAGTTATGTTTTCAGCCATTAGCTGTTTGCCATGATCCATCTGGTTTTCCAAAGCACCAATTTGTTGAATTCAATGGGGATATGATGGGGACCACTACTTCTGCATTATTTAAAATCTTTGAAGGAGGCAATGATCTCTGACACTTCACTGAAGATGTGTTTTGCTTCTCATTTGCGATTTCAGCTGGGTCTGGGGCTATTTCAGGGACTGTCACCTGGCTGCTTTTCTACCTGCTGCTATGGTTCTTAATTTACAGATTAGAGAACCAGTGTGAGGGTTCTGCAAGCTGTTAATTATATCCGTCCTGATTGTGCACTCAGATGCCAGGAAGATAACCCTTTAGTAGGTTCATGACATCATTTTTCACCAGGCCTCCCTAGACCCAGCTCTAATAAGGAGTCCTGAGGATCTTTTGAATCCTCTTGTTACCAGTATTAGCTCATACACCTTATTCAACAATCCTTGAAATATATGGGTACAATTCCTCTGGTAAATGTCTATATGTCTTTTTGGGGGGTAAGGAGGAGGATTGGAGAATAGATATTGTATATATTTATTCTGGCATTACAGGATCATTCCTGAAGGAGAACCTGCCTCCTCTTCAGTCAATGTCCATTGGGTCTGATTCATGTTTGGTGGCTGGTAAGATGGTTTTCTATCCTGTTGGCTAACACAGACTTGCTCACCTGCTCTTGATATATCTTGGCTTTGAAAGTTAAGCAACACCCTTTTAGTGGCCTCTCACCTCTCAAAACGTCATGGTCTATTTGCCATAACTACAGGTATCTCCTGCGTATTATGGTAATATATCCACTTTGCCTCCAACAATTAAATAATATTACTTGACCTCCATTATCACAGAGTCCTATCACCATCATTGGTAACTTAAGGTCCAGTTACTTAGCTGTCCTACAGCCTCCATTGGATTTCTTAATGATACCAATGCCATCCCCCCATTAACCCAGGCCTTATCATTGAGTAAAGGGATACTCCCTTCAGCTGTCCTGAAACAAACAGTCATCTCTGTCTTATAGGATAAGTCCACTCTAGCATACATTCCTCTTTGACCCTTTGGCCCCTTCCTCAGTACTGTGGCAGAGCAGTTCTGATAATCTTACCTCAATTACCATCATTTCTTCTGTGCTTGGAAGAATCAACCCATCAGTCTATTAGAACTGGCCATAGGTGACCTTGCCTGGTCAGTAAATCTTGAGTCATGATAAAGTGCCCCACATCAATGAACTCTCTCTTATTCAACCTTTTATTCTGCACCCACTGGGCCATCACTCACAATATCTATTCTCAGGCATAGTCTCCTATCCCCCGCCCCTACCCCCCCCCCCCCCCCCCCCCCCCCCCCCCGCCCAGGATGTTTTGGTCAGATCCCAAAGCTATTTTGGTGATAATCCTTTTCCTCCCATAGCAAGGACTCCCCCCCTCACCTCAATCTGGCCATGCTGAGCCTTAATTCTAGTTATTGGTTCAGAAGTACTGAGAAGAGGGGGTAGATTTCACAGGGGCAGGCATCATCTTGTGAGGCAACTCCATCAGGTGAGACATTTACATGTCCTCTAATGAAAGGAGATTGGTGTTCTCTAGCAAGGGGATGGGGTCCTTTTCTGTCAGTGTAGTGACTTAAGAGTCTGCAGGTTCATGCGTCTCAAACATATTCATCCAAATGTTCTGATTTCAACAACTTTACCAGGAACTCTAACTCTGACTTTGGCATGGGAAATTGGTCAGGGCTGGAGTTTCAAACTATTGCACTTAGTAACAGTCCACCTACTTTAAAATTCTTATAATTACCCATCTGTTAAGCTTAGAGACATTGTATAAGCCAGTGTCTTCCCTTCTGTCTGTATCCATCCCAATTCACCTCACACAAGAACCCAGTGATTATAGTGTGGCAGCAATATCAGGAATTATATCCATGTCATGACCAGCAATGGTATCCTTAATTGCTGTCTGATTGGTAAATGACTGAGTTTCAGAATACCATGTTGAGAGATGGCTTTCTGAGACAAATTCTCTTACCAGCTATCTTAGTTTTAGTTCCTTCAGAAGCAGATCCTGAGCAAGGAATTAAGTGCAAGGAGTTAATTTTGCAGGTGATTTCAGAAAACGCAGGTGGAGGAGGGATGAAGTGAAGCAGAGAGGGAAGCAATGAAGGGTGAGTTAGCAAGTATGTTGCCACCATGGACAGCCAAGCCTTAATTCCCCAGGGACCTCTGGGACACCTCAGACTGCGAAAAAGGCACAAGAAGACTGGAGCATTTACCCACCAGTTTCCTATGTATCATCGGATGATGGACTTTTTGGATGCACATTACCTCTTTGACACCTTGGAGTTGCCTGCATACAGGCCCAGGGGCAGGAGAAGCTCTCATGGAGAGAGTTGCAGGTCTCAAATAATTACTATTATTGAGGCACTTTCGTGTCTTGGCTTCTATGATCACACACTCTACTGGCTTGAGGTACTACCGACTCCCAAGTTTATTCTTCTAATGTAGACTTCTCTCATGTTCCTTAGACCCTTTGCCTGTTAGATATTATTACTCAGAGGGCTTACATGCATCTGAAACCCAGCATATCCAAGACTCAACTCCCACCTTCCCACTTTCAAAAATGGTTTCTCTTTCTGGATCCCCTGAATATATGATTGGCACCTTCCTACTGGTTGCCTAAATCAGAAAACCAGGGTTATTCTAGCCTTGCCTCTTTCACTTTCTCTCTCTCCACATTCACCACTCAAAAATGCCATTATGTCTTCTAAATACCTTTTACATTTTCTTTTTTCCCTCCACCCACACTGCCATAGTGCAGACCATTATTATTTTTACCTGAATTACTGTTACAAAAGCCTAATTGATCTCTCTGCTTTCCACTCAATCCATTCTCCACAGTGCAGTCCCTGTAATATTTCCAAGGATAAGTTTGATAAATTGTTCCTATACTTAAAATAGTTTCGCGTTGATCTTAAAATGAAGACCAATTCCATTGAGGTAGTGATCCAGGTCCTTTAGATCCAGCCTCTGCTTCTCCCTATCCTCAATTCTTTTCATTTCCACTCTTAAAGGCTAGACTCCGGGGTACTAAACTTTTTTCAGATCCTTCCTTTTCTGGATTTTCACACATGGCTTCTCTGCCTGTAATACTCCCTTTCCACTCTCCACTCTTCCTTAACCTTGTAACTGCTTATAATTCTTTATGTCCCAACTTAGACATTTCTTCCTGGAGGTCTTCACTCCTTGATTCCCTTGAGTGGTTTGATTGGCCAGTGATGTGCTCCTACTAGTAGTAATCTTCACCTCCTTGTCAGAATTTATTATATTTCATTGCAATTATTTTTAACTGATTTCCTCTTAAGTTATACTATATGATCTGTGGGGGCAACAATCATGCCTTTCTTATGCACTTTTAAATTTTCAGCAACTAGCCATAGTTTCTAGTACATATTAGGTCCTTAACAAATGTCTGCTTATAGACAGATTATTTATTACCTTTAGCTCTTTAAAACATACTGTATTTCATAGATATTTTACTTGATCATCTCTGTTTCTTCAGTGCCTAGTACAGTGCTCGGTAAGTAGAGGCATTTGTTAGCTATTAGTTAACTTAAGAAATAAAGATCTTATGATATTGCTTAGTAACAGTAACAAGCACATTACCGATACCAGATGAAAATACCTAATGAGAATCACTAGTACAATCATGTTTATGCTCAGGATGTATAAGTCATTTTCAGTTTACTAATGTTATCCCTCTTCATAATTACATATGCAATGGTACCAAGCAAATGTTATTTCTAAATTCATTCAGAATGAAGGAATACTTGTTAAATAGTATCTGTGAATATTCCCCTAGTTATTTTGGGGTAATAAATAATTCACATACTCAAACTTGAAAAAAAATTGACAAATCCCCATAAAAGTAATGAAAATCATTACCATTCCAAGATTCAGTGGTGTATTTTAAGATAAGAATTGAAGAGGCATCCTCAGGGAATTACCTTAGCAGGGAAGCCAAAGAATTTCCCCTATAAACTTTTCGCTCCACAGAACTAAATGTTAAATAGCTTCATGGTTAGAAAATGTATTCTCCCTTCCACTAGCTAAATATTTCTCTGTGGCTTGGATTATCATTTCCTAAATCTGTTATGACACGCTCCTTCAGAGTGCAGCTCAAAGACACTTCTGCTGCTTTCCTTCATCCTTGTGAGGTATGTCTAATAACTTCCCACCAAATCCTTCATGTCTTTGTTTTCCATCCTGGAAAACATATGGTCTATTTTATCCAAATAGAGTTCCTGTCAGGCAATTGGGAGACCAGGATATCCTGTTTTAAATTGGGGTTATCTGGAGGGAAATGTCACTTTTTGAAAGTATCTATTATTCTGTGTCTTGTCATGGAGATATTAATAAAATTTGATAGAATATGGTAATGCAAGTTTGTTTGCTATTCTTCACCATGCTGTGGTAACCCCGGTCTTTCTCTCTCCAAAAGAAAGAAAAACAAATGACTCTCTGGAAGGTTTCTAAAATAGTACTAAACAAAAATATTTCAACATGATTGATAAAGTCTTAAGACTTGGATATTGGTGATTGGAATGGCTGAAAGGAGTCAGTGCTCCTGAACTAGCCTTTTAATAAAGTGGGCACATATTGGAAAGATATATTTTTGACATTTTGCATAAGGCAAAAAATCAGCAAGCTTGACTGAGCAAGATTGTCTGCTGTTAGATACAGTGTAGTTCTTTCATTAACACTAGATTGAATTCTGGACATGGTCCAAGCTTGATGGAGATCTACATGAAAACCTGATTTACATTTGTTGAGTTTTCCATGCATTTCTGAAAAGCTGCCCGATCTGGTATCAATGGAGGTACTGTATATTAAAAGAAAACACAACCAACTATCTTCCATTGAGTTGGATCATCCTGATTACCTTGATATTTTTGTCCAATTGTATCAGATACTCTGAGAAAAGCAAAACAGTATCCTTTTGTATGTTGAACTTATTATATTAATTTTCTTCATGCAAACTAATGGAATTGTAGAATTTCTGTGGGGTCCACATAGGGTATTTTCAAATGAAATCACCTTATCTTAAAAGCTGTTTAAGGTAACATACTATGTAGAGAGAATGATTTTATATGAAAAAGTAAATGTCAATACGCTGGCAAAAAAATAAATAAAAGGTTTCACATGGTGGTACTTTTAAGAAAGTTTTAGTTTGATTTTAAATTTGTATTTGATTTTAAATTCCTATAACCTGCAGCTTTTTATATTATCATGATTACATTGTTCTTACATTCAGAGTTCTACTGCCCTCCAAAAGCACCTGGGCATATATCCAGTTTGTGGATTACCTTGAATTTGGTAAGTTAATATTTTTAGAGAGCTTCAGAGAGTCTAATTCACTTCCTGATGTAATATAATATCAATTGCTAATGAGAGATAATTACTGTTTTAAGCAGAGCTGCGATGTTAGCTTTTTCTTTTCTGTTGCTCTTGTTCTTTTTTTTAGTGTATGCCTTTCAAAATACCAATACCTTTTATTTTTTCACTGTGAAATTGAAATGTGTCCACTGATATACATTAAACTTTAAATTCTACTAATTCATATAGGTGTGAGCAATGTAGTCATAAGTCAAATTTCCATATGACCCTTCCACCTCAAACAAAACATAAATGTCATTGTGTTTTTATGCTAATGTAAATTGAGATGTGATAAACTCTTCCCTTTTTTTCCCATTTTCTTTTTCTAATTTTAACAGCAACACCTGCTCACTTATTCACATATTCACATATCTCTGGCATCGCATTTAAAGTGCATATGTTGCAGATTGAAATTCAGTATATAATAGGGGAGGAGAAATAGTTGGGTGACAGAGATTGGAGAGGTATCTTATAATTTACTAAGAAAGTTATATCAGCACCTCAGCTCTCTTTCTTCAATGTAAAACCATCGCTAATGAGCATAATTTTTTTTTCTTCTAAGATACATCCACTAATTCTTAACAATGCTCAGATAATTCAGTATATGTTATTGGTTAATAACATGAATAGAAACATTTTTGATAATTTAAAGATATGCATGCTAAAGATTTCTGTCTTCAAATATATAATTAGCTTGCCATAGGGAAAATTTTGGTTAGCACATTGATTATATAGGATTATAATAGATATAATTTTTTTGATGTCCTCTAAAGTCATCTATTAAACTTAAGAGATTCACATTGGCATTTATGTGCTGTATTTAACAAATTTGTTGTCAACTTGAAGATACCAAGTTTAAAATTTTCCTCTATTTCCAAATTTATTCCGTAGGAAAGTTATTGAGGAAAATATCTCACATCAACAATGTAGACTAAAACTATCATGTTATTTACTTTCAAGGGAGATAGAAGAATGGATGAATATTTTCAGAACTCTTTCAAGTATCTGAGAATCATGCGTGGTTCAGAATATTTATTTGAATTCAGACAGAACAAAGAGGTGATATTTATTTACTTCTATAGCGTATGTATATGTCAAAGAAAAACTATAGTATAATATACAAAGAGAAATTCTGAGGGAAAAAGTACCTCAATTTCTGTATTGTCATACTTTTTGACTTTAAAGAGGTGATTCATTCCTTTAAATTTCATATAAGAAAGATGTTCAGCGTCTCAAACAGCTATCCTTGTTGATCAGTTGAAATTCATACCATAATTACAATTAAAATTGATGACGTATTTATTTCTTGTGGGGCTTATGGGGTAGACACATACCTTGAACTTCTTTCCTCACATAATATTTTAGAGTATTACAGCACAGTCTAGGAATGCTATTCATTTCAATAGGAGCATCCTAACAAGCTTGACCTCAGAATGATCCTGAAGTTTACAATCTAGATTAAGTAATTATATTCTAATCTTGGGATTAGGACCAAAACTATATGGACGTACAGAGGAAGGAAGATTGTAGTTTCTTAGAAAATACTAGGCACACATAAAGTTAGATTTCAGTTGTGCTCACAACTATTGCTATTTGACTTTGGAATTACAGTCTATGACTGAATTTCAGCGTAGGGGGTACTAGAGAGTTCATCTCAGTATGGTTGGAATTCTATTCAATTTTACCTCATTCTGTGTTCTTTAGGCTAATAGTAAAAGAGTACCTGAGAGATGTTTTTTCCCTCCTGACATCAAATATATGCTTTTTTTTTTTCTCAATACCATTTCTTTAAGTCTCTGACACCAACTAGGTGTCCAACAAGTCAGTTCAATTCTGACACTAATTACCTGGAATTAGACCCCATAGCCTAAGGGCTCAGTCCTTTAAGACTGCCCCCACTTCAGATGTCAGTCACAAGTCTTGAGACACCTGTACTTCTGACTGGGCTGGCTCAGGTTTAATAACTTGCCGAAACAGCTCACAAAACTCAGGAAGACACTTTGCTTACATTTACCAGTTTATTATAAAGAATACGAATAAACCAGAGGAAGAGGTACAAAAGGTGATGTCTGGGAGGCTCTAGAGCACAGCACCTTGTGGGTGTACCACCAGCCCCGCACATGGATGCATTCATCAACCCAAAAGCCCTCCAAACCCTGTCACATAGGGATTTTTATGGAGATTTCATTAGGTAAACATGGTTGATTAAATCATTGGCCATTGACGATTAACTCAATCTCCAGCCCCTCTCCTGTTCGCAGAGGCTGGGGAATAGGGTTGCAAGTTCCAAGCTTTTAATCAAAGATTAGTCTTTCTGGTAACTAGCACCCATCCTGAAGCTGTCTAGAGGCCAGGCAAGGGCAGACTCATTAGAGCTTAAGACAATTCTATTACTCTTATCACTCAGGAAATTCCAAGAGTTTTAGGAGCTGGGAACAAAGGAACTGGGGACAGAGACCACATATCTTTCTATAATATCACAATACTTATTATAAACCAAATGAGTCAATCATAGGTAAAAGGGAATTAATTGAAATTGCTTTTAGCTTTCTATATGATTATGGTTTTAAGTCACTAATATTGAATACTGATTTTGTATATTGCAGACACTGGAGTATTTTAAATGCCAGGGCCTCTGGGCATCAGGGAGTTTCCACCCTCCTCAAAATGAGACTAAATTGACAGATGCTTCTTATGTGTCATTTTGTCAGTTGACTCCTATGACATTAGCCGTTGCCCTCTGCTTCCCGTAAGGCTTTATGTATCTAGTCCCAAGTCTCTCCAAGTCTCACAGGCCTCTTCTGTGTTCCCTGGACCCATCCTTCCGGAGTCACCAGCTTTTCTTCATATCTCAATCATTTCTCTGTGTGCTTCCTTCTCCTTATGCCTCACCAAAGCCTGCCTTGGCCCTGAGGACCTAGTTTCTGCCGGTGGCATCTCAAGAGGTAGCACTTTATTCTCTCATTTCCCATATCCTTTGGTCACAAGAGGTGGGGTTTCATTTCCTATTGTTCCTCTTTGCCACTTCCAAACCATTACCCCATCCACTCTCGCTAACATTTGTATATTACTCCTCTTCTAGCTCTTCCCTTTCATACTCAGGTCTACTTATCTTTATTCATTACAGACATGAGCAAACATCTACATTCTTCTCCAAATAAAATTCAGCTAGAATCCTGTGAGGTTGCAGCATACTGCTGGGACTGGTCACCAGAATAGTGAAATTTCCAGTCCACTGATGCCACTTTCTCTCATTCAAATCATTGCAATCTCTCCTTCTTCCTGCTCTCTTTTCCTACCATGGTCTTGGTTCTGATAACACTCTTACCTATACCTTAAATGTCCAGTTCTTCTGGTTTAATTTGTTTATTTACATTTGAGAATTTATCAAAGTTGCACAACAATTACATCTTCTACATAGATCACACCATCCATGCATGAAGTTGCAGGAGAGATACATTTTTTTGCTAAGTACACATTTATCTGATATTAATGTTGTAGCCCTTGCTTTTTTGTGCTTACATTTGCCTATAATATTTTAGAGCCTCCTAAAGTGCTCTAAGGTTCAGTGTAATCACTGTAAGATTTTACCCATTTATATATACTGTTCGGAGAACACAAGAAAGAGAAATTTTTAAAAGGCTGAATACTTAGCCTTGTCCATCAAAGTGTTTAGTGATTTTAATATGAGAACAAAATATATTACTCTTTTCATACTTTAAAAAGTGAAATTACATTGTGATAATCTTCTATACTTCTTTCTCAGAAGCAATTTACACTAAGAAAAACAGGGTCCAGGGCTGAATCTCTTCTGTCTTTCATGCCTAAGTGTAACTCAGTTGGATGACTAAAAAAGAAATCCCTGGTTTAAATAAACTATCATTGGAAGGGGAAGACCTAGAGATTAGATCTGGTCCTAAGGGAAAAAATGAGAGTAGCAGAAAGAATCTAGTTCTAGGGGAAAGAGATGATCAAGCATCAGGGGAGGGGCTTGACTGGAGTCCGGGAACCTTCCTATCATCCCTTCTCCACACTGTTCTCTCCAATCCTCCTTCCATGGGCTTCTCCCATCCTCCTTAAAGCCCTTTGGGGTCTTCCAAATATAGAAGAATTCCAAAATGGCCTCACAAAGAAACAGAAGGAGACAATAAGTATAATATGCTCAACCTCATTGATAAGGCAAGTACTTGGAATAAAAACAGTAAGATGCCCTGGAAGTGTTTTAAACAATGAAGAATGTTTTTGAAGGAATATACTTTTGTTTCCAGTTGAAAACTTAATGTAACATATAATTCTCTAGAAGAATTTTAATGCAGAAATGATCTAGATTTCAAATTTGTAAAAAAAAAAAAATATCAAAATAGTATTACAGCAACAAAAACACTGTTATTTTGGTACTTAGTAACACATCAGTATTCTGGCATAATGAAATACCAGAAGCCAGCATTACCCTATCTGCTGGCATGCTATATAGGGCAGAGTTTTTCCCAAACCACAGATTTAAACAGTCTGGTCTATTTAACAGTGTCTCTAGATATTGCAACAATGTCAAATTTTGAGCAACCTAATAGTGGCACTTTTGATCACCCCACTCTGATTTTATCTTGCACCTCGCTCTCAAATGATAACCAATAGTGCTTCAAAATTATTCAAATAAAAGTATTGAAGTTGAATGATAATCTTATCCAATGGATATCTCTTTAAATGTTTAATTATAGCAAAAGCATAGTGTTTAATCAATATCTTTAATAAGATGCAGCACATGTTTATACCAACAAGAGTGATAAAAATACACATGTGGTACACAGTAAGGAGAATCACATGATGAAATTCAGATTTTGTCTAAACAAGGAAGGACAAGGTTCTCACGTACTCAAGTACATATATATCTAGGGCACACATATAGTAATTCAAAAAGCTTTCTGGTCAACGAGTGCAGAAGCTACAAAAAACTGTCAAACCTGGAAGGGCCAGATACTAGAACAATACCTCAAACCTGGAAAGGGAGGATTTTCCCTAGAAGGATCAAGGTCAATGTTTCTTCGGACTAGCAGAATTGGGGGAAGGAGACCTCCAAGTCAGAATTGATTGGCTACTATTTAAAACGTTTTGTAACACAAAGAAAGCAAACTGACTCCTTTCCGATTTCTATTATAAGCCCATAATGCTGATCTAAAAAAAAGTATAAAAAAGAAAACTAAAGACCAATCTTACTTAGAAATATTGATGCAATTCCTAAATAAAATATTAGCAAATAGAATCCAGCAGTACATTAAAAGAATAATTCACCATGGCCAATTGGGATTAAGTCCAGAAACCAAACTGATTCAATATTTAAAAATGTATTACTAATATTCAGCACATTAATAAGTCAAAGGAGAAAAAAACAAATGATGGTTTCAACATATGCTGATATGACATTTGAAAAATTTCATTACCCATTCCTGATTCAAGAAGAAAAACTCTTAGAGAAATAGGAATAAATAGAAATTTCGTTCGCATGAAAAAATATGTATGCTAACTAAAAGTGTCATGATAAAGAACGAAGCAGCTGAAGTATTACAATTAAAGTCAGAAATATAACAGTGATACCCACACTAATTGGTAGTGTTTAAGATTAATGAAGAAACAAGTAAAACATTGCTATGAAGGGGAACACATTATTTCATCCATTCTATTCCACAAATATTGATTGAAAGCCAATAGGTGTCAGCCATATAATATGGCTCTTAGGATATGCTGCTATGGAAATATGGATGGGCTGCACTCTTGGAGTTTACATGCAAGGAAGGTAGATTTTTTCGCAAATTATATTATAACTGCATGCCTGGAGGGGAAAAAGCCCAATATTGACTGCATTTTAAAAGTTTAGTTGAGAACTAGTTAAAAATTACTTTACAAATGTCAATAAGCAGGTAGCAAAGATGATTGAGTAAATATATTCCAGTTAAAGAAATAATAATAATAAAACCCCGTAGAAATGTAGAAAAAATACACAGTACCTCTTTTTAAAAAATGATAAACTACAAGTGTGAGAAATAATGTCTGTTAAAAGGGGAGACGGTCTTTACTCTTGCATAGGAAGATTTAAGGATATAAATTTCTTCTTAAATTAATCAATAAAGTAAATGAAATCCCAGTGTGAATCATAACATAGCTTTCTTTAAACTTCAAAAATTTCATCTAGATGTATAAATATCTGAACTTAGATGAGAGATTCTGGAAATAGGAGGAAATATTCATATCAGATTTTAAAGTTTTTATGAAGCTACAATAATTAAAATAATGTAGTCCAGTAAAAGAATAGATAATTCAATGATGCAGACTAATGAATAAATAGGTTAAGACCTTTATTGGAATTTACTATGTAAGAAAGATGGCATTGCAAATCCCTAGGAAATGATTATTCTCAATCACTGATGTTTTGAACAGTGACATAGCTATTTAAAAAAAAATAGAATTGGATTCCTACCTCAAAGCTTAACACCCAAATGAATTCCAGATGAGTTAAAGTTTTAAATGTCTTTTTAAAAATGCAATCATAGAAATATTGGGATGAGATACAACAGAATATTATGATAATCATAGAAGAATTTCCTAAGCCTGACACAAATTCTAGAAGTCACAATGAAAGGAACGGGTTCACATTTAATACATCCTAATTTAAAACTTCTACATGAACAGAAAAACTCCCAAAATACTAACAAAATATATTCATAGCATATAGCACATAAAATAAGCTAACATCCTTCAAATAAAAGGTGCCCGCTCTTATGTATCAATGGGATAAAGAAAAAAACACTTTTTCTAAATGGTCAAAGGGTATGCACAGGCAACTCACAGAACAGGGGATATAAAGGCACAATATCAATAAAATATGTTCAATTTCATGGAACAAGCACAAATTAAAGTAACCAGGAGATGTAACTTTTTACCTATCCGACTGGCAAAAGACAAAACGACTGGTACTATCCAATGTGGGTGAGAATGAAGGCACTGGGTACTCTTATACAGTACTCTTTGGATTGTAAATGAGTTCAGTGCAAACTTTTTGGGAGCAATTTGTCAACATATGTCAATATTTTAATTGCTAGTACCCTTTTAACTATGGATTCCAATTTTAGGAATAAGCGCTGTAGAAGAAAACAGCGTATAAAGCATGCTTGCATGCATAGGCACAGTATTTATGTTCTTTTAACTGCATAAATTTGGAAAAAACTAAATTTTCATCTTTAGGGATTGGTTAGATAAGTTTTGCTACAATGCATGTACTAGAATATTATGCAGTGGTTGAAATAATGAAGTAGATCTACATATTCTGTTTTAGAAAATGTCCATGGTATGGGGCTCCTGGGTGGCTCAGTCGTTAAGCATCTGTCTTCGGCTCAGGTCATGATCCCAGGGTCCTGGGATGGAGTCCCACATCGAGCTCTCTGCTAGGCGGGAAGCCTGCTTCTCCTTCTCCCACTCCGCCTGCTTGTGTTCCCTCTCTCTGTCAAATAAATAAATAAATAAATAAATAAAAGAAAGAAAAGGTCCATGGTAAATTACTAAGTGAAAGGGTAATAGAATGTTCTCTGTTGTATAATCTAACTACTGTAATTCGATTGGATATGGGATATATATTTGTAAACTCACATACATTTGCATAAGGCTATACGGCAGATTGTTAAAAGTTTTTCTCTCTAGAGAATTAAATCCAGAGTAAGAGAGCAGAGGGAAAGGAGAGTAGGACATATTCTGTACATTCTTCTGTATTGTCTCAAATGTTGTTTTATCTAGGGAGCATGCATTACTTTTATAATAAAAAATAACTACAAAGATTTAAAAGTTCTTTGCTGAAAATCAATCTGAAAATAGAACTCTATGTTTTCCATGTTTCCCGATTTTCTTTGAGAAAAAGTTCTTTCATTTATACTGGCATACTGGATTTCTAGCAAAAGTTAACTTTATGAACAAGTTAATAATCTATGTTTTGAATTATTTATATGCACTTTGAAGCTTTAAGGCAGAGAGGGCAAGCTCCATATTTTCCTCCCCTTCAGATCATAATCCTCCCTCTGACACCATGGTCTTCTCCATATTGATGAGGTGCAGAGAGTGGAAAGAATGTTAGATTTCAGATGGAAGGTGTGCTATGCCTTCTTATCTGTTACCTTCCACCAGATAACCATGAAGGGCAAAGAAGTGAATTCAGCTGACAAATGTTTAGCCATTCTGGGGCTTAGTGGTGATGCAGCATAGAAAAGTAAATTTATAGGTATTTGTAGGAGGGATTCTTGATTAAGGATTTTTTTTCCTGCTTTGGCATAGGTTGAAGGATATGCTTCACCTCCAACCCACCTCCACCCACCAGCCTTAGGTTTGGTCCTTGGGGAAATCTGGGATTTGATTCTAAGTCCTGAAGAGGTCTGTCTCTGGTCCTGATTCCTACTCAGTCTAGAAGTCCATTTCAAATTTAAAGTCACACGAGAGGAATTTGTGTGTTGCAAGAAGAAAATAAAGGATTTATTTTGGCCAGTTCCTGCAGAGTTAGATCCAAAGAGCACTCATACGGATTCAGTCCTCTGAAGTGATTTTTGTTTCCCTGGATTTCTTACAAGAGACCTGGAATTGAGTGTCACGTCAGACCAGAAATGCAGCCCACACAGGCCCAGAATCCCATAGGTACCCAAGAAAGAATGTACCTGTACTTCTATCTGTTGTGCTACTAGTATGTGCCTGAGGAGAGTAGCTTTATGACTTTCTTTTTCCTAAACTGTGGCTCTAATCTATCAAGTTTTGTTTTGTCTGTGTGCTGAGCAGTTCTCAAAATAAAGCAGTTTTTAATATTTTCTGAACATTCTCATTGTTCATTCATCACTATTCTGTCAAATATTTGGCACATTCCTTGACCAAAAATCTGGCAGGTGTGAATGGCATTGGTTTGAGTTATTTCCCCTATAATCCCTTGCCAGAGCTCTGATACTGTAAGGACCATTACACCATGTCCCATCTGTTCCCTGTATTTCTAAAACTCATTCTTCTAGGAGAATGACCAAGTTCTTCCAAGGCTGGAAAAAGAATTCAATGCTTCATTTCAGACATGATCAGGAAACAATAAAGACACTAGTAGAGAACAGGAGAACCAAAAAGGCTTTATCTGGCATGGCTTAGCATTTTGCCATGCATATTCTGTCCTTAATTTGGAGACTAACCTGCTGAAGGGGCTGTGTGCTTCCAGGATGAAGGAGAAAAGACGCATAGACAGGAAGGAACAAATTCTATTTCAGCAATACACTTTGTTACTGTGGTCACATAGCAGATGCAGTCCTCTTCACCAACACTTTCCTAGATTCCAATAAGCATTTAAATATAGAAAAGACACCTAAGATTTTATCTCTGGCAATCTGAGAGCCTTGAGACACAGGAAAGTCATATAAAATAACACTTTTTTGATCAAATTTCCTTTTTATTTTTTTCCCTTTCCTTATCTGAAAACCCTTAACAGTTGATTTAGTGCAGAAATCATTTGATGGATTTATCTTGAAGAAAGAATAATGTAGCAAAGGTTTATATATTTTCTTTCTGATTTCTGAAGATCCTGGAAAGCTCTCAAACTTTTTTGCTGAGATGAAATCTTCCAGGAAATGAGAACAGTCCTCTTATAAGAGTAGCATAAGCATGTTTAAGGAGAGGGACACATGACCACAGCATAAGGTTTAAGGTGGTGTATGAGTATTCAGGCTGCCATAACAAAATACCATTGACTAGGTGCCTTAAACGACAGAAATGTATTTCTTCACAGCTCTGGAGCCCAGAAGTCCAAGATGAAGGTGTTGGCAGGTTTGGTTTTTCTCTTGAGGTCTCTCTTCTCGGCTTGACAATGGCGGCCTTCTCCCTATGTCCTCTGAACATGCACATCCTTGATGTCTTCCCCTCTTCTTATAAGGACATCAGTCATATTGGATTAAGGTTCCACCCCAAGGACCTCATCACCTAATCACCTCTTTAAAGAGCTTATCTCTAAATATGGTTACATTGAGGTACAGAGGGTTAGGACTTTGACATAGGAAGAGTGGGAGCACAATTCAGCCCATAACAGGGTGTGAGAGAGCATGCTCCAATAAAAGGTCTATAAACAGAAGGAATATGCCATGATGTATAGCAACATTCACAGACACTCTGGGGAAACTATAATGACTGATTAGAGCCAGTGACCTGTAGAAGGAGATTCCTGGGTGTCTCCGATGGTAATACTGACTTTTCTACTAGCTAGGATCCTTGGGAATCCCTTAACCTCCCCAGAGTCATACTAGATCCTTCATCTATCTGAAAAGTAAAATAAACATGACCACTCACATGAACCATCATGTGAGGTTCAAATAAAATCTACAGGAGTATTTTTTCTTAATGCAATCTATAAATGTAAAATATTTTTATAACCAAGGATTCTCTAGGAAATTCCTTGGTGAAGGTGAGTGTGAAAGACCATTTTGAAGAGAGGAGAAATCTGCAGAAGGAAGAATACATTTTCCATGGGAGGATGGTCCATGCTCATAAGTATTTTTTTAAAGATTTCACTTATTTATTTATTAGAAAGAGAGAGCATGAGCAGTAGGAGGGGCAGAGGGGGAGGGAGAAGGAAAGGGAGAGAACCTCAAGCAGACTCCTTGCTGGGGCTCCAAGGGGCTCAATCCCATGACCCTGAGATCAGGGCCTGAGCCAACACTAAGAGTCAGACACTTAACCAACTGAGTCACCCAGGTGCCCCACTTCATAAGTATTTTTTAAGTGAAGGATGATTTAGAAGATCCAATTCTGACCAGCTCAAACAGAACAAATAGTGTAAGACAGATTTTACATCTCTTCCCTGGACCTTATAGTTTTAATTTTTTGGGTTTTTTTGGTTATTGTTTGTTTGTTTGTTTTTCTAATTTGGGGGGTTGGACCTATAACTGGCTATATGGCCTTAGTCACTTCCATACACTTTATGGTGCCTTAGTTTCCACATGTATAGAAGGGTGAGAATAACATCTGCTTAGCCAATTCTCGGAGACTCAATTCAATAACAGATGAGAAACTTCTTTGACATGGTTAAGAAGACACTATTCAGTTAGAAATTGATGATATTTTATATAACAAACTAGTTTTTTTCTAGCACCTAGCGCATGACAGGAGCTGAATTAAGGCCCATTGCCTGACAATGATAGTTTTAAACAAAACACTAAATTGTTCAGGAGAGTATAATTCCGAGATGATAGTTTTGGAATTCAGTTCTCAGTATTGCTGTAGGAAGGAGAAATGACAGAAGCAAGGTGGCCGACTGAGATGCATACCAGGTATGATTTGATGAGGGTCTGTCCCCAGAGTGTGAAATGGAGGGGGAAGGGATAACATACTCTAAAAATTGGTGACATCAGCAGATACGTACAGAATGGGAGGAGGTGAAACACACACAATATATAAAGCAAGTTCTTCCTTGTGGAATTAAAAAGTCTGGTTTTACAGGCTTTCTTTAAGTGCTTATGCAATGCACAGTACATTGCTTAGTCTGCAAGATTATTCTATAGAATAATAATCTTTACTCTTAGAACTTGCATAGAATTCTGCCCAAGTTTTCTTTTTCTCAATTTCACTCTCCATTACTCCTAGTTATACCCTATGTAACTACACAATGGAGATCAAAGTGCTGTTTATTTTCCTTAGCACTCAGCTTTTTTTTTTCCATCTCTTTCTGTCACCACCAACAAAAGTGTCCCTTTTTGTATATTTAGATATTTTCCCATACATTTTCTTATTTTTGCCTCCAAATCTTTATGATCTCTTTTTTGTGCTGAAAACTAACACAGAGTAGCTTTCTGGGTCTCATAAAATGGGTATGGTAGATTGCTTGAAAACCTGGCTATATTATGCTTCTTCCTATAAACATACCCTTACCATGTTACTTAGCAGTTTCTCCCATCAAGAGATGGATTCTACTCCCCTACACCTTCAATCTGGGCTGACGATTGCTTTGGCCGATAGACTTGCTCTGGCCAAGAGCCTGTGGCATAAGTAACGGTGTACAAATTCCAGTTCTAGGCTTCAAGAGAATCGCAATTATCTGCTTTGTTGCTGTTGCAAAATTCTGACTATCCAGTGTGTGGGCTAACATGGCTTGGGTTATAAGACCTCGTGTTGCAGAAATGACTTACCTAGCTGACTGGAGATGCATAAGGCCAGCTGAGCCCAGAAGAACCAGTCATTTGAGCTTAGCCTAAATTGCTGGCCCGTAGAATCATAAGCCAAATAAATACATTTTGAGAGGTGGTGGGTTATATAGCAAAAACTATTACAATGGGCTACTTAGGAAGTTTGTGAAGTCTCCCTCTCCTTTGATGAGAAATATTCGCAGAAATTTGATACAATCCTCACATCAGCATGTTACCATATAAAGGATAAACAGTAAAACAGTCGTTCGAGGACATTTCAAATTCTTTAACTTTATAATATATATTAACATTAAGATATATTCTTTTTTTCGGATATATTCTTTATTAATGACATTTGGAACATTCCAATATTCTTAAATGTGCCAAAGCAAAATTCCAGAAGGTGTACGATTTTCATTTAACTTCACTCTTCTAACATTTCCTGTGATTTCAGATCTGAAGAGGATCTAGCAGTAAGCAGAATCCAGAAAATGTTCATTTTCTTGATGCTGTCAAGGGGAGAACGTTGGCTTGGTGCCATTGCTGCTTTGGGGTCATAGCCAACCTGGGAATGGACAGCTGTTGTTATTCAGAAAAATTCAGACAATATTTGGGAAGACATTAATTTAGGGGGAAAATTAAGAGGAAAATGGGAAAACAACAAGGTAAATAAGAAGAGCATTTTTTAGACTGTAAAAATATCTAATGATTCTAGAAGTGTTTAATATATCTTCCAATACAGTCCAGAGGGGGGTGAAATAAGCAAGATTTGTAATGTACCTAGCAAGGCATTTGAGAGGCAATGTGGCATAATGAAAGCATATGGGATTTGGGGTCAGAGTAGACTAGTTTTTTGGGCAAAGGCAATTTTCACGTGTTCTCATTCATATGGAAACAAATGTCTTTCGGTTCTGTTTATGAATCTACAACACACCCCAGTTTAAAACATATTAATTTGAATCTTTAGATACAAATTTCTTTCTCCTATTCTGTAAAGCAGTAGTTCCCAAAGCATAGTCTGAGATCCTAGAGGCCCCCGAGATAAGAAACTATGGTAAGAATCTTCCATTAAGCTGTACATTAAGAGATTTGGAAATTAAAACAATTCTATTCTTCTATTTTCTTTGACTTAGAAAATAATTTTTATTAAAACATTATTTGTGTTAATATGTAATGAGTTTATTTTTATTTTAAAATGAGTTAACAAATATTGATATGTGTTCTTCATTTTAATTTTTAATATTATGAATATTAAACATAACCCATATAAATGAAAATCCTTTGGCATTCTTAACACTTTTTAAGAACATTAATGGGAACTGAGACAAAAAAAATTGAGACCCACACTGTCCAGTAAGTTGGATCAGGTATTATTATACCCATTTAATAGATTTGGAACAGAAGAATTAACAATGAATTTACTTGAAGGTGATTTATTGGATGATGATCTAGAATGAAGAATTTTTATCTCAAAATTTCTTTCACATTTTAAATTTACTTTTTACCAATGAATTTTTCATATTTAGACATTTTTATTGCTCAAATTAAAATGTAATAAAAATACACTTTTTTAGAGTATACAATTACCTGAATTTTAACACAAGTATGGATTTATAGAACCATCATTCCTGAAGGGTACCAGGATATGCCATCCCAAAATATGGCTCTTTGGCATATGGATTATTTTGAGCTAATGGTAATTGAGAACCAGTAGGTACAGGAAAAACTCTAAAAACAGGGCACTACTTTTCCTTTTATAAAGGAAATTTACATTTATGCAGGAAGTTTTCCTTTGTAAAAATGTCTCTCTCTCCCATAGCAGGAAGAGGAGGACTTTTAAGTCTCATCAGTGGAAGACTTATCAAAGGAGAACTCTTAGCAATGGAGAAGGCACTGACTTAAATCTGCATAACAAATCTTAACTGAACAACTCCCATTTACCATACTTTTCCTGGACCACCTTCCCATAACTTCTTTCCTTTGCCCAGAAACCCTAAATCCCCTTTCCACTGTTTAGCCTAAAATGCTATTTAAGTCCAAATTCTAACCATCCCTTTGGGCTACCCATCACTGGATGTTCCCAAGTGTACATGTACTATGTACATGTTAATATATTTGCTAATCTGTCTTTGGCCAGTCTACTTTATAGGGCCCTACCTGGAGGACCAAAGATAGGTAGAGAAAAAGATTTCTTTTCCTCTTCAATACCACCATAAAGGTATAAAACAGTTCTATATCTGTAAAAATTTCATCATGCTATCCTTATGTATGTCAGAACCTCTCCCAGGACTGTAGTTTGTCTTTTTGAGAATGTCATATAAATGGAATCATGCTATATGTAACTTTTGATATTGACGTTTTTTTACTCAGCATAATGCCTCTGAAATACCTCTAAGTATTGTGTATTGAGGTTCATGTCTCTTCATTAGGAATAATGTCCCATTGTGTGAATGTTCCACCATTTGTTTATCCATTCACCTGTTGAAGGACATCTTGGTTGTTTCCAGTTTGGGCCTATAATAAATAGAAGGGCTGTAAACATCTGTATATAGGCTTTTATATGAGCATAAATTTTCAGTTGCCTAGGATAAACGCCCAGGAGTGGTATTTATGGGTCAGATTGTAAATGTATGTTTAATCCTACAAGAAAATGGCAAATAATTTTCCAGAACAGCTATATATATATTTTTTTTTTGGTTAAGCATTGATTCTAGTCTTTTCCCTATTTTTAAATTGGATTGTTTTCTTATTGTTGAGCTTTGAGAATTCTTTACACATTCTGAACCCAAATCATGTTCCAGATATATAATTTCCAAATATTTTCTCCCAGTCTGTAGTTTATCTTTCATTCTCTCAATAGTGTCTCTCTCATACAAATGAAATGGTTTCAATATTGGTGAAATTCTATTTTTCAATATTTTCTTTGATGGATCATGCTTTTGGTGTCATGTCTAAGAACTTTGCCTAAAATGATTTTGCCTCATATGATTTTCTTCCATATTTTATCCTAAAAAGACCTTATAGTTTTATGTTTGACATTTAGATCTATAATCTATCATGTGCTAATTTTTGTTTAAAGTATAAGGTTTAGGTTCTTTTACTTATTTATTTTTCATTTGATATACAATTCTTCTAACACCATTTATTAAAAAGATGATTCTCTCCTCATTGAATTACATTTATAATTGAGCATACTTATGTTGGTCTGTGTACTCTCCACCCTGTCTCATTGATCTATAGATCTGTCCTTTCACTAATAACACATTCCTGATTACTGCCTCTTTATAGTAAGTCTTAAAAATGGAGAGTATGAGTCCCATGATTTCCCCAACTTTACTTTTCTTTTTCAAATTTGCTTTGGTTATTCTAGCTCTTTTGCCTTTCCACATACACATTTTGAATTAAGATACTTCTCTGTATCTATCAAAAATCCTACTGAGATTTTGATTGGAATCATGTTAAACCTATAGATCAGTTTCAGGAAATTTGGCATCTTTACTATGCCGATTCTTCTTCTTTTTAAAAAAATTTATTTTTTTAAGTAATCTCTACACCCAACATGGGGCTCGAACTCATGACCCTGAGATCAAGAGTCACATGCTCCTCCATCTGAGCCAGCCAGGCACCCCTATGTCAGTTCTTCTAATCAATGACCACATGACCACCGAATGTCTCTCTGTTAATTTAGGTCTTTGTTTTCTGTCATTAGTGTTTTGTAGTTTTTAGCATATAGATAGATACACTACAGTTTCATTAGATTTACATTTAAGTATTCCATTTATTGGAGCTGCATTCCATGGCATTATTTTTTAATTATTTAGTTGTTTACTAAATATAGAAATATGATTGATCTTTGTGTTTGCCTTCTACCTTACGCCTTTGCTAAACTCATTACTTTTAGGAGGTTAAAAAAAATTCCTTGGGGTTTTCTACCTATACAGTCATATTGTCTGAATATAAAGGCAGTTTTATCTCTTCTTTTTTGATTTGTATGGCTTTAAGTTTTTTTCTTGCCTTATTGAACTAATTAGGACTTCCAGTTTAATATTGATTATGACTGGTGAAAGTAGAAATGCCTTTCTTCTCAGTCTTAGTGGGAAAGCACTCTTTCACCACTAAGTACGAAATTAGCTGTAGGTTTTTTATAGATGCTCTTCATCAAGTTGAAAAGTTCTCATTTATTCCTTGTTCACTGAAAGTTTATATCATGAATGAATTTGGAATTTTGTCAAATGCTTTTTCTTCATCAATTAAAAATCATGTTGCTTTTCTTCTTAGACGGTAACACGGTAACACGGTGGATTACATCAGTTGCTTTTTGAATATTGAAACTGTCTTGCTCTCCCAGGACAATTTCCACTAGGTTGTGGTGTTTATTCTTTTTAAATATTGCTGGATTGGAATTGCTTATATTTTGTTGAGGATCTTTGTATTTGTTAATGAGGACTATTAGTCTGTCATTATCTTTTCCTGTTGGTCTTCCTGTTGGTCTTCATCTAACTATACCAAGGAGGTGCTGACCTCTTAAATTGGGTTGAGGAGTGTTCTATCGCTTTCTATTTTCTTTTAGAGATTGTGCAGCATTGGTTTTACTTTTTCCTTAAATGTATGGTAAAATTCTCCAGGGAAACTGAGTCCAGAGATTTCCTTTTTGGAAGGTTTTAAAATACAAGTTTAATTTCTTCAATATTTATAGGGTGAGTCTGCTTATCTCTTTCTACTTGGAAAGTTTTGGGAGTTAGTAGTTTTAAAGGATTTGTATTTCTTTTAAGTTTTCAAAGTTATGTGCCTAGATTTTTATAGTATTCTTTCACTGTCCTCTTAATGTCTTCACAGTCTATAGTGATATAACTTCTTTTACTTCTTTATTGGTAATTTTTGTCTTTGCGCTTTGTTAGTCTTGCTGGAGGTATATCAACTTTATTGATTTTTTTCAAAGAAACTGCTGTTGTTTCATTGATTTTTTTCTCTATTGCTTTTTGTTTTCAATTACATTGATTTTTCTTCTTTATTTTATTCTTTCTGCTTGATATATTTTGTTCTTTTTCTTAAAGCAGAAGTTTATTATTAAGTTGAAGAATTTCTTCCTTTTCAATGTAAGCCCTGAATGGTATAAATGTACAGCTAAGCATTGATTTAGCTGCCTCTCACAAATTTTGATATGTTCAAATATACAGATATATTTAGATTTCCTCTTTGACCCATGGATTATTTAGAAATATCTTGCTTAATATCCAAATGTTTAAAAATATTTCTGTTAGCTTTCTGTTATCTACTTCTAACCTAATTCTATTATGGTTAGAGAACATACTCTTTACGGTTTCAATCATTTTATATTTGTTAAGATTTGTTTTATCACCCAGGATATTGTTTATCTTTGTCAATATTTCAGGTGCATTTGAAAAAAAAAATGTGTATTCTGCTGTTGTTGGCTGCGGGTTTTGTAACTATCAAAAAGGTCTAGTTGATTGATAATGTTTTTCAGTTTTTCTCTACCCTTGATAATTTTTTATCACTTACTGAGATGAGTGCTGAAATTGCCAACTACAACTGTGAATTTGTCTAATTCTCCCTTTAGTTCTGTCACTTTTTATTTCATGAATTTTGAAGCTCAGTTTTGGTGTATAAATATTTAGGATTGTTGTGTGTTCTTAACTAAATTTACTTAATCATTATGTAATGTTCTTTTTGTTCCTAATAATTTTATTTTCTCTGAAGTCTATTTTGTTTGATATCAACATAGCCATTACAACTTTCTTTACATTGATATTTGTATGGTATATCTTTTCCTATCCTTTTACTTTTAACTTACTTATATAATTATATTTGCAGAGGGTTTTTGTACACACATAAAGTTGGATCACCTTTTCTTTTTAAATACATTCTAATAATCTCTGTCTTTTAGTTAGCTTTTTAAGGCCATTTTTGTTGGATGTAATTCTTGATATGTTGGGACTTGGGTCTACCACTTATTTGATTTATGTTTCTTCCTTCTCTTATTTGTTCTTCTGCATCTCCTTTCTTGCCTTCTTTTGGGTTATTTGACCAATATTTTTAGTATTCTGTTTTACTTTCCTCTATTTTCCACTCTATTTCTTTGGACAGGATTTCAGTGGTTGTTCTAGTGACTATAATATATATACTTAACTTTTCTCAATCAACTTATAATCAGTAGTTTACTACTTCAAGGAGAATGTAGAAACTTACCACCATTTAGGTCCTTTTAACTCCTTCCCACTTTATGATATTAATAGTATTATGTAATGCATTTACATACATTGAAAACCATATTTGAAAGTATTATAATTTTTGCTTTCTGGTGTCAAACATATTTTAAAGAACTCAAGAGAAGAGCAGTATGTCATAATATTTACTTGGTTATTTACATTCTGTTGTGACTCTTTTATTCTTTTTTTTTTAAGATTTTATTTATTTGACAGAGAGAGATAGACAGTGAGAGAGGGATCACAGCAGGGGGAGTGGAAGAGGGAGAAGCAGGCTTCCTGCTGAGCAGGGAGCCCGATGTGGGCTGGATCCCAGGACCCTGGGATCATGACCTGAGCTGAAGACAGAAGCTTAACGACTGAGCCACCCAGGGGCCCTGATTCTTTTATTCTTACCATCTGTGTCCCTCTTGTGTCGTTCCCTTTTCTCTGATGAACTTCCTTTGGAAATTCCTTTAATCTTGGTTTGCTGGCAATTAATTCTTTTAGTTTTCCTTTATCTGTTAATGTCTTTATTTCACTTTCATTTATGGAGGATATTTTTGCATGAGATAAAGTTCTTTTTTTTTTCTCCCAGCATTTTAAAACTGTTGTTCTACTTCCTTCCAGTGTCCATTTTTTTTCTTATCAGCAATATGGGCATTCAAATCACTGTTGCACTCTAAGTATTTGAGTATTTTTCTCTTGTTCTTTCAAGACTTTTTCTTTGCCTTTAGTTTTGAAAAGTTTAATTATAAAACATGTGTGTGAACTGCACTTCTTGAATCAATAGGTTTATGTCTTTCTCCAAATATGGGGAATTTTTGATATTAATTCTTCAAATATTAATCAGGATAATGCTCTTTTCCTTCTCCCTTTGTGTCTTCAATGACAGAAATTTTAGTTTCTGGCATTGTACAAAAGTCCATGAGACTCTGGCCATTAATTTTAAAATCTTATTCCTCTTTATCATTCATATTGGGTAATTTTTATTAATCTATCCTCAAGTTCACTCTTTGTTTTGTCTTTTCCATTCTGCTATTGAGTCCATCCAGTGTTTTCTGCTCTAAAATTCTGTGGTTCTTACTTATATCTTTTATTTCTTTAGTGAGACTTACGTCTTTTCATTCATTTTAATAGTGTCTGTCTGACCTTACTTCTTAGAAGACTTTTATAATATTTGCTTTCAAATCTTTGTTAGATAATTCCAACTTCTGTGTCATCTGAATTTGGCATCTGTTTGTTGCCTTTTCTCACAAACAGGCATTTTCTTGGTCCTTCATATGCTGTGCAAATTTGGATTGTATCATAGACATTTTGAATATTATGCTAGGATTCTCTAGGTCTTGCTTACATCTTCTTTTTTTTTTTTGAATTTTATTATGTTATGTTAGTCACCATACAATACATCATTAGTTTTTGATGTGGTGATCCACCTTCCATTGTTTTCGTATAACACCCAGTGCTCCATGCAGTATGTGCAGTATGTGCCCTCCATCACTGGGCTAACCAATCCCCCCGCCCCCCTCCCCTCTAAAACCCTGTTTGTTTCTCGGAGTCCATAGTCTCTCATGGTTCATCTCTCCCTCCAATTCCCCCCCCCTTTCATTTTTCCCTTCCTTCTCCTAATGTCCTCCATGCTATTCCTTATGTTCCACAAATAAGTGAAACCATATGATAATTGACTTTCTCTGCTTGACTTATTTCACTTGGCATAATCTCCTCCAGTCCCATCCATGTTGATGTAAAAGTTGGGTATTCATCCTTTCTGATGGCTGAGTAATATTCCATTGTATATATGGACCACATCTTCTTTATCCATTCATCTGTTGAAGGGCATCTCGGCTCTTTCCACAATTTAGCTATTGCAGACATTGCTGCTATGAACATTGGGGTCCATATGGCCCTTCTTTTCACTACATCTGTGTCTTTTGGGTAAATACCCAGGAGTGCAATTGCTGGGTCATAGGGTAGCTCTATTTTTAAATTTTTGAGGAACCTCCACACTGTTTTCCAAAGTGGCTGTACCAACTTGCATTCCCACCAACAGTGTAAGAGGGTTCCCCTTTCTCCACAACCTCTCCAACATTTGTTGTTTCTTTCCCTGTCCATTTCTGCCATTCTAACTGGTGCAAGGTGGTATCTCAATGTGGTTTTGATTTGAATTTCCCTGACGGCTAATGATGATGAACATTTTTTCATGTGTCTTCTTTTTATGTCTTCTTCAGAGAAGTGTCTTTTCATATCTTCTGCCCATTTTTTGACTTGATTATTTGTTTTTTGGATGTTGAGTTTGAGAAGTTCTTTATAGATCTTGGATACCAGCCCTTTATCTGTAGTTCATTTGCAAATATCTTCTCCCATTCTGTGGGTTGCCTCTTTGTTTTGTTGACTGTTTCCTTTGCTGTGCAGAAGCTTTTTACCTAATGAAGTCCCAAAAGTTCATTTTTGCTTTTGTTTCACTAGCTTTTGGAGATGTACCTTGAAAGAAGCTCCTGTGGCCAATGTCAAAGAGGTTACTGCCTATGTTCTCTAGGATTTTGATGGACTCCTGTCTCACATTGAGGTCTTTCATCCATTTTGAGTTTATCTTTGTGTATGGTGTTAGAGAATGGTCGAGTTTCATTCTTCTGCATGTGGCTGTCCAATTTTCCCAGCACCATTTATTGAAGAGACTGTCTTTTCTCCATTGCATGTTTTTTCCTACTTTGTCAAAGATTATTTGACCGTAGAGTTGAGCGTCCACATCTGGGTTCTCTATTCTGTTTCATTGGTCTATATGTCTGTTTTTGTGCCAGTACCATGCTCTCTTGGTGACTACAGCTTTGTAATATGGCTTGAAACCGGGCAATGTGATGCCCCCAGCTTTGTTTTTCTTTTTCAACATTTCCTTGGCATCCAAAATCCTCAACAAAATCCTAGCTAATAGGATCCAACAATACATTAAAAGGATCATCCACCACGACCAAGTGGGATTTATCCCTGGGATGCAAGGGTGGTTCAACATTCGCAAATCAATCAATGTGATAGAACACATTAATAAGAGGAGGGAGAAGAACCATATGGTCCTCTCAATTGATGCAGAAAAAGCATTTGACAAAATAGAACATCCTTTCCTGATTAAAACTCTTCAGAGGGATAGTGGGAACATTCCTCAAGTTCATAAAATCCATCTATGAAAAACCCACAGCGAATATCATCCTCAATGGGGAAAAGCTGAGAGCCTTTCCCTTAAGAACAAGAACACGTCAATTATGCTAAGTGAAATAAGTCAAGCAGAGAAAGTCAATTATCATATGGTTTCACTTATTTGTGGAACATAAGGAATAGCATGGAGGACATTAGGAGAAGGAAGGGAAAAATGAAGGGAGGGAAATTGGAGGGAGAGATGAACCATGAGAGACTATGGACTCTGAGAAACAAACAGGGTTTTAGAGGGGAGGGGGGTGGGGGGGATGGGTTAGCCCAGTGATGGGTATTAAGGAGGGCACGTATTGCATGGAGCACTGGGTGTTATACAAAAACAATGGATCGTGGATCACTACATCAAAAACTAATGATGTATTGTATGGTGACTAACATAATAAAATTAAAAAAAAAAAAGAACAAGAACACTTCAAGGATGCCCACACTCGCCACTATTGTTCAACATAGTACTAGAAGTCCTAGCAACAGCAATCAGACAACAAAAAGAAATAAAAGGTATTCAAATTGACAAAGAAGAAGTCAAACTCTCTCTTTTCGCAGATGACATGATACTTTCTGTGGAAAACCCAAAAGACTCCACCCCCAAATTACTAGAACTCATCCAGCAATTCAGTAATGTGGCAGGATACAAAATCAATGCACAGAAATCAGTTGCTTTCTTATACTCTTTCTTACATCTTCTGAAGAATGTTGACATTTTCAGCAGCCAAGTGGTCTGGTTGGTTTCAGGTTGCAAGTTCTGCCTTATGGGAATTGTAGTCTTAATGTCACTTTCTTTGTCAGTGCCTTTGTAGTATTATTTGGATCTGTCCTATGTGTGTTCCACCCTGTAGACATTCTGAGTCTTGGGTGCTGATCTACCCTGCAGTTCAGTTCTCAAAGTTGATGGTATGTTATTATGTGTCAAAGCTGTACACGTGCATCGTGGGAGTGTTCCCAGGGCTACATAAACTACTTTTTCTGGTTACTGTCCCAGCTCTTTTCTTTATGTGACCTCCCTAGAACTTTTTGGGCTCTCTGGGGCTCTTCTTTTCAGTTCAGCCAGAAAACTGGGGCTTTATTTTCCCAGTTCTATGATGTACTTCCTGCAATTGTAATCGTTTCCTGAGCTGAGATGCAGCAAGAAAAAAAGCATCAGATGCTTACCCCACTCTCTTGGGGCCTAATCTCCTCTGATTTGTAAGGAAGCTTCTACTTCCTCACTGTGCCTCCCTTAGCCATCATGGTTGCTGTTGCTTCCACTGCCACCACCAGTTGCACTGGATTGCTTGAGGACTGGGAGAAGAGAGAAAGGAGAAAAGAAAACCACAATAACACAGGGGTTTTTATCCCACTATCTTTGACCGTTAGAAGGTCTCTTTCCCATATTGCAAGTCACACGTTGACAGCTTCTCCTGGAATTCTTTCTGTCTGTGAGAATGCCCACTTCTGGGTTTCAGGTGACATTGAGACCAGGTCTGGAGATATCAGAGCCAAAATACGGTAAGATCACTGGTGATTTAGTGGCACTTAGAATTATGCACATCCACCCATCCCAATCTGCCTGTTACTGTTTACTTTTCAGAGTTCTCAAATAGCTGCGCATGCATTCTGTCCATGTTTTGTTATGCATTCAGTGGCAGAATGTTCTTATCCCATCTTACCAGACAACAGAACCCCAATAAGCTTTTTGCAGTCATGTAAAAGTGCTGAAATACCTAAGAAAAATCTTCAGAGTTCGTATTAGGGAAATGTGATGCTTGGACTTTATAGCTTCAATTTGTGATCTTTTACTTGTTATCACTGATATCTCCATACTGGCTCAGGAGGAGCTGCTCTAGTCTTAACCAGAAGTGCATTCTTCCCTCAATTTCTTATAGTACCCTTGAGATACAATTGGAATGTTTAAATAAAATTGTATTAAAAGTGCATGGTCAAGAGAATGAGAAGACAAGCCACAGACAAGGAGAAAATATCTGCAAAAGAGACAACTGATAAATCACAGTTATCCAAAATATACAAAGAATTCTTCAAACTCAACAATAAGAAACAAAGTGATTAAAAAATGGGCCAAAAGTCTTAACAGACACCTTACCAAGAAATAGTTATAGAAGTCAAGCAAGCATATGAAATGATGATCCACAACATATGGGAAATGCAAATTAAAGCAACAGTGACATACCACTAGACACTTAATACAATCTAATCTAAAACAAATCTAAACACTGATGATACCAAATGTTAGTGAGGATGTGAAGCAAAAGGAACTTTCATTCATTTCTGGTGAGAATGCGAAATGGTACAGCCACTTTGGAAGACAGTTTGTCAGTTTCTTACAAAACTATACATATTCTAACCATACAATCTGGCCAAAGAGTTGAAAATGTACATCCACATAAAAACCTGCACACAGATGTTTATACATGCTTGATTTTATAATCGCCCAAACTTGGAAGTGACCAAGATGTTCTTCAGTAGATGACTGGGTAAATAAAATGTTATATATCTAGTCAATAGAGTATTATTTAGCATTAAAATAAAATGAACTACCAAGCCATGTCAGGCCACGGAGCAACCTCACATGCATATTACTAAGTGAAAAAAGCAAATCTCAAAAGGCTATGTAATGTATGATGCCAACTATACTACATTCTAGAAAAGGCAAAACTAACGATATAGCAAAAAGATCAGTGGTTGCCGGGGAATGAGAGAGGGAGTAATGAATAGGTGCAGCATAGAGGATTTTTAGGGCAATAAAAATACTCTATATAATACTAAAGTAATAGATACATGTCATCCAAATATTTATCAAACACATCAGATGTATAATACCAAGACTTAACCCTAATGTAAAGCATGGACTTCAGGTGATTATGGTATGTTGAATGTAGGTTCATCAGTTGTAACAAGTGTACCACTCTGACAGGGGATGTTGACAATAAGGGAGGCTATGCATGTGAGGAGGTAGGAATATATGGGAAATTTCTGTACCTCCCTCTCAGTTTTGCTGTGAACCTAAAACTGCTTTAAAAAATAGCCTGAGGGGCGCCTGGGTGGCTCAGTCGTTGGGCGTCTGCCTTCGGCTCAGGTCGTGATCCCAGGGTCCTGGGATCGAGCCCTGCATCGGGCTCCCTGCTGGTCAGGGAGCCTGCTTCTCCCTCTCCCACTCCCCCCTGCTTGTGTTCCCTCTCTCTGTCAGATAAATAAATAAAATCTTTAAAAATAAATAAATAAATAAATAAACAAATCTTAAAAAAAAAAAAAAAAGTCCGAGAAACAAACAGGGTTTTAGAGGGGAGGGGGGTGGGGTGATTGGTTAGCCCGGTGATGGGGATTAAGGAGAGCACGTACTGCATGGAGCACTGGGTGTTAAATGAAAACAATGGATCGTGGATCACCACATCAAAAACTAATGATGTATTGTATGGTGACTAACATAACATAATAAAATTAAAAAAAAAATTCCAAAAAAAAAAGTCTTAAAAAAGGAATGAAATTCTCACATATGTTACAACATGGATGAAATTTTAAGACATTATGCTAAGTGAAATAAGCCAGACACAAAGGGGTAAATATTGTATGATTCCACTTCTGTGAAGCACCTGCAGTAGTCACATTCTTAGAGACAGAAAGTAGAGCAGTCGTTACAGGGGCTGGAGGGGTGAGGGAAAAGGGAATTGTTGTTTAAGGGGTATAGAGTTTCAGCATGGGATGATGTAAAAGTTCTGGAGATGGATGGCAGTGATAGGAGTACAAAAATGTCCATGTACTTAATGCCACTGAACTGCACACTTAAAAACGGCCTAAAAGATAAATTTTTTGTAATGTATACATCACTATAAAAAATAAAATAACTTTAATTTTAAAAAGTACATTAGGAAGTAGGGAGAAAGTAATACATAACTAGATCATAGGTCGGCAAACTATGGTGTGCCCATGAGCCAAATCTAGTCATACCAATTAGTTTACTTACTGTCTATGGCTGCTTTTGTATTATAACAGCAGAGTGGTATAGTTGTGAAAGAGGTTGTCTGGCCGTCAGCACCTAGAATACTTACTCTCTGACCTTTACAGGAAAAGTTGGACAACCGTTATTCTGAATGGTATGGTACACATCATTATGGTCATCTTGGGATTCCCTAGGAAGCATCTTTCAGCTGAACTTCAAGCCTGACCTATCTCTGAATAGGAGCATATCTTTTGCAGAGAAAAAGGAGTAATGGGAAGTTCTCTTCTCCTTCTAAAATCTTACTTCCATTTATTTAACTATTATTAGTAAGTTAAATATTTTTTTCCAGGCATTCTGCTAATTGCTTACAATACACTGCTAAAAAAAAGACATCCCTGCCCTCATGAAGCTGTCAATGTAAAGCAATTTTTGCAGATAGTTGAAAGCCGTCTCTCCCTAACAGCCCCTTATTGATCCTATATCTATTTTACTGGGCAACATAAATCAAATCTGGCATCTCTTATACATGATAGCATGTCTGAACAAAAAACATTTTTCAGGCTTTCTTAGAATCTTCTTTTGCCTACTTAAACATTTGCCCCTTCATTTGGAATCAAGAAATGATGCTAAAAATGCATTTCAAGTCACAGATATGTGTGCTAGTGGTACAATTTTTGCATCATCTGCAAGTGTCGAGTAAATATGCCTAATTTTCTAGTATATTTGCCTACAGCAGACATAGAGCATTATCCTTGACAATGAATGAAAAACTCCTTTAGTTTCAGAACTTGAGGGACATGTCCCAATACAATTGTATTTCTGTTTACTGTGTAGGGAATAAATTTATGACAGGTTTTTTTTTTTTTCAATAAGACTTATTTAATGTAGCTCCAGAGAAGAAATTTGGAATGATGAAATGGAAGATAAAGAAGCAGTTTTCACTCAATATATAGAGAAAGATAACAGAGTTGAACATACTTAATAGTTCTATGAGCCAATAAATATCATATAGGTCATACATATATCAAATACTTATAAATTATTTTTTAAATCTGGGGGTGATGTTTTTATCTTTCTTTAAAGAGAAGAAAAGTGAGGAGTTTGGAAGAGCTATAAATAAAAGAGCTATTAAGTGGTAAGCAGCCTCCCAGTTTTCTCTCCCATCAAACCATGTATATAAATGGGTTTCTCCAAGAATGGAGTGAAATGTCCAACATATCCACCCATGATCTTGGTTTTCTTATGTGCAAAGGGAATGCTGAAATGCCTCTGGCTCCAAAGAATATACCCCATTGCTTCATGTTCTGTTGAATTCATCACCTATTTGTATGACACCAAATTAACTAAGATTGTATTCACATGTTCAGTTGATATATTTAAGTGTATTAATAATTTTTGTTTAATTTCTTTTTTCCAAGTTTTTATTTAAATTCTAGTTAGTTAACATATAGTGTAATATTGGTTTCTGGCATAGAATTTAGTGATTCATTACTTACATATAACATCCAGTGCTCATCACAGCAAATATCCTCCTTAATACCCATCATCCATTTAACCCATCCTGCTGCCCACTTCCCCTCCAGCAACCCTCAGTTTGTTCTCTATAATTAAGACTCTGTTTTGTGGTTTGCTTCCCTCTCTTTTTTTTTCTTCCTTCCCCTATGTTCATCTGTTTTTTTTTTTCCTGAATTCCACATGTGAGTGAAATGATATGGTATTTGTCTTTCTCTGACTGACTTATTTCATTTAGCATAATTACTCTCTAACTATATCCATGTCGTTGCAAATGGCAAGATTTCATTCTTTTTTATGGCTGAGTAATATTCTGTTGTATGTGTATACCACAACTTCTTTATCCATTCATCAGTCAATGGACATTTGGCCTCTTTCCATACTTTAGCTATTGTTGATAATGCTGCTATAAACATTGGGGTCCATGTATCCCTTCAAATCAGTATTTTTGTATCCTTTGGGGAAATAGTGTAATTGCTAGATCATAGGGTAGTTCTATTTAAAAAAATTTTTTTAAAAAGATTTTATTTATTTATTTGACAGAGAGATAGAAAGAGCCAGAGAACACAAGCTTGGGGGAGGGGGAGCGGTAGGGAATGGCAGAGGGAGAGAGAGAAGCAGGTTCCCTGCAGGGAGCCTCACGTGAGGCTCAATCCCAGGACCCTGAGATCATGGCCTGAGCCGAAGGCAGACACTTAACTGACTGAGCCACCCAGACGCTCCTATTTTTAATTTTTTGAGGAATCTTCATATTGTTTTCCAGAATGGCTGCACCCATCTACATTCCCAATAGGGTAAGAAGCTTCCCCTTTCTCCCCATCCTCACCAATATCTGTTGTTTCCTGTGTTCATTTTAGCCATTCTGACAAGTATGAGGTCATATTACATTGTAGTTTTGATTTGTATTTCCCTGATGATGAGCAATGTTGAACATCTTTTTATGTGTCAAAAGACAATGAATTGGGGCGCCTGGGTGGCTCAGTCGGTTAAGCGACTGCCTTCGGCTCAGGTCATGATCTCAGGGTCCTGGGATTGAGCCCCGCATCGGGCTCCCTGCTCCGCGGGAGGCCTGCTTCTCCCTCTCCCACTCCCCCTGCTTGTGTTCCCTCTCTCGCTGTCTCTCTCTCTCTCTCTGTCAATTAAATAAATAAATAAAATCTTTAAAAAAAAAAAAAAAGACAATGAATTTATGATAGTCCTTAAAAAGAAGTAGACATGAAGTACAATTACACACAATTTAAAGTCAGTTATTTTGAAATTAGGAGGCAAGTTTATCAAATTGTTGCAAGTTTATCAAAATTGTTGCATTGATTTACTTTCAAGTGATTGATTTATCTAATCCCAGGAATCCCAGTTAATATCTGTGTTTTTTTAAATTTTCCATGGACTCCTTTTGTCTTTCATTTTCTTCTCAACCATAAAAACATAGTATTTTTTTTCTCTGTAGAAAATATCCATAATACAAATCAGGAACAAATTAATACATATTTTAATTTCAGAAGTGTTATAAAATTACATAAATAAATAGAAAATTGTTACAGATTTTGTTGTTGTTGTTAAATGTAAAAAATAGTGTGTACCAGGAAAGCCTAGAAACCATTTTGTTGAAGTGTTGGATTCTAATGTAGCAAGACTATGATTTGTTTAATGGTTCAAGGGTTACAAAAATGCCAGCTAGAATCTGGATTGGTAACAATTCAGTGTCAAGTAAAATTCTGACCAAAAAAAAAAAAAAAAAAAAAAGCTGTAGGAAACAGTTGAAAGGCGGTCTCTCTAAATATATTTCATGTTGTCTGTAGTGGCCAGCTGAGATACCTAGTTCTAGATGGAGACATTTTTCAGAACTATAAATAATTTTTTGATAACTGTGAAGTTTGATATTGTGGCATATTGCTCCAAGGGGAAGCAAAATTTTGGTCAATAATGTAAAGAAAACAAAACAATTGGTGTGAGGTTTCTTCAATATGTTTATCCTGTGACTTCTTCAAGAATTCTCAGTGCCATTACATATTGAAGCCTACACATTACGTGGACTTGAACCCTATGTATCCAGAGGCAGAGCTAAACATTACCAGATTTTGAGACATGAAGCAATATGGATTTTTTCCACTTCTCAGTGTGCCAAATTTTCCTCACCGGCTCATTTGCACTATTTTATAGATGGCTACATTTCTCTTTTCATAATCTCCAACCATTTATTTAGCGGGTTTTACTATTATTGATGGTCCAACAGAATGAATCAGAAATGTAGCGTCATATTTTAAATTCATTTATTTATTCTTAGAATGAATGCTTATTTTATAACAACTCCCCTGTTGCTGCAAATTCCAGGAATATATGGGATTATAAAAGTTGGAGCCACATGTAACAGTTTTCTTAGAAAAATTAATATGAACATAATTATGGACATAATAAAGATGTGAAAAGAAAGAGGAGTTCATAATAGGGCTGACATGCGCTCAATTGTGTTACCTAAAACATATGCTTTCCGTAGATAACACTGCCATTCATCATGCTTCCTTGTTCTGATGATGTCCAGGAAGCTCAGAGGCAAACTTGGGAGTTCAATTGTACAATTGTACAGTTGAGTTAACCCTGCCATTTAGGCTACCTGTGTTCTTCGTTTTTCCTTATATCTTATTTGCTGATTCTTTTTTCCCCCCAAATTATTATACTTGTTATTGTGTCTCTTCTATAAGTTGCCTTAAGCCATTTTGTAAAGAATAAGGTTTAGATAAATTCAATGTTGAAAAAATACACAATGCCATATCATCACAAACTCGTGATTTGGAGGCCTTGAGTGCAATCATTTACGTTGTTGCTTGAGAAATATTCCTAGCTACTCTTACGAGTTTTATCATAACCAAAGTTCTCTCTCTTCAGACAAATAAAAACAAATATACATATACATTGTACAAAATACATCTGTGAAGGATGATCTCAGAGCACTCACAAAATTTTCTCTGAGAATAATGCAAATGCTAGGCAAACAGAAAGTACCAGAGCAAAATCCTATGACCCTATTGGTAACTTATCTGGTTTAATTACCTGGGTAAGAATCTATTCATAAACGAGTGACCAGAAATGGGGAAATGGCAAGTGAATAATAGTAAAATGAAGGACGGCTCATTTCATTCCAACATTTCTAATAACTTCTGCCTCTATTGCCTATTAGACCCAAATGATGACAGTCAATAGCAGGAAACCAGTTCAAATAGCAGGATAGCAAGATAGTTGTATGGACTTTATAGTCAAAATGATGAGGATGAGGGTTCAAATCTTGGTTTATCTCTTACTTGTCTTATGCCCCGGGGAAGTTTTCAACCCTTGAATGTAAGTTTTCTCACTGTTGTAGAGATAATATTATCTACCTTCATAAAATTGTTATGAGGATGAAATGAGGTGATAGGTGGATACATACATAGAAAAATAGGTAGGTAGAGAGAGTCCTCACTATCACAATTACAAGTGATCCATAATATTAGCAGCAGTCGTTGTTTGTAAATATCAAGAGACTTAGCCCATTGTTTGCTTATTTTAATGGAATCTAAAGATGTCATTTTGGGCTACAAATAGAAGAGCAAATAAAACAAACAGTTCTATATGATCAATGGCAGAGATGACTGTAGGTCTGAGGGACCGCACAGGTCACAGGCTGTCAGCATTATTGGTGTTGCACTTACCTGGCACTAACAGAGAGACTGATTAAAATACCGCCCCCAAATTTAGTAGACAACAAGGCCACAAGGAAACGGAAGCTTACTTCTCCTGAACTCAGATCTCTGAGGAAACTCTGATGCCTTTAAAATCAGTGTCTGTCTCAGTGTCTGCAATGTCTAAAATCAGTGTCTGCAAAAAAATAATTCCAATAATTTGCTGAATTTTTTAAAGAGGGTTTTTTTTTTTTTTTTGACTGTGACATACCTAGGATTTTCCAGTAACTAATAGAAAGGCCCAACCAATATCCTCCCACAATATCCTCCCACATTACTCTCAGAATCCTTTCCTTTCTCTACACGTTCCCTCCCGTCCCCTGATCCTGATAAATGAAAGTTTAGAAGCTAGAGTTACCCTCTTTTATTTCTGAAAGCAAACATAATAATCTTCCTTGCTGGAGCTTCCTGGCCAATATCCTTTCAGAAAGAAGTGTTCCAGTTTGAGCTCACGGGTGAGCTACTTCTGAACATTCACAGGTTGATGCATTTTACCTTCACAGTCATTGTGTTACCTTATCATTCATCTTGCTAAAAACACCTGCTGAGAACTCGAGTGTGAAAGGGGCAATACAAAACTCAATATTATTCTTTCTAGAAATATCACTAATTATAATTTCACAGGAAATGAATATCCAGCAACCGTGAGTTAAAAAGAAAGAAAAGATTGGAAAGATCTATCGAGTAGAACAAAAAAACCTCCAAAACCTTTTTTTTTTTTTTTTTAATAGAAAAAAGCTTTCAGTTCTTTGACACAATGCAATATGACAAACCAGGTCCACCAATTAAATAAAAACTTCCCATGATAAAGCCACAGATTATTTACTAAAGGGGCAGAACAGGCTCATCTATTTACAGGGAGCTATGATTCTGGTGTATGTTTTCCCAACAGTAAAAAGGAGAGAAGAATCTATTTTGGTGCTATTAGTTAGCTCACAGCTGGGTTTGATAAAGAGGGGTGTCTGGGATATCTGATGTGGTCTGTAAGACAAACCCAGGGGGGCTGATTTGACTGTGGTCTGAGGCCAAAGGCAACAGAGAGAATGACCTGTGGGAAATACCTATTTCATTCGAGTCCCAGAGTCCAGGGAAAAGGTTATGGCATAAGAACCCACACTAATCTGAAGAAAACTTTTAGTCACAAATCAACACGTTCTCTTTCCTCCTCATGTTTTCTTATTAAAATAATTGGAATTTGCTAGAAAGGCACAAACTATCTGAGGAAAGGAAGAAAGTCAGAGAGATCGAAGGGAAGGAATGGGGCAGGAAAACAAATAGGTAAGAAGAAAGGGTAGACAAAAAATACATCGGCTTTCTTCTTTTAGGAATTTTGTTCATTTAGCCAACATGCAGGAGCCCCTTAAGTAATGGGAACAAATGAGGGAGTGCTCAGCCTGGGTTCTCTGAGTTTGAGCTGCCGAGCACTATCTTTAAAAATGTGGTTTTACATTGTAGTGCACACAGTAACTTGAATTACAATAGTAATTCTGGAACAGAGATTCTAAGACGCCTTATGCTATCGACCAATAAGAATCATTAACAGTTAACCATATTAGTTATTTGTATTAAAATATTTACTCCTGTTTCCTTGAAAAGTTGATCTTTGTAGCTAGAATACTCCTCACAACTCCAGCAATCTCTTGCTCTCCTTAAAAAAAAAAAAAATCTATTGACTAGTTTAACAAGGTAAACTTCTGTTCTGGTCTTAGAGAATTATCAAAAATTACCATAATTCTCCTCAGATTATACTTTGCTATTCTGGTTCTCAATTACCTTATCTAGTTGAAGAGCAAAATGTTGTACCTTTAAAAATTTTTTTTCTTGCACTTAGTTTTTCCTGTTTTCTTGTCAAGAAGCTTGTGCTTCTATCCCTGCATCTGGTTCTCTGAGGCTGCTCGGCTTTATATCTTTTTGGTATAAACAGTGATTAAACATCCCTTCCCCCTCCTAGTTTTAGGCAGACCTAATCTAATCTGTGTTATGTGACAAGACCAATTAGTCTCGCCCACTCTCCTGCCTTCTGTCCCTCCCCTCTCAGCTGCTACCCTCTTGGCACCGCATCTCTTCTAGGAAGTAGCAGTAGGAGCCAGATTTCCAAACTGAATTCATTAGATGAATATGCAAGTCCAGATTGCATAAATGTGCTCACATCCTCAAGTAGAACTCAGACTCAAGACTTCTTCTGACTCTTTTCTCTCATTGCATTTTGTTTGTCAGAAGATTTCTGACTTCCTCACTGGCTAGAAAGAAAGGGAAGCTATATGGACTAGATATGGGCAAATGGAAGGCCCAGAACTGGACTGAACAAAATAAAGACAGAGAGTGCCATCCTTTTCTTGGATGTGTTATTTTCTGCCAGCTTTCACAAGGAGCAATCTGCCTACCTCTGACACGTATAGGTGGCCTGCAAAGTCCAGCTGATGGATGGGCAAGGCATGCCATTCATAATTCACGCTCAGAGCACTTGCACCACAACTAGTTGGGTCATTTGGAATCAGAAGGGGACCCTGAGGACAAGACATGGAAACACGAACAGCTGGTGGTGCACAATTCTGATGAGTCTATTCCATAGCCAGACTGCAGCCACCACAGCTGGGGACAGCAGGTGCCAAGAAAGCCTGACCCATTGGATCTTGAGGGACCAAAGAGAGAAAACACTTAAGCTCACTTCACTTTGTTTCTGCTATCAAAAGTATTTTTTTAGATTTTTTAAAATCTAACTTTTTTTTTTTAAATACCGTAACTGCTAATGGGGGGCTGGACATTCTATGATAAGCTATTTGGTAGCTGGCAGCTTACATTTCAAAGCTGACAACTATAGATACCCGATTGTACCCGATGTCATGTTACCCGATTGAAAGTCATAAGTAACTCTCTGGGGCAATTGCTAAAATAGGTATCGGACTTTTTAAAAAAAATTTCACAGTATCCACCAATAAAACCTGAGTCCCCCTGCAAATACGCCTGCTAGTAAGTCTTCATTAGAGAGTAAGATTGGAGACTTCCTGTTGTCTTAAAAGCAAAGGCAGCTTCTCTTGGATTAATTGAAACTTTCCTTATAAAAGTGTAAATGTGAGAGACAGAAAGAGGTGGAGGAAGGAACAGAGAAATAAAACAAGTATCAAAGCCTTAACAACAGATTTCCCTTTCTAGGCGTTTGAGATGACAATATGATGCTATTTTTTATGTGTTCAGTTTGTCCCTCACCGCAAATTCCTGCAGCTCATTGTCATCTGCTGCCGAGCCAGCACCCTCCAGAAGCCTGAAGGTACTTAATGTGGGCTCTCAGTCCATGTCCGTTGGACTAAGAAAGCCTGGGCTGTGACATTATTGCTTCTGTGTTCGCGCCTGCCCTACACAGAGACTTGGATCACTGGTATCATCCGTTAGGTGGAAATTCCCACTAATATAAGCTGGAAAATAAAAAGATTAATAGAGGATCCCTTGATCAATTTAGATGTGGTCCGAGAGTACAAACGTGACTCCTTAGACACTATAACATTTCAGAAAGCTCCCTCTTTTTCTGGGATGCCTTGACAATGGAAACAAGAGTCAGAACTATTTTCTTTCTTTGCATCTTCAAATGGATTTTAATGTCCTGTCGCTCCAAGTTTAACGTAGTAAATAAATTCTAGATAGTACCCGTGCAGCAGTTTGTATGTAATCCCAGCACAGTGCAATCAAGGGTAGTGGTCTGTGGAGGGAGGAGTTCTCCTGAAAGGCCGTCTACGTTAATTCGCCATTTTTCAGCATTCTCCACACTGTGATTTGTACAGAATTATAGGAGCTGCTGAAGCCAGCTGGCTCCTTTGTCTTCCCTTGACTTCTGGCCAGCCTCTATTCATATTGCTTCGACCAGAAGATAAAAAGAAAGAAAGAAAGAAAGAGAAGAAAAGGAACTCATAGGTTTAGGAAGTGACTTAAATTGTGGCAAAAAAAAATGTATCTGAGGTATTTACCAGTCAACTAGTGCCTAGTAAGCTTTCAAAGGGGTTAAAAGTGCAAAGCACAGAAAGAAAAACAAAAAATGTATCCAATCAGGTCTTTGCTGAGTTAGAAGTTTCTGCAGTTGGTGAGTTGGAGAAATAGTCCAAATCTATCACGCCTTTGAGCTTCAGTACAAGGGGAGACACATGTCTGGAAGCCTTAGAAAGTTACATTGCCCACTTAAGGGTGTAAAAACGGAGTCTTTCTGGAAAACGATCAACTTTTATTAAGGCTCTTAAAAATGTTCATACTTTTTGGCTAACAATCCCAATTCCAAGAAACAAATTTAAAAAATATGATAAACAGAAAGAATTATACACAAGGAGGGTCATCATAACACTACTCAAAAGAGTAAAAAAAAAAAATAGCAAGAAATTAAATGTCGGATAATTAACAGGACAAGACTTAGACCAACGTTATCCTAACAAAGGCAGAAGCCTTTGTGTCAAGCCTGGATTTTGCATAAGAAACATACAAAAATATGAATTTAAATCCTTAGATAATCTTTCATAACATGGTTTTACATATGAATTTTATATTTAGGATCTGGCCTAGGGTGAGGCAAAAAAGTCCTTTGCTGGCAAAATTTAAGGAGGTGCTCACCCTCGGGGGCTTGCAAGAGCAAGCCATGAGAATGAGCGGTTCCTTAAATCACGTGCCCAGAGGACCTGTCTTGCCTCCCCCTGTCCTAGTCCTGCACTTGGTATCTTCCAGACACACTGTAATAGACACAAGCACTGCTCTCTGGCAGGACATTTAGGTTATTTTTAATGTTTTGCTGTTATAAACAACACTCTGATAGATGTGTATATACAACATTATACACATTTGATTTTATCATTGGAATACATTTAGAGTGGTGGGATATCTTCTTAAAAGGCTTAAGGATTTGATCCATATTGACATATTTCCTCCAGGAAATTGATATGCCTCTACACTAATTCTTTGAGGAGTATTTGAGAGTTTTTTTTTTTAATTTTTTTATTGTTATGTTAATCCCCATACATTACATCATTAGTTTTAGATATAGTGTTCCATGATTCATTGTTTGTGCACAACACCCAGTGCTCCACGCAGAACGTGCCCTCCTCAATACCCATCACCAGGCTAACCCATCCTCCCACCCCCCTCCCCTCTAGAACCCTCAGTTTGTTTTTCAGAGTCCATCGTCTCTCATGGTTCTTCTCCCCCTCCGATTTCCCCCCCTTCATTCTTCCCCTCCTGCTACATTCTTCTTCTTCTTTTTTTCTTTCTTAACATATATTGCATTATTTGTTTCAGAGGTACAGATCTGAGATTCAACAGTCTTGCACAATTCACAGCGCTGACCAGAGCACATACCCTCCCCAGTGTCCATCACCCAGTCACCCCATCCCTCCCACCCCACCCTATTTGAGAGTTTTTAATGCATATTTTTTTCTACTCATTTTAATCTTTGCAATATGATAGAAAAAACTCATTGTTTCTATTTTCATTTTTTAGTGTTAGTAATATTAAATATTTTAACACTTTTTCCTTTGTGCATGTCTATTGCCTGCTTATGTGTCTTAGCATTTTTTCCATCAGGGTCTTTGTTTTTCTTTTTTTTAAAAAAATATTTTATTTACTTATTTGAGAGAGAGAGAGTGCAAGGAGGAGGAGCAGAGAGAGAGGGATAAGCAGATTCCCCCCCTGATCCCAGAGCCCGACTCGGAGCTCAACCCTAGGACCCTGAGATCATGACCTGAGCTGAAGTCAGATGCTTAACCAAATGAGTCACCCATGTCCCCCCTGGGTCTTTGTTTTTTCTTAAAGATTTATAAGTTTCTCATAAATTAAAGCTATCTAATCTGAATCTCAGATACGTTACATTTGTTGTCATCTGTATTTGCCATGTTTTGCTGTGCTAAATTAAAAATGGTAAAAAGCACTTTCTGTATGTTTTCTTTGTCCCAGGTACTGTATTAACTCTTTTTAATCATTAACTCATTAATCCAGATAAGAGGTATGTACATTTATTCTTCTTCATTTTACAGTGGATGAAACCAAGGTATAGAAAGGCTAAGAGGTACATAACGTGCCCCAAATCATTCAGCTATTTAGGGGTGGGTGAGTTTTCTTACTGAGGAAGGCAGTGTCTTGCGTCTAAACTCTTTCTCTCTTTTTTTTAAAGATTTTATTTATTTATTTGACAGAGAGACAACGAGAGAGAAAACACAAACAGGGGGAGTGGGAGAGGGAGAAGCAGGCTTCCCACCGAGCAGGGAGCCCGATGCGGGGCTCAATCCCAGGACCCTGGGATCATAACCTGAGCTGAAGGCAGACGCTTAACGACTGAGCCACCCAGGTGCCCCAATGCATCTAAACTCTTTAAATGTTGCCCTACACAACTTCCTAGGACAGAATAGACAGTAATAAAATGATAAATCAAATCTATTGACCATTTTTCACTATCTCTAGTGTTATGCTATTTTGTTTTAGGATTTTCTCTACGTAAGTCAGTATATTAAAGATGAATTACCTATACATGATATTTGAGATATCAGATATTGGGGATATTTGGTAAATTAATATTTAAAGATTCAATGTCTCTATCATATTATATACCAAAGTTTATTCCAGAAGGATTAGAGTTAAATGCTAAGAAATTAGATAATTCATGTTTGCTAGAAAATTATATATTGTATCATTTAGTTAAATATAGTATTTTCTTATGATCTTTTGTGACCTATTTGTATTATATACTTTTCCTAATTTATATTGTTTTGAATGTTTAAATTTTTCATCCAGGTTGTCCAGCTATTATATTTTTCCTTTAAAAAATAATTTCAAATAACTGACCCTTGGAATTATACATTACTGGCTGAACTATCTTGAGTTGCTTGGAAAAATAAGTGTTGCTAAATAAATCCTGGATCCTATCTACTCTATAGCCTGTTACACAGATTTGTACAGGTAAGAAGGCAGAGCAATTGTAAATCAACATCGGCCCTTTAGAGCATCTGTGTGTGTTCAGAGACAAGTCTCCATGGGTTTTCCTCATTTCTGAACATATTGTGAGCAGAGGTATGGTGGCCTTTGTCCTAGAATATCTTTTCAAAGAGCAAACAGCCATGGAAGATAAAGATATTGTCTCCCTTTGGAGCAGAGGGCCGATCTGTTTAAGGCTTAGCATAATAGAGATAATATCTTGCTTTGCCACCAAGGTCAAGCAGGTTTGCTTACAGTCCATTACAAAAGATTTGGGTTCCAACTCAAGGCTCCTCAGCTGTGATGCAAATGCACTGGTGCCCAGCCACCATCTGGCCCACTCCACATCAACCCTCCTAGAGCTTGGGTGCAAGAGGAATTAATATAAACAAGATACTCATCAAGGTTTTTTTGTCTCTGACCCATGGGTTTTGTGTCTTCTGCCAGCTTCATGAAATTATGGTGGGACAATGTGTTAATTTGAAAGTAGGGTAAATAGAATCTCATGCTCCTCATAGTTCTAGATGTTGATTTTTTTTTAAACTTATATTGATGTGTCTAGTTTGTTCTCTGATATGTCTTAATACATGTGGCATATCTCTCCTATTTTTAGCCTGTGGAGCACTCATTATGCCTCAGCTATGGTGTTTGCAAGATTATGACCTTCTCTTTTAGTTACTTCCACGGGCTCCCAAGGTGAAATTTGTGTTTCCCTCCTAGCGTTTATTTGACAGCTGACCCTCTCAGTTGTCCTCAGGATGAGGTGAAAAATTCATCTTCAGTTTTAGCTATATAGAAATATTAAAACTTATTTCTTTGAGTGGAGCCACAGAATTTCTCAAATTAATTTTGAGGTGTCTACACACCCAATATTTTAAATCATGCAATACCAAACAGAATTCCATATATTATTAACATCTATAAAAGACAGTTTTTGAGTGATAAAATAGAAGGAATTTCTTTTATTTATAGATTCATTTTTTCCTTAAACTTGTTCACATATATACATATATATATATATATATATCTTTATTAATCCCTTCTATTTCTCCTTTCTTTTTAAAGATTTTATTTCTTCAAATTACATATCTTCATTTCTCCTTATTTTAATCAAAGTATTTCATGATGTAAATTTGCTTTTAATTTCATCTCTGGCTGGGTTCCACGGGTTTTAATATGCAGTGTTGTCATTATACTCCCTACGTATTTGATAAATTCAGTTTCAGTGTATTTAATAGCATACAGTTTATTTAGAAGAGTATTTAATTTCCAAGTGTTTTATCAATATCAAGAACAAAATGGTATTCATTGGCTTCCTGTGATGCGAGATGAAAACACTGCCATACTTTAACTTCTCACCCAAATCCCAGTTTATTTTCATATAATTTAATATATAGTTCCAGTCTTTAAAATCCTCACAATATCACATATTTTACTTTTTAAAAATAAAATCGCCACTTTCACGACTGTATGTATAACAATTATTCAGACATTTAAAAATGGATTTGATGCCCACCTTCAGTCAATTATATTATGACTTTTTTGTTCTTTAAATATTTTGTTTTAGTGTTTCGGAGTCAAATGATACCGAGTTTAAAGCTTGGCTCAATGGCCACTTACTTTCTGTTTCCTTGTGTGAGCAAAGGCAATCTCCGAAAGGGGAGCGTAGTCTCGGCACTGTCTTTTTGGAATGGTGAATGACACCAGTTGTCACTGGGAGAGGATGCTCATTGCTCACCCACTGCCTTTTCAAGAACAGATTGGTTGCTTGGAGGAAAATCCTACTGTGTGTAAATGCCCATGACCCTCTGTATACCCTCTTAGTTTCTCTCAAATGTCCTCAATCCACAACTGCCAAAGGAAAGCCCTTTCTGCCCTTTATTGGGCACCTTTGCTTCTAATCCTCTGCTTTCCAAAATAGGTGGTGTTTATGGAGTCCTTGAGCTCTTCTGCTTGGATCTCAAAAGGCCATCCTTATCTCAGAGGGGAGTGAGTTGGAACATGTCTCTGAGTGTCTCTTCTCAATGTGGTTTTATTGCTATTATTTCTATCAGGAAAATCTTGAAAATTCCATAATGAAGATAATATCTTCCCCAAGTCTTTTTCTGCCACAGATTCCTCCCACTCCCCATTTTTACATACTCTTGGTCATTTCTATCATCAAGAGCAGTCACATGTTTGTATATACACACGGCATTCTACCCAGACCTGTAGGTTACTTTTATTTTTTCTTGTCTTGTGCTCTGTTGTAATTAAGAGTAAATGCCTTGTAATGAAAAAGGCCAATATACATATTTTCTAGGTAACAGTATTAGTCACTCTTAGGACCTGGGCACAGTACAAAGTGCTTAGTATGTACTATACGAGGGGATTTAAAACCACTTGTGGGTATATACAGCTGTCATTCACATTTAACAGATAGAGCACCTGAAGACTTAAGCAGTCGTCACTTGCCGAAAGCCACGTGAGTAATAACTGGCAGATCCAGATGATTGAGGCAATAAATGGTAAGGAAGAAACAGGTGGAAGAGACAGCACCATAGAGATTTAAGAGGGAAAAGAGATCACTGTGCAATAGAGTGATCTAGAAAAGGAAGTGGCCTTAAAATTGCACCGGCAAAGGTTAAGTTTGAAACCAAGAAATAAGAAGTGTTTAGACCTATTAATTCGACATAAGGGATAAGAAATCAGCTAAGAGTTAACTTCTCAGTAAAGAACGAATTAAGAAAAAAGCCACACGTCACTCTGGCTGAGGAGAGACCTGGGCTAAGATTGGGAATCATGTTTTCTAATCACAGGGCATCTTGGAAGATGCTGGAGCTGGAAATGATGCAGTTTAGTCATGGTTAGCACAGACTAAATGTACAGAGTGAATTAGCCAGTAAAGACAAAAGCAGGGAAAGCAATGAAAAGGGTCTGAACCAAGAAAGAGTGGCCAAAACAGAGGGCGAGCCATTCTCAGGAGTCCTTGTGGAGTGATAGATTATGGGGGTTCTGCAGAAAGCAAGTAGCAAAGATTGATTCCATAAAACACAAAACAAGGATTGAAAAATGAAACAATCCAGCCTAATGCCTTCACTCGACAATAGAAGAAGCTGCAGTCAAGGGGAGAAATACCCAGAATCTCCCAGCCTGTTAGAAGTAAGGCTCCTTCCCTGCTTGCTCCTTGCCCTGTCTTACAGTCCATATTTATGTGAAAGTCATAGAGGCCCTTATGCCCAGTCAGTGACCCGAGTCTCACTTTGTCCAAGGTCCTGAATGTGATGAAAAGAAGAGTTTAGAATTGGAATAATTCCCCCTTTGCCACATTTTTCACAGGCAACTTCAGCCTTCTCTGGCATTCCTCACTATATCCCACTTCCCACTACGCTTCTTTCTACAATGTCTCAAATTTTCGACTTACTCCTAACCATCAGACCATAGATACTTAGTTTATTTCATCTGAATATTGCCAGAGCAACCCTTTAACAATGTATGCAGAAAAAATACACAGAATAAAAGGTTTTATTTATTTATTTATTTTAAAGAGTTTTTATTTATTTATTTGACAGAGAGAGACACAGCGAGAGAGGGAACACAAGCAGGGGGAGTGGGAGAGGGAGAAGCAGACTCCCCGCTGAGCAGGGAGCCCAATGTGGGGCTCGATCCCAGGACCTTGGAATCATGACCCGAGCCGAAGGCAGACACCCAACGACTGAGCCACCCAGGTGCCCCCAAAGTATATTTATTTAGATACAAGATTAAGAAAATGAAAGTAGGAAAATTTGGGGCCACTTAACTAAGAGTTAGCAGTAGGGAAATTATCTTCTTAGGTTTGTTGTGCTTACGGACAGGAGTTAAATACCAAATAATGGTATTATTTAGTATGATTTCTCAGATACAAAGAAGAATAGAGCTGCGACCTCCCACACACCAGCCCTGGAGGAGGTCAGATAAAGTGGAACGATATTTAGTGCCCTAGAGTTTTCTAAGTGCACCCCAGTAAGAGGTGAAAGTCTATGCAACCCACTCCACACACGTACTCATTAAAATCAACAAATATTTATGGAGCACTTGTGATGTGCAAAACATTTGGTGAAGTGCTGCAGAGGACAGTAAGGTACGTAAGACAGAACGTCTGTCCTAAGGGAATTTGGGATCTAGTTCTAGCCATTCACCAGAAAGGCCATGAGGGAGGAAAATGTGCTTCCAGAATTGAAAACTAGTAATGGGCAAAGAATAAGACAAGAGAAGGAAGACAGTATGTCTTCATGTGAATAAGCAACTTGGAAATTACTGCTTTTACTTAAAACCGTACTAATTTTCATAAGACCCTTAAAAGTGAATAAGGAGAAAAATATTTTACAGTCAGATACGTAACGTCTCCCCAGTGTTAAAATGAAAACATTTCTATGATATTTCATTAGCCTGCTTCATAAGAATGAAAGACTAGGGAGACTTCACTGCTTTATTAGGTAAGACTCGAGAATATAGCTAAGGCAATCGGGAGAAATGGCAAAATCTTGCAGAGTCGCATATAAACCAGGCAGTCATATTAATAGATGTTTATAAAATTGGATTTCTCTTCACTATCACATTTTTCTTAATTTTTCGTGGTTAATTCTCTTTTTCTTTCTCTCTCTTACACACACACACACACACACACACACAAGCAAAAGTGGTTTGTGGTCTATTAGCGTAGTCACGCAAAGAGAAATGGAAATGGGTGGTCTTGTTGGGAAAGGAAAATGCTGACATCCTCAAATACAAAGAAGCAAGATACGTAAGTGGTGAGAATGTGGCGGGGCAGGGTGCAGAGATTCTTGGAACGTTTTTGCAAGGCATCAGGAAGCTATCTCTATATTCACAATGATGTTTCTGTCTTGTCAGCATTTTTTCTTTATTTGTGTTGGGCTTTATGACATATCTAGGAATAATAAATAATTTATAAGATGCAATAATGGCCTGGTACATTTCTGGCAGATTTAAAAAAAATTCTTCTCCAATAACTCATTTGATAAACTCTTGAATTCTTTTCTCTAGAACATTTTACACAACAATGCTTTGTTTTAAGGGTTGTCTATCAATGAGTTGCAAAGCATTCATTATGCATTCAAGCCTGCTTTTTTGTCTATCCCTTTCTTGCCTCCTTTTATTTTTCCCATTTAAGTGGCATTTTTCTGGTAGTAATCTGATTCTTTGGGATGTAAAATGAAATCATGCTAGAAAAAAAATTAACTCTTTAGACTCACAAGGACAATTGCAGTCTTTTATAGCAATGATCAAACTTCAAACTACAATTTGATTCAATATGTGTTCTTTATCATTTGCCTACTCATCCCTGCCCAGGTACATGCACACACACAGAGTGGTTAGACTGCTATGCTATGAAAAAGGAAAAATAAACAACATCATTGCCCATACATACTCCTAAGAAATAATGTTTTCTTGTTTTATCAGACACTTCCTGAACATATATACTTAACTGGCTGTCCTGGCCATTATCCAAAATTAATACATGGTGTGATTTTTCTCCTCTGTTTGCTTTTATAAACCTTATGGATAATCCCAAAGTAGGTGGCAGGGGGATCAGAAAGCATTCTCTATTCTTGATTATTTCTTGCCCACAATGTGGGTAGCTTAGCCTGTTGTCCTTTGTGATTAAGGTTATACTCATATCATACCGTCAGCACATCTAGTGCCAGGGAATGTGTTTCTAGAAGTAGAATTCTAGGTACGCTATGTGATCCACATTTTCTGTTCTTTCCTGGAACTCTTTATAACCAAGGATTTAATTTGCAAACTGGCCAACTGTTGTTTGGCTATGAATCCAAGATTTTACACATCAAAAGTAACTAGTCTTTATCATGAATGAGAAGGTTCAGGCAAAACATGAATGAAGACAGAAATAAGTGATCCAACTATATTTAAAGATGACCATGAATCGCAGTGATAATGGGGGCACGGGAGAAAACAGATTAACATCTGAGAACAAATGAATGCAGGAAGAAGAGTGGGCAGTTGACTAGCTCTCTTTTAAACAATTCTTGCAGTTTTTTAGAGATGAATATGTTTTCTAGTTATAGCAAATACTTACTCATTTCATTCCAGGGGTGCAATGTATCGAACAAAGAACTCTGCTCCTCTTTGGGAAGATGGAGATTCTTTTCCTCACATTCAACCATGTACTCTTTCTTGCAGACACATGTAAAACCAATTAGCAGATCTTTAAGTTAGACGTTTTGACTTGTATTCTGGTTTCTCAATTCAAAGATATTATTTATCCTAAGATGTGCCATCAATTAACTCTTTTCACACATACACACACACACACACACCAATAACAACATTAAATGTACACATCAAATGTCAGAGGTATGGTGATTTTGGAAACATTGAAATTAAAAAGTGTGCTTCTAGGAATCAAGAATCTCCAGGTTGTTAGTCTCCAGGTACAGAATTTTAACTTGAATAGCCCCTATAGTAACTGTATAGACCCTGATTCATTCATGTAGCCATGCAGGCACACTCCTGGGACATTCTGTAGGTCAGGCATTCTCTAAGTGTTGGGATTGCTTCAAAAATAAATTACACTTGATTTCCTTCCCTCAAATACCTTATGGCTTAGAAGAGGACAAAACACGTTATGTTCGATTAAGTACATTCCAAAGTGGAGATGATACTTTAAGTATGGCTGAGAAAAACAAATACTTGAGAAATAAATGCTATGTTCTGAGTATTCATCTTAGGAAACCATTGATTCTAATTTGGCTGGGGAGGGGAGGGAAATGGATAAGGGAATCTTTCGAGAAAAAGTGGCATTTTTTTTTTTTTTGCATATTGAACGAGGGGTAGAACTTTGCACTACTTTTTCACTGTAATGATTCAAATTATCTTTAAAAATTAATTTCATCAAATCCTTTTGCATTACATGTTTTCAGCCTGAACTTTCACATAATTTATCAAGATATTGTTCATAGTTTATACTTGTGTTCCCTGCTGAGCACTGGGCTTCATTCTTATTATGCTATGTTATCATTAGATAAGCATCAAACCAGCATTCTGTAAACTCAGTTCTACTGAGCACCTGAGCATGCTAATGCAGCACTCGAGGTAACTGTTGTGTAACCAAATCCAAGATAGGACTCCTGTCCTTGAAGAAACTCAATCTTGTTTAGGAGTTTTGATTGTAAATTAAAAACATAAGCAATGCCGCAAGATAGCATGTGCTAATATGAGCTAGGAGAATTGGGGAAAATAGTAAATGCTGTAGGAAGAGAAAGGAGAGAAAATTTTGTGTCTTCTGGGATGTCTCATAGACTGTATCTTATAAAAATGGAAAGAGTTAAAAAGTAAAGAGGAATCAGAAACTCCCTAAAGGAGACATGGTAGAGGCCAAGCCACAGAGGAGGGGCTTTTCAGCGTCTGGAGATCAGAAGTTGATCAGCTGGGTTGGAGGTATGCTTATGTTGAGTCATAGTGAGAGAATTATTAAGGATCAACAATTTTGTATTGAGCTCTTGCTGTTTGCCTGGAACAGAGGTAGGCCTTGGAGATAAAATTATTAGGACACTATTCTGTTCTTTAACCTCCAATCTGTTGGGGATGACTGCCAAATCAACAGATTATATCAATATCTTAGGTAGTCAAAGTAGTACAAGGGGGCTACCCCATTGACAAAGAGTACCTTTTGAGGCTCTTGGGTTAGGGGAGACATTTGCAAAGCAGTTATTATTTGGAGCAGAAAGTGAATGCCAGATGTCAGAAAAGAGCTAGGGAAACTAAAGCAGAATCCATTTGTAATACTTATTTCTTTTCTCATCCATTAGACATGAACATTAATATATGAATAAGACATCCCATATATAGAATTCCAACTAAATACTGCCTTTAAGCTAAACAGCAAGCTTAATGGTCTGTTTTCAGCAGATAACTATTACTTATAAACCAACCTAGTAATGCTTACTCTTGGGGGATACATTTTCCATATTTTTGGCTGACATTTCTAGGTCCCTGAGCAGATCTTATTAGCTTGGTGATTTTAATCTCTGCCTTTTAAAAATGAAGGTCTTTGGCTCAAAATTTCTTCAGTTGATTTATACCATCCGTATCCTTTTCATCATGCTGCTATCTCCTCAGTGATATTAAACGGTGATTACTGGGCTTGATCAACACCACACGCTTCCTTTTGATTTAACAGTTGAATATACACAGGTTTTAGTGATCAGTTTAAAGTTCCTTGTAAACTGTATTTATATGCTGAGCTCTTGAAACAGAGTAAGCAATGTCTTCACCTTGAAAAGAGATGGACGCCACTGTATTTTTTGTCACTTTAGGCAATATTACTTCTAGGGTTTATCAGTGATGGCCATTACCCAACTAAAATTCATTTAGGGTCTGAAACGAGGCTCTGGAAATGGCAGTATTAGTTCTTTTCTGTGTCTTCTTTTCTGTGTTACATATTCCTAGTTTACAAATAAACTGACATTTATATTAATCACCTCTCTAGAGCAAACATAGCTGAAGAAGGGCTAATACATCATCCCAAAATTGCTACCTAAGTTCTAATTCCAAAATCTTTATTGCTGCTGATGATAAATGGCATAAAGAAAAAGGGAAATTTGGGGTTTTCAGTTGTGTGGTAGCTGTAGGAAAGAAAATGTTCTGCATTTGAGATAAATTTTGAAATATATTTTCCAATGATTCTGATGAATCAATAAAGATTAAACATCATAATGCACATTTATCATTTTTCTCAGGAGGTTATTTTAAATGAATACATTAATAAGTCCCAGTTTTGTTCAAAGCTTTAGGACTCTTTGCTCAAGTCTAAGAATGTAAGCAACGGTATAGGAACCACTAAAATACTTACCGAAAGCATCAGGACCATACCCATAAGGTTTAAATAGGCTTTGAAAAAAAAAATGGCCCTTAAATTTCAGTAGTTTCTCACAAGATAAAAAACCTTCTGACAGAGTCTGAGAAATGTAGGCTTATACCTATAGATCACAATGAAGGTAAGACATGCAGTAGACTGATCTTCAATCTTTTATAGCACTGAAACTTGGGACTGTCTAATGATGTTAAAACAAGATGCTTAAAGCTGTCCATCAGCCTCTGAAACATCATCATAATTAAATTTCAAGGCTGTACTCCATAAATCATTGGAACAGATATTAGGGTTGAAAAGGTCTCATTGATATGAATGGCATAAGTCATCTAGATGCCTAATAAGAGATGCCACCTTAAATATCATTCTTTGATTAACTCTGAAAGAAATACATCTACCAGGAGGGAGTGAGGGGCCACCTGAAGGTCTACTGAAAAGTAGGTGTTGCTTCTGATAAAAAAGCAGTTATAATGAGTAAATCCCAAGATGGGGCAGCTGAGCAAAACACAAAGACAGAGAGATGGTGTTTCATATATGTAAATACAAGGGCTGGGGGGGAAACAAGAAAAAAAATCAGGTACTGATCTTAAGAACGCAGAGCTGTCTCCACCAAGTTTGCTGAGTCCTCCTCCAGATTCTACCAGGGGAGGCTTGGGACTGTTACTTTATGAAGTACCACCTAATTCAAAAGACCACTTTCTGTTAAAGCTAAAGCTTCAATCTAGCTTCAACTGAAACTGCTTCATTTCATTTTAAGCAGAGGGAAACAGGATCATTGTGAAGAAGACACACGGATTGGTAACAGAGTCTTTATTTGGGCTTTCCACACCACCATTATTTTAAGCTTTGTGAGCTTGAGCAATTTCTTTAACTTACCGGAGCTTCATTTTCCATATGTGAGAAAGGCATAATATCCATAGCCATCTCGTGCATTAATAAATAAGAATAGGACTTTAAAAACTACAGTGTTATGCAGATTGAGTATTGTTGCTATTAAGAATCAATTTGTTGATAAAGTAGTTCATTTTTATTGGAAATACATTAATTATATATTTGGAGTACTAATTAGGAGAATAATTAACAAATAACTTGATCTTCAACTTTGACAAATATTCCTAAAGATAGTCAGTGTATTTACTCATTTTCCATTGGGTTTACACATCAGGGTATGTGCCCTGGCGACTCTCTCGAGAACCCAGGGACCCTGTGTCTGAAATTTGCAGTATTTGCCACCAGATGGCGCTGTGTAGCAAGTAAGTACCAAGTGCCTGTGCCACTGGTAGGTAATCTCTGGGCTCCTTCCAGCGCAGGGAGAAATAATTTGTGGAAAAATACTCATGATGGGTGTTTGCATACTGTGCATGACATTTTAAAAAAGCAATCAAGGTAGAATGCTATTGAAACTAACATGCAAACAACCAATATCTTATACCATATTTGTGTTTTCTGCATCTTATCCATTTTTTCTGTGATTTTAGGGCGTAAATGTTTCTGTGGTTAGCTCAGTGCCCAGCTTCTCAGTCATCTCTACCTTGAGTAAAGGTAGTTATTCACCTTCAAGGTAAGTCTGAGTGATCATAATTGAGATTTGTATGATGTAGAGTTTGTTAAATTCTATTGTTGTTGATGCTTTAATCTTAGAGGTGCAAGTATTTTCCCCAGTGCTTTCTTGTCCCTGTGTTAAGGCTTGCTGTCTATAATGCTATTCCAAAACCTTCAGTAATAGTATAAGCCTGTTCTGAATTCTCTTGTGAGCAGCAGCAAATGTGGGACCAGCAGGGGGTGAGGAGCATTTTCTTTTAATAGCAGCAGCTCCCCCAAACTCACTCTGTTCCCCTCAAAACTCAGACCCTCTTACCTCTCTTTTTATCTTCCAGATCTGTTTTGTTGTTGTTGTTGTTCCTCAGATAGTACCCTGCTATCTTAGGTAAATCTTAGGTTTCGTCTGGTTCTGCTTTCCTGGCTAAGCTCTACCAGCACTACAGAACCTAAGAGGTGAAGGATACAATAGATTCCTTTTAGAATGATAATTTTTTGTTCCTAACACACAATCTAAGTGATCATAGGTAACAAGTAATTACAAAATCCAAGTTGTTGGATTTTATGGTCAAGAAAGATCAATTAAGTCTCAACATCATCTGCAAGTTCATTTTTCCCACGTTGCCAAATCTTCCTAATCCTGAAAATGGTCAGGAACAAGCTCTTTCTGGATCCTTTGAGCCACAGAGTTTTCCCCTCTTCTGGACTCTATCACAGTCCCTTATGATATGCTGCTTTGCATGGCTTAATTGCCTTTAACATGTGTATGTATTTTATGGCCTGGTTTTGCTTAAGGACATGTTTGCTGTAAGTAATAGAAAAGCTAGTTTAACTTATCAAGTACTAAAAGATGGAGTTTTTATTTCTTCTATAATGTGGAGTCAGAGACACCAGGGGCAACAGCTCTGCAATTCATTTATAACTCTCTCATGGACCCTATTTTTTCTTCTACTGGCTCAAAATCAGATGTGATGGCTGAGTCAGCCATCTTGGATTGTAAACTGGTCTTAAGAAAGGAAGCCAGTTTTAGCAGGGAAACCAGATAGTAAAAGTCTGGGTTGATGACACACTGTTGAGAATCCTATCAGCCTTTGGCTCTCTGCCTAGATTTTATAAGAGAGAAATAAACTCTACTGTGTTGTAGTGGGTTGAATTATGGCCTCCCAAAAAATCTGTCCACATCCTAATCCCTAGAACCCCGTGAATATAACCTTATTTGGAGAAAGTCTTTACAAATGTAATTAAGTTAAGGATCTCAAGATGAGATCATCCTGAATTATCCAGGTGGGCCCCATATTCAATTACAAGTGTTCTTATAGCAGACACGGTGAGGGGAGACACCACAGAAGAGAAGGCTCAGACACACAGAAGAAAAAACGATGTGAAGAAAAGAGGCAGAAATCAGTGTGATCCAGCTACAAGGAATGTGGGAAACCACCAGAAGTTGGAAAAGGTAAGGAAAGAATCTCCATTAGAGCCTCTAGAGGGAGCATGGCCCTGCTAACACCTTGATTTTGGACGTGTGTCCTCCAGAGCTGTGAGAGAATACATTTCTGTAGTTTAGAGTCACTCAATTTGTGATAGTTTCATACAGCAGTACTAGGAATAAATACACTTGTTTAAGCTGCTATGTTTTGAATTTTTGTCACTCATGAGGTAACCTAATCCTAAATAATATTTTCCCAAACTATCTTGTAATCATCTTGAAATCAAAGATTGCATCTTATAATCACTCCTATCCCTCACATGGGCTAGGAGAGACAGTGCATGTGCGTGTGTTATTATTAGTGGTACCACATTTGCATTGCTACCGATTCTGAAGGGAGACTGCTAGTCTCAAATAATGCTTGGAAGAATTTCAGGAAGAGGCATTTTTATCATTATTACTGCCTAGCAAAACACGTAAGCTAAAGCAAACGATGGGTGAGAGGAAAGTCAAATCTGGAGTGGCGAATCAAAGTTTTGGGTATGCTAATATGTTGATGTCTATTGCAAGGTCTGGTTTACACTGTGAATGGAACAGACATTTCTCTCCCACTCACCAATACTAAATAAAGACCAGCAGTTGTCTGCTGTACTTACGTTTAACCTGCTTTCCAAGTTAATTTGTTTTCTTCCAGTTTTAGCATCTTGAAGACTTCCTCAGTTTTCTTTCATGCTGGTTTGTGGTTTATTTCACTTGAATGTGAACACACATATTTTCTTTGTGGGGGGGAGGTTTATGATTGTACTTAATCGGATATTGAAATAATCAGAGCATCCTGAGAGTTTTCAGAAATGAGAATTAGAGTGCTCTACTGACTTACTGACCTTCGTGAAGATCACATTAACCATGAGGAACTTCAAAAGATTTGTCTTAGATTCAAAGCGTATTTTGCTGTTGAAGAGCTCTATGTGTTCCTAGAGATGTAAATTCATGAGTCAAGGTCTCAATTTCTATATAGGTAAGGGGGAGGAAACATGTGCAAAATTGTTTGTACACACACGCACACAGATCCATGCCATATATATATATATATATATACACACATATATATGTGTATATATATATATATATATATGAACCAGCTACTTTTCATAAATTACATTATCACCTTCTTTCCTCTCAGTTCTAAAAGGTAGCTATTATTATATAGTATCTCCAGAGAAAACACAGTGACTTGTTTAAATGATTTGTCCATGATTACACACTAATAAGTATTAGAAAGAAGGTTCAATCCCAGGTCCAACTCCAAAGCGTGTCGTTGCAAATTCATTTTTAAAATTTTCTCTCAGAAAAACTTTCTTGATCCACCATTTTGTACAAAGAGAAGCTATGACAGACTTGATATTACTAGATAATTACTGGATTTTTTACTCAGAGTTCATTCCTTATAACTATCTCTGTTTTACATTTTGTCAATTTAATCATAGCTGCAAATTCTTGGGGTTTATCCTATTACTACTTATATCTCATTAAAGAATGTAGAATATGATATTCGACGAATGCTACCTAATATTTGTGATTTTAAACATGGGCAACAATTAGTTTATGTTTGTATTTTCTTTTTTTTAAAGATTTATTTATTTATTTATTTGAGAGAGAGAGAGAGAGAAAGCGCACATGCATGAGCAGAGAGAAGGGCAGAGGGAGAGAAGGAGTCTCCCCTCTGAGCCCAGAGCCTGACTCAGGACTCAATCCCAGGACCCTGTGATCATGACCTGCTTAAAAACCAAAAGTCAGACGCTCAGCCAACTGAGCCACCCAGGGACCCCTATGTTTGTATTTTCTAATACATTTAATTTTTAAGGACTACCTGGGCATTTGAATCTGTCAAAGTCCTACTATTGACTTAACTCCCTTCCAAATACTCCCTTTCATGATAACAGGAGGAAGCTTGGAGCCCATTATTTTCTGAAAGTAGATCCTTCTTGAAGTACTAGAGATTTTATTTCAAAGAAAAATGCTGGTTCGTTCCAGCCCCACTTATGCATCCAAACACCATCTACATTGAGATGCAGCTAGTGGAACTTGCATGAAATTAGATTCACCTTTTGTAGGAATGGGTAAGAAGCAACGTGGCTGACAGGATGTTATGGCAAATGTTGCGATGTCCCCTTCTCTTGGGAAACTCTCTGTTGGGCATTTCAGAAAGTGCACATTATCAAATGCTAGCTATTTGGAGTACATCCATTTCCTTTCTGATTGTATTGGACATAACATGTAAGATGCTATTGAAAGTCTACATTAATATTTAAATTGCCAAGAGATTCAAGAGTTCAGCTGTCAGCCTAATAATTGACATACACTGAACCAAGGTTTGAATCAATTTACATTTTCAAAAAATAATTTCTTATGCCAGTCTAGATAGCTTAAAGTTTATAAAAAATTACACTGGAAAACACTCAAAGTCTTTAAATAAAGAAAAACATTGACAGGGTTAGACCTATTTAAAAAGTAACATGGAAACTAGTAAATAAGCAGAGTTCCCTGAATGCCTGGTTATTCCTGCATAAACGAGCTGGTTTATTGGAAGGACGAAGAGCTGTCTGGGTAACAAGGAGCTCTCTTTGCCCTAGTGCCAAGCCAGTCTGAAGGAGGGCTCTTCAGGGGAGCATTCATTCTTTGAGGCATTAGGAACTCATTTAATACCCTAAAGTGGACTCATTATTTCCTAAAAGCAATGCTACAGCCCACCTAAAAAGTCTTTCATACAGAATCCCACAGTTTAAACTAATTAAATTCTGCATTATTTAGTTTAATGCACATCATTAAAGTCATTTTTCTTCCTTGAGAGTGTGGTGAATTCAAATAATAATAATAATGCCTTGTGTTTGTAAAGAACTTACAAAGCTTTTTTTTTTTTTTTTCGTTTATGATGTCACTTGATCTTTAAAGTAAGTATCCAAAGTTGCCTGTGCACCCAGCTGACTCCACAGCCAACTCTCCAAGGGCAAGGACCAAATCTGTCTCCTTCCCGCATCTTGCCGAGGGCCAGGCATGATGAGGCAACTAACAACCATACTTGCTGTTTGCCAGGGACTCCTCTAACCATTTGTAAGAATCAACTCGTTTCATCCTTAAAATTGTCCTACGGGGACACATGCAATTGTTCTTGTTTTACAGATGAGCAAAAAAAGGCAAAAAGGGACTGAGTAACTTACCTGATATTCTGCAGTGGGACATGGGTGGAGCTCTGGAGCCCTGGTTCTTGGCCACTATGTTTCATTTCACCCCAGTAGGAGTGTTCTTTGCGGTGGGACACAAACCTCTGTTGCATTTGTGAAGGAATGCAGGGATGCAGTGAGCAGGCACGATACTATCACCCCCAGTTGAGAGCTCAGAGGGAGAGCAATTTCCTCAGTCCTACAGTTGCAAGTTGTGCAGCTGGAACTCAATCCGACACCTGATTCCAGTCCAGTATTCTTTCCACTGTATGATTTCTGCTTTTTTCCTACTGGTTCATCTACAAGCCACCTGTTCTAGAGTTTTGTTTTTGACGTTTTAACTTGTGAGTCCGATTAAGCTCATTCTGGGCCAGGCTTAAAACATTGGATTGTTATTCTACAGTGGCTGATGCCGCCTTCCTCAAGTATTAGTCTAGCTCAGTGCCGAAGATCGCTCAGCGTTCTTCATTCCTACCAAGTACGTTAGAATAGACCCGATGCTAGAATCTTCAGCCCCTCTCATTTGACGCTGTCTATATCTTTAACTCAATTCAATGTGGCCTGGGAACCAGAAATGATTATCACTTCCTGAAAATAAATTGAAAATTTAAGTTTATTTAGCAAACTGTTTGCTTATCATTCCATTCAAAAGCAAATTTTTGAATGTCCGAATAAATTTGGCAATGAGAGCATCAGCCACACGGTTTCCTTCACTGGAATTCAGAGGGCCAATTTCTAAGGTTGAGTTTGTTTACTGGGGAGGGTGGAAGCTCCTTCTCTAGCTGAATATTTTACAAATCTACAATGGAATTCTTTATGATACTTCTACTTAATGCTTAGAGACTTTCAGCTCAAAATGATGCAAGGTACGTGATAACCATATTTGGAGAAACGTTTCGATAGGATAAATTTTCTCCAGCCAGCTGAGAACCAGACCCATGTCCTGGTATTCTGGCCCCTCTTCACCCATATGAGGGCCATGATGCTTTTGCATACACACGTGCCCATTAGCCCAGATACACATAACAGAGAAGAATTAGAATTTTAGCCTCAGACTCACTGTTGATAAAGACTTTGTAATTCTACCATTTGTCATGAGCCTGGTTTAACTGAAGAATGATGGTCTGTAGGTAGCAAGTTTCAATATTCAAAGGTCAAAGACCACATGTAATGTTTTCTGTTCTTTCCTCTGCAACTAAATGTGAACAGAGACCAACAGAGAATCCCAATTCTCAAAGGGAAGAAAACATAAAATTTATTTTTCCAAATTGTCAGCTTGGATTAGCAAGAAAACACTGAAGACACTGTCTGAGGACATTTTCCGTTATGCGGAAGATATCACAGAACAAAAGAGAGACTCGGGAACAGAGTCTGGGCATTTCTGGACAGGAAGGGCCTCCTCCTTCTCTCTCACTCTTTGCCATTCTGAATCTAACATCATTCCCTGCTCCTCCTGTCAGGGGTGACTCAAATTTAATAAGAGTTGTTTTGGTGTAGAGTCTAGGGACAAACTCTGGATTGGGATAAGCAGATGTGAGAAGACAAAGAAGAGACGGTAAGTCCAAAGTCACCTCTTTGGAGGATGTTTGCCATAAAAAGGAGCAAATGGATGGGCAAGAGCTGGTGGGGCACATGGGGTCAAGTGAGGCTTGCTGGTTTTATTTTGTTTTGTGGTTTAGATTGGAAATAATGCAGCTTGTTTGTGTGCTGATGGACTTAACCTGGAAGAAGTGAGCAAAATCAGAGAGAGAGATGAGAGGGAGAGGTGATCAATGCAGGAAGGAGCAAAAGCCTTGAGAAAATAAGGAGAAACAGAATCCAGGGCAGTTGGCCGTGGCTGGCCTCACATAGGAGCAGGCACGGGACACATTGACCACTTTTAGCCGGAGGTAAGAAGTGTATGGGGAGAGATCTACACACAGATGCACTTCTTTCTAACTGGCTCTCAGGCCTGGTTTCCCAGTCATGGAATTAGTTCTTCCCATGAATTACTCTGCTTTGGGACACCTCAGCTAAACCCCTCTCCCTGGTCAGCCTGGTCTTGTAAGTCTCCTATCCTGGCACCGCCTTTGACACCACATTGACAAATCCTAATGGTCAACTCCTAGCCTGCCTGATTCAATGTAGCAAATCATATTTGATACAGTTGTTTATTTTATCTACCATCACCTACTTGGCCTTTGGAAGACAACACTTTCCTAGTTTTTTTTTTTTTTCCTGTCCTACTGACTTCTTTATTGGTTCCCCTCTTCATTCTAAATTCTGGAGGACTCAAACCTTGGCCAATTTCCTTTCACTGGTTTCCTTCCCTTTCTTCTCTTTTCTCTTTCCCCTGTGCATATAATCCCTTTGCATCCCTGCACACAGCCTGGGTTGGTAATGATGTCTGCATTGAAATGAGAGCTGTAAAGACAAGGGAGTTGTATTTGGTTACAGTATGCCACACTGGCTAATTCCAGGGCACAGGCCATCCGTGACGTGGCATCGGAAGATCCAAGCAGTTATAGTTTGAAGTATCATGGTTTCCCAGCACACACTTAGAACCAGCAATTCGGTGTTGTGGAGGAAAGTAAAAAGAAGCCAAATTGTTACTCCCTGTTTCTGATTTACTGAGAGAAAGGCTGTCCACCCACACATTGTTTCATGGACGCCAAGTGTTTTGCAAACGTAAGAGTAGCTTTTTAAAAAAACATACACTTTGATATATTTTCTTTCAGATCTTTTATGTGACAGAATTCACATATTGCTTGGAAATCCTGTGTTTTCCCAGGGAATGTACACGCACACACAATACTGCAGAGAGGTAACATGAATCCCCAGTTCTATTTTTATTTTTTCAGGTAGGGATGGACTTATCATTCAATTTGCCATCAAGTTTTGCAACTGTTAAATGATATATTTATACTTAATGTAGAGTTATTGAAGGAAATATAAGGACCTAAGAAGTTTTATTTTATTTTATTATTTAAAAATTTGAGTATAGTTGACACACAATGTTACATTAGTTTCAGGTATACAAATAGTGAGTGATTCAACAAGCTTATACATTATGCTTTGCTCACTGTAAGTGTAGTTACCATCTGTCACCATTATAATATTGCAATGCCATTGACTATAGTTCCTATGCTGTACTTTTTATCCACAGGGCTTATTCATTCCATAACTGGGAGCCTGAACCTCCCACTTCCCCTCACCGATTCTATTCATCCCCCTACACTTCTCCCCTCTAGCAACCATCAGTTCTCCGTATTTATAGGTTTGATTCTGCCTTTTGTTTGTTTATTCACTTGTTTTTTTTTTTTTCGATTCTACATATAAGTGAAATCATATGGTATTTGTCTTTCCCTAACTTATTTCAGTTAGCAGAATACCCTCTAGGTCCATCTGTGTTGTTACAAATGGCAAGATGTCATCCTATTTTGTGACTGAGTGATATTCCATTATATAAACCATATCTTCTTTATTCATTCTTCTATCAATGGAGACTTGGGCTCTTTCCATATCTGAGTTATTGTAAATAATGCTGCAGTAAACAGAGGGGTGCATGTATCTTTTTTGAATTAGTGTTTTCATTTTCTTTGGGTGGATATCCAGTAGTGGAATTATTGGATTATATAAGTATTTCTATTTTTAATTTTTTGAGGAAACTCCATACCCTTTTCCACTGTGGCTACACCAATTTACATTCCACCAACAGTGCATGAAATTTCATTTTTTTCCCCACATCCTTGCCAATACTTGTTATTTCTTGTCTTTTTGATTCCAGTCCTCCCAACAGGTATAATGTGATATAAATTGTGGTTTTGATTTGCATTTCCCTGACGATGAGTGATGTTGAGCATTTTTTCCATGTGTCTGGCCATCTGTATGTCAAGAAATTTTATTTAAAGAATGCACATATAGTGGGCTGACTTTAATTTGGTTCGTAATTTTCCAAATTGTATATTCACCCCTTCTTCAGAGATGCTAACTTGTCACAAAATGGATTCATCTGATTTTCTCCATCATCTACCTTCTGAATCATATGTAAATGAGCTCAAAAGTAGCCAAAAGTCTAGAAGTCATGAAGAAAAGGATAAAGAGACCATACTATTCAATAATCCCAGAGTAAGATTAAGGATGCACTGTGAATGGAGACCCGTCTAGGACAGGAGTCACCTCCCTGCAGCTGACCTACCTACGCCATTAGAATAACAAGACCTCCGTGGCAGGGATGGGCGACACAGGACAAAACCAGCATAGTCTGCATTGTTTTGTGTGGAGGTAAGGAAACGGAATGAGATGAAGTGTGACCTTTCTTGGTGAGCTTTCAAAATAACAAGATAATTTGCATGTGAGCCATGACAGAGGTAGCCTGGTGTGGTTGGTCGAGCATGGATTAGAGACAGGCTGATTAGTCTCAAGTATCAGCTTTACCACTTAGTTAGTTAGTTAGTTAGTTAGTTAGTGTGACTCTCACTTTGCTTATCTGTAAAATTAGGATAATAACAGTACCTACTTCATAGGGCTGTTTTGAAGATTAATGAATTAATACAGGGTTTTCCAACATTGATAATTTTGGCTAAATAATTCCTGGTTTGAGAAGGGATGTCCTACCCACTAGATGGAGTAGTAACACCCCACCCCCAACACACACACACACACACACACACTCAAATTGTGACAACCAAAATTATTTCCAAACATTGCTTCTGGTTGAGAACCACCGGGTTACTGTGGATAAAATCCTTAGAGTGGTGCTCAGTATACAGTACGTGCTATGTAAATATTTTTCAATAAAACTAATATCAAATATTCCAAAAGCAAATGATAGAAATAGGCTTAAAGATGGGCTAGACATAAGTAATAGGTAGAAGAAAATAGATGGTTGGTCTCCCTCAGTTTGTGAATTCCATCCCTAACAAATCCTCTAGACATGACTGATTTAGAAATAAGGTCCCAGGGATCAATCTGAACCCCCTGACTGCTGCTAGCATTGAAACTTCTCTTACAGCTGCCCACAGCCTTTGACTCCTTCGTACCCCAGCCCCTCTCCCACATATAGTTGCTCATCTACAGTATTTTCTCCCTTGCCTCGGCGAATGTCCCATTTCTCCCACACATGTAGCTCCGTAGAATCTCCTTTTGTGGGTAAGTTGACTATCTTTTATGTGTAGAGTCTCTTTGTTCCACTTTCTGGAAGTAAAGATAAAATCCCCAAATCTAATGCATCAGGGGCACAGAGGATGACCGAAATGGCAGAAGTGGGCCATTGTGAACGGAAAAGTCATGCCTGTCTGAAGGGAACACTATGGAGCTCCAGCAGCTGAGTAGCATCGGGAGATGTGGACCCAGTTTTGCCAAAGCCAAGCATTCTCCTTAGAATGTAGTGAAACTGTGGGATACAACTGGATAATGTGTGAAGTGAGGAGCTGCGATTTTCTAGCATTTTTTTTCATTGAATTTTTGGAGGACTGTAGACAGGACACCAGCATGTTTTTGACACTTTGAAGCAGTTGTGTGGGGGCATTTCAGGTAAATATGCAAGGATAATTCTAGTACTGTTTTCCCTACACCCATGTAGTCTTATACTCCTGAAAAAAATAACTTAGGAATAAGTAACATTTGAAAAATGTTTGAAACCTAGAATTCAGTGAAACCAGTGTATTGAAATGCAAAAACATATTGCTTGCTTTGATACAAACAATTTTTTAAACCACTATTTTAACTTTGGGTATTGGGGAGGGAATCTTGATTTAGAACTTGTATTAAATCACACTATAAGACTTCAAATAATAAAGACATAACTTGCATAATACTCCTTCACTAGAAGGAACTTCATTAATTTCGAATAGTTTGATAGCAACTAATTGTGCAGAACTGATTGTTAAATAAAGCCAAAATAAGCAATTCAATTATGCCATGGCTGATTAGGCTTTGTCATCCATGCAGGATCTCATAGCCAGCCATTCTGCTTGCCATAAAGCAATTCCATAACCTTGGAATGATCATGTCTCCTCCATCTCAGTCTTAAAGAGAGTATACGACCACCTTTAACATTTTGATAGCATTTATTGAGTATATACTAGATGCCAAACATTGTGCTAAATACTTCATGTGTATTATTGTATTTAAATCTCTCAACAACCTGTGAGATAGGCATTATAACTTTACAGGTGAGAAAACTTAAGCTCAAAGAGGTTCATTATCTTGCCCCATACCACCAGCTGCTAAATTATGGAAATTATTTTTACATCAAAAATTCCTGACTATGCCAAAAGAAATTCCTTCTTAAAACTAGAATCAACACAATGGAAACATGTTAGTAAAAACATATGCCTGGTGTAGGTATGTGTGTGTATGTGTAAGTATAAATCTAAGTAAACACATGCGTGTGTATATATATATGTATATATAAAATCTACTCATAGGCTACAGAAAAGCAAGTGTGTGACAATTATACAGAAAAGCCTGAGTTAACTACCATCATGACAGAGAGAGAGAGAGAGAGGGATAGTTTACATTGTAATAAGACTTAGCACCATCCAGGAATAAGAAATTCAGAAATAAAATAGACAGAAGTTCTACCTTATAAGCTTATCTTTTAGTAAGGAAGCAAAGCTGTACCAGAAAAATCAAAGAAGAGATGCAAACTTGAAGAGGACAAAGTCAGTCTCTTTGGCCAAATTTACCTAAGAATGTCATGAATTTAAGGAAGGGTTGCATTGGATGTTGAAACTGGAACCAGGCTTCATTTATAATTAAGCCTAAGTAATGTGTATGAAGTTCTCATTCCATAGCTATCTCTCTGTGACTTAATATTTATTAAAAATTCATTCTATTATTTTTATAGATAGGTGCTTCAACCAGAGATACAACTGAAAATTGTTCTTAGGATTCTGGTACACAGAATGAACACACTAGATTAGAAAAGCTTCTTACATAATAACACCTTAGCAAGAGTCAATTTCTTTTACAGGCTAAAGGAAAAATTAAAAAAAAAATAGAGCAAATATAGATATAGATGTAACTAACAGGAATAAAGGGAAAAAATAGACACACAAATTTAGTTTATGGGCAAAGAATAATTTTCAACTCAAGCAGAGACAACACAAATTAGAGTGCTCAAAGTCTATGATTTTGAAAATTGATGGCCCTCTGTGAGATTTCTGCTGGATCCTATTTTAAACTTTATAGACTTTTTAACCTCCCTCTGGTGATATACTGTTGCCCATGGAACTGAGCCCACTGGAACAAGAGAAAATGACACAGTCACTTCTCCTATCCATATCAATAATACAGTAACTTTCAAACCCAATTATGAGCACCTAAATGTCAGCTCTGTTAAACGTTTCACTTCTGATCATTGTAATCACTGTTAATAAGTTCATTTGGTATAAAGAAAGGGAAGACAAAATGACTTGTCAGGTCCTGATATTCTATGGAGAAAAGACATGTAAAACTTTATAAATATTCATGAGTTTAGTTTGACTACTTTGATATCCTTTACATTTTGTAATAGAGTTAGAATATACTCTTTTAAGGAACAGGCTTGGGATTCTGGGTCCTATGATTTTTTTTTTTTTAAATTGTGAAGGCAGTTTGAATTAATGAATAAATACATTATAAATGATTCTCCTTGTAAGTGTATTTGGTTTTAAAATTTGAGTCCTTGACTCAAGGGAGTGTATCAATAAAAAAATATTCCATGTTTGCCTTTGATTCAAGTATATCCTAGTGCATAATTTTATTGAAGATTCAACCAACAGCATTGTGAAATGATTTTTAGGTCTTAGTACATTTAGTCAGTGATCTGGGGGCTAGCAGATAAACTGAAACTTATAACACTGCCCCAGCAGCTTATCAAAGGGACACTAGATGAAACTGATTGATCGAGGGCCTGGGACCTGGGGGAAGGACAGGAAATTAAAAACAGAAAGGGTGTAGAGGAAACTAATATGGACAGAGAATATGATGAGACTATAGGAGATGTATGATGTTAATTCTACACCAAAAGTTGTGCTATTTCAATAGTGGTGAAAAGCGCATATATTGTCAATAAGGAACTGAAGTATTAAAAATATATCAATCATCCATAAATTAACTCATTTTTATTATGATTTGTTTATCTGTCTTTTCCTATTAGATGGTGGGCAGGGACCAATGTCATCTTCATCTTTTGAGTGTTCCATCATCTATGAGTGCTCAATATGCATTAGGCTAATGAGTGCATAAACTTGACCATATGTCTTCTACCCCCTTCTCATGAAGTGGTGAGAAAATCTTAGAGCATGCCCTCCTAAGATGTAGACCAACCATCAGCCTCACAGCCGACTCCCAATGTTCCAACCCTCACTTTTCAGAATTCTTTGGAAGATAACTGAGAAAAAACTCTTGGGAGTTATGCTTTCTTTGGAGGACATTATGAAGGAGTAGGTAAGGAATAAGCTGTTTTAGACTAGATTGGATAATATATCCAAGAGTGGGGTCAGAGAAATATGTGAGTTTTTAAATGTTTTTCTGTAGGGATTCTGCTTTAGAAGAATGCAACTTTTTTTTTTAAAGATTTTATTTATTTTTTTGACAGAGAGAGACACAGCAAGAGAGGGAACACAAGCAGGGGGAGTGGGAGGGGGAGAGAGAGAAGCAGGCTTCCCGCTGAGCAGGGAGCCTGACGCGGGGCTCGGTCCCAGGACACTGGGATCATGACCTGAGCCAAAGGCAGATGCTCAACAACTGAGCCACCCAGGCGCCCCAGAAGAATGCAACTTTTTAAAATCTTTGTTCCTTTGGGCCTTCCATACAGAGATCCTTGCATCTAACATCTTGTCTCTTTGTTACTCCTACCAATAGTTTTCAAAACTAACAAAAATACAAATGCAGGTCAGATATATCTACAAGGGCATGAGTGGGTCATCAAAATCCAGAATGTATAGAAAAACCACAGTCGGAGACAAACTGAGATCAGTAATTGGATTATTAGCAGAAGAGATAAAATCTGATTATGGCACATCATGTAAAAAGAAAAAAAAGGGAGGATTGCTCTGGTCTCAGAGCTGGTTGGGAGTGAACAAAGAGAAACCAAGCAAAGTTTTCTTGAATCATGGACTGCGCTGGTGGGATTTCTTTTGAAGGTCTTTGTACCCACAGATGTGCTTTATTCAATATTAAAAAGGAATCTGTCTCCCATGGCAGAGTTGAAGTGATCTCTGGCACTCTCTATTTCACAGTATCAAAGGAAGGCAAATGAGATTTTTTTCTTCCTTAATAGCTTGGAAGGTGAACTATAGCATTGCCCCAGACACACATGGAAAGATCAAGTCTGGCTATTTCTACCACTTATATCACTGAACTAAGGAAACAGCACCAAAGTCCCACCAAACAGCACAAACATGAAACTTTGAGAAACATTAGTTAAGTTCATTATAAATTTCTCCCATGTCCACCAGTTTATTTTCATTAAACTTACTCTCAATTTCATTTAGAGGAGGAAAAAAGAAAGGGAAATTAAGTAGGTTGAATCCAGTTCTTGGACAAATAAAAGCCTATGGAAAAGCAAATTTTTAACCTGGAAATGAAATGGCCTATACTTTCTAAATATATCCCTCATATCTGGCTTCCTGAACAACACTACTAATATACATTTTTTTTTTTTTTGAATGGATAAATAAATCTCCTAATGAGTGAATCCTAGAGAAGGTTAAATACCAAGATGGCTGCTCTGACCAAAGGACCTTGAGACACAGTCATTGCAGGAATGCAGTGGTAAAAGAGGCTAGGCCACCAGGATTCCTAAGCAGTTGTTCTGTGAAACCATAGAGTAGGGAGGCTCTGGACAGGGAGAGAGAGTGACCTGCCAGGTAAAGGAAATGAAGAAAGAGAGATACCTACAGAAAACCCAGAGGAACTGTCAAGTGAGGGAAGAAGGATGGATGGGAACTAATCTTTATTGATGTCCCTGTTGTGAACCTGACACTCCACCAGCCATTTTTCATATGCTACCTCATGCTGTAATAATAACATGAATTAGTGGAGAGTTTACTATGTCCCAGGCTCTAAGTTAATAGCTTTACATCCCTCGTCTCACTGAATCCTCCCAACAGCCTTCTTACCTATGAGGAAACAATTTAGAGTGTAATTCATCCAAGGTCATGCAAGAAGTAAATGATGCAGGCAGGATTTGATCTCCGTTCTGACTCCAAAGTAGATATTTTCACACAGTGTCTTCCTGTGGGGCCAAGAGGCAGAGTCACATGTAAGAGATGAGCCCTGAAAATAGTGGAAATCATCAAAAACTAACTGAATTCTTTAAAACAATGAATACATCAGCATAGATAACATTATCTTACAATTTGTGTGTGTGTGTGGGGGGCAAGTGGAAGGGACATGCATCTATACGCCTGTTTTATCTAACATGTGAATTCCAACCCTCCTAATTAATTACAATCCTAATTTACTTGCTGAAGGACCTCAGCTTTGAGTCAACTCTAGAACACTTGCATTGGGTTTATTCTGAGTTAGCACATTCTCTCTCAACCTCCCCACTTGCTACCCACAGCATGCATTTGTGAGATGTCTGGCCAGGTTTAGGGGTACAACTTGTGAATGTAGAATAAGTTTGTTTTTCTCTCTGAGTCAATTTTCCTGGTTTCTATGGGGAAAGAGCCCATGCTTTTGGCCTTATTAGCTCCACACCAACTGAGCTCACTGACCCAGATAAATATTGTCTGTCTGACATGTGCTTTAGAATAATAAATATGCAAAGCTATAGACTCTGCTCTCAATTATTGGTACTCATTGAGAAAATCAGAGATTAGGATAACCCCCATCACCAGATAGCCCCATACTTCTCCATCATTCTTAATTGCCTTTCACCTATCCAGTATGATTTCTTTTCTGTGATTTTAAGATTCTAATAATGCTTTGGTTAGCTAAGGTTAAAATTAGTTTGCATTTCCTGCCCACACAGCAACTGATGGCAGGGGATTTATCCTGGGAGCATGATGCACAGTGGGAGAAGCTGGCTCAGAAATTGCCAGAGGTAATCTGGGAAGTGGAAAATGCCAATGATGATAATTGAAAGACAACTATAGATCACTATGATCACAAAATCATCCTCTTCTTGTCCAAACACAAGGAAAGAAGGACTAGAAGACAGAAGTTCACAACTACAGGGGAAAAGAAAGGAGAAAAGAATGTTACATAAAAATGCTGATGCTCTGGTAGCCATAGAGAGTAGATTCTCAGTGAGAAAGATGGCATGGAGCCAGTCTTAAAAAGAAATTCCCACTATTGTTAGAGATTTTCCATAAATGATATTTTTTCTTAGTGTAGTTTATTCATCTGGGAGTATAAAAATAATGCCATTTTTCTTCTTGCATTATGAGACTTATATTCCATTTCTGTTACTCATGAGAATTTATAACTTAAGAAAAGTTAGAATGCTTCTAATTAACCTACTTTGTTCATCATTCAAGGGGCTTTCCTGCCAAGCCCTTCATTTTGACTTATTAATGAAACCATTGAGGTTATAGGAATAACGCAAGGAATTAAAAATGTGAAGAATGCTACCAAAAGTGGTTTGCTTCCATTGGAATGCTGTTTTGTATATAGTCTGGATAACCATTAGAAATAAGTTTGTGTCCAGGTAATTTTGTAATACTTTTTCTTTTTAGAAGAAATGCGGCTTTTTTCGTTAAGAAATGGGTGTTATGAAAGCTAAAAGTAATTTGTGTTTTTTAAGCTCAGAATGCTAAAATGCAGTTACAAAATTATGAAGAGTAAGTCATCAGATATTTCAGAATTGCTCAGTGTGTGAGACTTTAAGAGGCTCAATCATCATAAACTAAAATACATTTTCATAGTCACTTTTCATTTAATGTAAAATTCTGGCATAGTGAAACTGTTTAGCAGGTAGGAGACCACAAGATGTGGTCCTATGAGTGTCGTAATGCTAATCATAAAACAGCTAGCAAATGGGCATTCCACAAAGGTTCTTTATCTTGGCAAGTTTATATGAAACTAATCTCAAGGTAAAGTACTGTAGCCCACTACTAAAGGGACATAAAGGGTTTTAAAATGTTGAACACAGCACTTTTCCCCCTTAGTACACTAAGCCCTTCTTGGTTAACGATAACTTAACCAGTAAGTTTATGTGCTTCCAGCTGATTTGCCTTTGTTATGCTGGTAGGTTTAGAAAGATTTAATCTCTGCCTAAGCAGTGGCCAGGGGCAATATTTATTCCCTTGTGACTCAAGGAAGACTTTAGGAAGGATAACCAGAAAATGGCTTGCAAGGAACTCTAGGACAAGAGGTGGTCTCTTTTCTTTTATTCTGGTGACCTCTTCTAAAAGACTCTCACATTGGCCCAGAGTCCTCCGGAAGGACCAGAGTACTGTACTAGGCAGTGCTCAAGCTCAAAACTCTGAGGGAGACCGTGTTAGTTCCTAAACTAAGAGTAGAGTAGGAAATGTCCCTTTTTCACCGTAAAAGCCAAGGAACAGCTGCCACCAATGTGCACAGGTGACTGATTCGATGAAACACTCACCCCTAGCTATCTGTTGGAAATGCAGCAGACTCTTGCTTCACACACCGAAAATGGGAACAGCATATAATGAGAAGACAGAGAAGGTAGTCCATCATGAGCAAGCAAACTAGAGGTTCACGGTATTCCTGAGTTTCCAGGCCCCCTTCTTCATGTTGAAGATGTTGATCATTAGAACTGTATATGACAGGGAAAAATAATTTCTCTCAGCTCCTACATGAAAATATTCCTGTAGCCTGGTGAGGAGGTCTGGCCTTTTATTCCAGGAGCAAGATACGTCTGGCAATACCAGCAGATGAGAGCTCAAAGTCATTGATAAGCTATTGTTTAAACAAGTAGTAGTTTAATAGTTTGAAGGGTAATTTAAGAGTTAGATATATGTATCAAGTAGGATTGCATTTGTTCTGACAAAAAAACTTGATGAAAAATGGGATGAATAAAATTGGAGATTATCACCCTCATGTAACAAAAAGTTCAGTTGTAAGACTGATTTGATTGTTCAAATATCTTAGCAAAGACCTGGGGTCCTTCTAACTTCCTGTTATCTTTTTGGTTGCAAGATGGCTATTGAATTCGTGAGATAATGTTTGTGTCCCAGTAGAGAGAAGGAGGATAGGCAAAGGACAAAATATAAAGGTAGAAGTCTTGTGAAGTTTTGCCTTTTTATTTGAGGAGGAAACCCTCCTCAGGGACTTGTGCTTATACCAAACTGATCAGGATGATGTCACAGAATTATGTCACCTTTTGTGGGAAGGGAAACTGAGAATTCAAGTATTTAGCTAACATATATCCTATATATATGTATCATCGAGAAAGAAGATAAAGGATTGGAGGGTTGCAATGATTGTTGAAGGAACTGTCCACAAAGGAGGAAGAGGGAGAGGCCAAACTGAGAATACCAAGTACAGAACATCAAGGGCTACCTATAACTCATTAGATCACCAAGTAAAACAAAATAGAAACTGATTAACCCCAAGAAGACCTGATTCTCTTGTTTTATTTGAAGCAGACACATTTTACCTTAGAGGGAGTAATAAGCAGCAGCAGTATACTACAAAGGTGATCTAAGAAGATCTGATTTTATATTTCCTTTTTGTAATTTAGATAGGTTCTCCTCTCCCTAAATTATTTCTCCATCCTAAATGCATAACATTATATCTTGAGTTCTCCATAAAGCACTACAGAATTTCTAGGGTGATAAAAGTTCCAATATGAACATGCTTCATATGCAGTGCTCATAGATGAATGGGGTTTGTGTGAAATCTACAATAGCATCATTGATCCAGCTACTGAAAAGCTCATACTGTTATATTTGTAAAAGTGTAAGTATATCTCATCACGGAGCTGGATATAGAACTACAAAGTACATAAGACAGGGTAGACCAGCAGATGCTGGGAATTAAGTGGGCATTTTCCAGAGTGGGGCAAGCACCAGGCTGCATGTAGGGAGAGGCAGATAGTGTTACAAGCAATTTGAGGGATCCAGTCTAGCATTTCATAGAGCAGTAGTTCTCAAAGTGTGATTCCTGGACAAACATTAGCAACTCCCTATTGTTAGAAATGCAAACTTAGTTCTGTCTTGGGGTAGGGGTTTAGAGAACTCCAGACTCGACAGAAAGTTTAGCAAGAGCTAAGAGATTTGTGGTCTCTGAGGTGAGCAGAAGATGGTAAAGAGAACTTGAGCAAAAATCTTGAGACTTGGTGTCAGGGACAGACACAAAACCTTATCTATTATGAGTAAAGGTTACAAAGAGTTTAGTAGTTGTGGTGACTTGCAGCTATTTCCCATGACCATGGAATTAAATCTCCTTCAATTTCCCCTAAGACAATCTTGGCAGCACATTAGAACCACCCAGGTAGTTAAAAACAAAAGAAACAAAACAAAACAAAAAACAAAAAAACCCCCAAAATCCAGACCAACTAAATCAGAATTTCCAAGCGAGGTTCCCAAGCTTTGGTAACTTTGAGACACTCCCCAAAAGGTTCTAATGTGCTGCCAAGGTTGAAAACTACTGCCTTAGGATTCTTTAGGTGAAACTAACTTCAGTTTGGGGAAGAAAAGAGCTATGGAGACAGGGCATTATAGCAAGGAGCTAGTTTTCTCATCTGCAAATTGGGAAGAATAATAGTACCTACCTGAAACATGCTGGAGATAATATATAGGGAACACTTAGAAGAGTTTCTAGCACAAAATGCATAACAAATGCCTATTTGTCCATTCTTATAATAATGTAAGCTCCATGACAATGAAAACTCTTTGTGACACTAACATTAGCACCAAGTACATTGTAAAACATAAGGTCAACAAAGAATAAATATTTGTTAAATAAACAGGTGTATATTTCAACTTCCATATTTGTTAAATAAACGTGTATATTTCAACTTCCTGGGGTTAGAAATTAAAGTTAAGTATATTCGCAGGATGCCTAGGCGGCTCAGTCCATTAAGCGTCTGCCTTCGGTTCAGGTCATGATCCCAGGGTCCTGGGATCCAGTCCCGCATCGGGCTCCCTGCTCAACAAGGATCCTGCTTCTGCCTCTGCTGCTGCTCCCCCTTCTTGCTCTCTCTCTCTCTCTCTGACAAATAAATAAAATCTTAAAAAAAATAAAGTATATTCTCAACCTTCCATTATCACAGGGTGGTATAAAGACAGCTGAGCTCAAGTTCATAATGCCTGATTCATGTGTTTCTTAAAAAATATTGTCTAGAACTGCACTGTCAATTAAGTACTTGAAATGGGGCTAGCCCAAATTGAAATTTGCTGGAAGTATAAAATACACGGAGAATTTTGGAGGCCTAGCCTGAAAAAAGAATACTAAAAACCTGATTAATAACTTTGGAGTTGATTATATTTGAAATAATAATATTTTGGACATTGGATTAAATAAAATATATTATTAAAATTAATTTCCCATTTCTTTCCCTTTTTAAAAATGTGGGACTAGAAACATTTTAAATAACATATGTGGCTTGCACTTTTGGCTTGTCTTGTATTTCTATTAGACAGTGCTGGTCTAGAAGTGGAGAGTACTCTAAGGCTTATTTCATTTGATGTCTATGGAACAGAAAACAATTATTAGGAAGAGAAAATCAGCAAGGCCCTTATATTTTGTGTTAGAGTGGCTCAGTTTTAACTGTAAGTGAATTATAAGGAAAGTACAAACAAAGGTATGAAGATACTTAACAAACTATAGAGGTAGGTTTTGGTGTCAGTCATCTAATCTTAGCATACCTCTTACCTTGGAAATAGTTTTCATTTGCCCTAAGTTTGGTGCTATCCATTCCAGGCCTTTGGCAAGGAATTATTGGCCGCAAAGTGTTTCTCTGAAACATCTCTATCCACACTGTTACTTTAACAGCTATGTTTCTTAATCTGTTTATAACCATGGTAATATTCTTTGTGAAATTCACTTTTTACTACTAAACATTTTTACTAAATGAAATTTTGCCAATACATTAGATGTTTTGATATATTATCAACAAAACTTGCCCCTTGTCCTTGTCCAAGAACTTAAGGTGTCAGGAACTTTTTCAACTGGATCACTGATAAAGATGTGTGTGTATATGTGTGTGTGTCTTACATACAAAAGAAAAATAATATAGTGTATTATCTGATTCATTATTTCCTTGAACTCCTACTTACCATTAAAGATGGTAGGTTTTAAAATTAGTATTAAATTAATTGAGTGAAGGAACTGATCACACACTTTTAACATCATAATACGTTAGATACTGATAAAAATAAGCTTTAAAAATTTATTATGGAAAGAACCTACTTCTTTCCCTATCTCTACTTTGTAGGTAATATAAAATGAAACAAAGTGTTAATAACAATCTAATGCTCAATAATGGTAAAGAGAGGCAACATATCATTATCCATCTGCAATAGAATTATCATTCAGGAAGACTTTCATAACAAGGCATATATCCATCTCTCTGTTCATTCTATTCATGGACAAGAAGGCTTATGCATTCTTAAGTACTTGAAACTTGCTGTCAAAGATCTTTTTAGACTAAGCAAATAATTTCATGTGCTTTGAAATACAAGTGTTGAACTTGGGAAATTTGATATTTTTTCCCAGATGCAAAGTAGAATTCTATGCTTTTAGACTAAAAAGTGAAAGAAAAAAAATTTCTGGCCCTATATCCTGAAAAATACATTATTGATAATCCATTTTTTAATTGACTCTGTTTCTTTATAGCACACTCTTTAGTTTTAGTCACATATTATTGAACATTCCTTCTCTGTTCCTCCAAGGAATTTGGATTTTGTGCCAACTCAAGGAGAACTCCATAAAAATCTGACCACAGTGTTGAAGAGAGTGAAACCAGAATCCAGATGAGAATCTAGATGAGGGCCTAACCTTAGGATGTTGTAGATGAGACAGAGAAAAGGGACAGATTATATAATTGCTAGAACAATTTAATGTTTTCTACTTCTAGTAGTATGGCAAACAGGACACTCTGAAAAACCCTGCTTTAGAAGATTACTAATATTCTGAACAAAAGTTTAAAAAACAATTTTTAAAGATCAAATTTTAGTATACAACTGAAGTGGCAAAAAAGGTTGGAATCAACAGAGGCCAAAAAGTGAGTGAAAGCAGAAACTCTGGGAAGTAAGCCAGTGTCTAAGCCACTCTGATGATACTTTCAAAACCCTAGTGACCTTGAGTTTAAGTTTCAATAGATACAGCACGTGTGAGAGACACAACATACAGCCTAGATCCAGACAAAAATATGGAGTCTGTTAGAACTCTCCTACATAAAGCTGGGGCTTCAAAGGGTTATATGCTCAGTATCAGGTGCCCAGGTGAAGGGACCAGCAAGGAATCTTTCCTCCCTTGTTGCTAAAAGAACATAAAAATTCTCCCTTGAGATGTCACAACATCTCATCATGTGAGGTTATAGCACAAATTCATGCCAACTCACATAATGTGAACCCAGATTGGTGGGGCTCCCAGGAACAAGCAGAAACAAACTCAGTTCCCCTTTAGAGAATGCACCTTAGGCCAGGCCTCAGATAATTCTACAAACAAAATGTTCCAAGGAACATGAGTTCAGAGTTAAAAGTCAAACAAAACAAGAAAACATGACTCCATATGTAAGGGTCAGCAAAAACAGTAAGAGGCAGCATCAAACCCACAGTGATATTTAAATTGTGAGGCAGTAAAATATATTAATATATTTTAATGACTAAAAAAGAAGATTAAGTACATAAACAAAGAACAAGAATATATAAAATTTACTGAGAAAATTTGAGAACAAAAATCAGAAAGAGCTCCTATACATAAAAACAATAATCATAATTTTAAATCTAATGGATAGGTTAAAAGTTACATATTCAACTCAGCTGAAGAGAGAATTAAGGAATTGGATGAGAAGTCAAAAGTTATTCAAAAAGTAGGTCAGAGAGATGTATTCATTGTCTATAAAGAGATAACGAAAATAGAAAAATGATACTTTTCAAAAAGAAACTTCCTCAATTATGGAAAGAAAAAATGAAAAGCACTAAGTAAGAGGGTAGAAATAAAAGGTAATAACAATATAAATGGACTAAACTCTTCACCTAGACAAAGATGGTCAGATTAATTTTTTTTTAATTTAGCTAAGTGCCCTTTACTAAAGAAACCCTTAAAATATAAAAATACCCTGCACTCCGTTGTTTACAGCAGTATTATCAACAATAACCAAATTATGAAAAGAGCCCAAATGTCCATTGACTGATGAATAGATAAAGATATGGTATATATGCACAATGGAATATTACTCAGCCATCAAAAAGAATGAAATCTTGCCATTTGCAACAATGTGGTTAGAACTAGAGAGTATTATGCTAAGTGAAAATGTCAGAGAGGGGTGCCTGGGTGGCTCAGTCATTAAGCGTCTGCCTTCAGCTCAGGTCATGATACCAGGGTCCTGGGATAGAGCCCCACATTGGGCTCCCTGCTCCACGGGATGCCTGCTTCTCTTTCTCCCACTTCCCCTGCTTGTGTTCCCTCTCTCACTGTGTCTCTCTCTGTCAAATAAATAAATAAAATCTTAAAAAAAAAAAGAAAATGTTAGAGAAAGACAAATACCATATGATTTCACTCATATGTAGAATTTAAGAAACAAAACAGATGAACATAGGGGAAGGAAGAAAAAAAGAGAGGGAGGCAAACCATAGGAGGCTCTTAACAATAGAGAACAAACTGAGGGTTGCTGGAGGGGAGGTGGGGGGATGGGCTAAATGGGTGATGGGTATTAAGGAGGGCTCTTGTGATGAGCACTGGGTGTTATATGTAAGTGATGAATCTCTAAATTCTACTCCTGAAACTAATTTTACCATATATATTAACTAGTTAGAATTTAAATAAAAACCTGAAACAAAAGAATAAAAAAATAAAAAAATTTAAATATCCAATTATTGAAGATAAAATATTAAAAATTTACAAGAGACAAATACTAACCAAAAGATTATGTAATTATACAAGTAACAGAAAAAAAAAAGTAACACTTTTACTAGTGACAAAGAAGATCACCATATATTGATAATGGATTCACTACCAGAGAGATCTAATTGTATACAGCTAATGATATAGTCTCAAAATATATGAAAAAAGGCCTAGATTAGAAGCTGAACTTGACAAAGTTATCAATTTTCAGAAGTATTTTTTAGTACTATATTTATTCACAATTTATGACAGGAGAATAGGATAATTAATGTTTAATAATTGACAGATCAAGCTAATAAAAATATCAGTAAGGGTATACGATTTTGAAGAATTTGACTAACAGCAAGCTTAACCAACAGACATATAAAATATTGTATTCAGCAAATAAAGGTGCACTTTTTTTCCCAAACACATATGTTATATTTAGAAAAATTGAACATAACCTAGGTAATCAGTCTCAATAAATGTTCCAGAATTTGACAAATAACAGTGAAACTCACCATATTATCAAAATAAAGAGACTAGAGATACTGTTTTCTCAAATAATGTAGAAAATCATTTGTTAAAATTCAATAACAAAAAGATGACCAGAAAAGATCCCTATACTGGAATTTTAAAAAATCCATGTATGTGTAACACATATTAATGAATAAATAATAGTGGAAATAAGTAAATATGTAGCAATATTTAAATATTGCTAAGTTTGGTTGAAAGCTCTTTATATTGAAACCTTTGGTATGCAGCTAAGAATGGCATAAAGGGAAATGTAAATTTAGATTTAAATACTGACATTTTTAAAAGAATGGCTGAAAATTAAAGAATAACACATCCAGATTAAAAAGTTAAAAAAAAGAAAAGAATTATCTTGCCAAGAATAGAAAAAAGAGCAAATGATAAGGTACAAGGAAATGACAAGGAAAATAAACATATAATGGGGCAAATCAACAAAGTTAAGAGCTGAGTTGCTGAAAATACTAAGATCAGATAAAATGATGGCAGAACTAATTAAGTAAAAAAAAAAAAACCACAAACAATATTAGAAAATAATTGAGTTCATACTTATAAATGCAACCAAAAATTTAAAGGCTTATTGGAAAAAATAACCAATAAATATGAATAATTTGATAAAATTGATAAATTTGTGGAAAAATATTATTTGCTGATCTTACTCCAGGAGAATGGAAAATTAGAATTTTCACATAACAAAAAAATAGTATCAGCAGTTAAACATCTTTCTAAAATCTAACACCATTCTCACACAGTTTTATTGTTGAGTTTTGTCAACAATAAAATATGTTCTAATATTCTATTAAGTTTATGAAATAGTAGAAAAAATTAATATATGCTAGTCCTAATTTTAGAGTCAGAAAAACTCCAAAAGATGAGTAGAAGTAAGGAAAATTATAGAGCAGTATTTTTCATGAATACAAGTGCAAAAATTTTAAATAATAATTTTTATTTATATAATATGAGATGGCAAGCATTTTTTTTATTTTCAATATTTTATTTTATTTTATTATGTTATGTTAATCACCATACATTACATCATTAGTTTTTGATGTAGTGTTCCATGATTCATTGTTTGCGTATAACACCCAGTGCTCCATTCAATATGTGCCCTCTTTAATACCCATCACCAGGCTAACCCATCCCCCCACCCCCTCCCCTCTAGAACTCTCAGTTTGTTTCTCAGAGTCCATAGTCTCTCATGGTTTGTCTCCCCCTCCGATTTCCCCCCTTCATTCTTCCCTTCCTGCTATCTTCTTCTTCTTTTTTTTTTTTTAAACATATAATGTATTATTTGTTTCAGAGGTACAGGTCTGCGATTCAACAGTCTTACACAAGTCACAATGTTCACCATAGCACATACCCTCCCCAATGTCTATCACCCAGCCACCCCATCCCTCCTACCCCCCACCACTCCAGCAACCCTCAGTTTGTTTCCTGAGATTAAGAATTCCTCATATCAGTGAGACCATATGATACATGTCTTTCTCTGATTGACTTATTTCGCTCAGCATAATACCCTCCAGTTCCATCCACATCATTGCAAATGGCAAGATTGCATTCCTTTTGGTGACTGTATAATATTCCATTGTATATATACACCACATCTTCTTTATCCATTCATCTGTCGATGGACATCTTGGCTCTTTCCATAGTTTGGCTATTGTGGACATTGCTGCTATAAACATCGGGGTGCATGTACCAAGCACAATTCTAAGGACTTTATATATATAAATTCATTTAGTCATCAAAACAAGCCTATGGATCAGGTACTAATATTATTCTCAATTTACAATCAGTAAGACTGAGACACAAAGAAAAACTTGCTCAAGGTCATACACTAAACATAAATGCCAAGATTCAAATTACTCCAGAGTCTATTAAAAAGACTGGCAATAGTAAGAGTTGGCAAGATGTAGAGGAATTGGCATGATTATACATTGCTGGTGGGAGTGAAAAACAATATAATCCTTTGGAAAACAATTTGGCAATATCTTACACACATCCACTTGCCCTATTACTCAGCAATTCTACTCTAGGTACTTACTCCAAAGAAATGAAACAAAAATCCATATAAGATTTGTGGCCAAGAATGTTCAAAATAGCAGCTTTATTCATATTATCCCCAAGCTGAAAACTACCCAAACATCCAAAACCAGGTGAATAATCAAATTGAACTATATTATATAATAATAAAATATTTAGCAACAGATAAATAGTATTTATGTATTAATAGAAATAATTTAATAAAATACTTAGCAATGAAAAGTACAAACTACTGATACACACAAAAATGTGAATAAAAGATTTCAGACACAAAAGATTTTATTTACATGAAAAATTTTTATGAAATTCTAGGAAAGGCAAAACTAAGATTTGGTGATTGAAATCAGAACAGCCTCTAGGGGGAGGAAATTAACTGGAAAAAGTAATGAGGGAATGTAATAGTCTTCTATTGCTGCATAACAAGTTACCATAGACTTCGTGCTTACACATCTATTTATTACCTCACAGTTTCTGTAGGTCAGAAGTCTGGGCATGGTGTAACTGGGTCCTCTCTTCTGGGTCCCACAAGGCTGAAGTCAAGATGTCAGCTGGGATTGAGATCTCATCTGAAGCTCCGAGTCTTCTTGCAAGTTCCCGTGATTGTTGAAAGAATTCAGTTTCTTGCCCCTGTAAAACTAAGTTCCCTGTGTCTTACTGACTTCCAGCCAGAAATCACTCTCAATGCCTAAAATTTGGCCTCAGGTCCTAGCCATGTGTTCTCCTCCACAGGCATTTTACAACATGTTTGATTATTTTCTCCTGGAGAAGTGTCAGTTGATGCTTTTTGTTTCTTTTATGGCTACCTGGTTAGGTTAGTCCCACACAGAGTAATCTTCCTTTTGTTCAAAGTCAATTGATTAGGAACATTAATACCTGCAAAATCTATTTTGCTATATGACATAACATAATGAGGGGAATGATATCGTATTCATAGGTTTTGTCCACACTCAATAGGAGGGGATTATGTAGTTAGTATGTGTGTCTTAGAGACTAGGAAACTCGAAGACCATCTTAGAATCCTGTCTACCACAAGGACTTATGTGGGTCTGTATACATTTATCAAAATTCATCGATCTTCACACTTAAAATCTGTGGGCAATGTTATATTTAAAATATACTGCAGGAGTGCCTGGGTGGTTAAGCTGGTTAAGCATTGGACTCTCGATTTTGGCTCAGGTTATGATCTCAGGGTTGTGAGATCGAGCCCTGCATCGAGTTCTGTACTCAGGGTGGAGTATGCTTGAGATTCTCTCTCTCCCTCTTCTCCCTCTGTCCGCCCCCACTCATGAATGTTGCACTCTCTTTCTCTCTAAGTGAATAAATAAAATCTTTGAAAAAAATAAATATACTGCAACAATAACAACAATAATACAAACAATAATGACATAAAGTAAACATTATATTTAATGATAACATCTTGAAAGATTGTGCCTGATCTAGAAGAAGAAAAAGATGCTTGCTATAACAAGTTCTATTTAACATTGTACACATCTGTACAGGCTTCCATCTTAGTCTTCTGCTTCATCCCAATAAACTTGGGGCAGGGGAAGAAAACTGGCACAAATATATTGATACTCATGCTGTTTGTTGTGTTGTGAGTAGTACATTTTTGTCTCTAACCTAGGAGTCTTGTGTCTTCTGCCAGCATTCATGAAACTAACTTACTAGCTTTTAAATAGGGTAAAATAAAATTCTAGATCTAAAAAGTATATACCAATAGAAATATGAATATATGTGCACCAGGATGTATAAAAAATGTTCATAACCATACTAGCCAAAAACTCCAAACTACACATCTATATTAGAATAGAAAAGTAAATGGTGGAACATTACTATAGTATAATACCATATGACAGTGAAAATGAATAAGCTAATGCTACATTGATGGATTTCACAAATATAATGTTGAGTTAAAGAAGCCAGTCACATATTGTATGATTCTGTTGAAATAAAGTTAAAAAGAACAACAAGTAAATTAATTTATGAATTAGACAGGATAGTGGTACTCCTTGGGGCAGGAAATATTGAGACCAGAACCATCATGCAGGAATCTTCTGGGTTCTGATGATGTTCTTTTTTAATACCTGTTTGTTGGTTACATGGATGTATTCTTGGTGTCATAATTAATTGAGTTTTACACTTATGATTGTGAACTTTTATTATTGTTTTTCAGTTGAAATCTTATTGTAAACAGGTAACATTTACATTATAAATAAATACATAAAATATTTTAAAACTAAAATACAAAAGATGGGCAAGCTCTTTGTAGAGAATATTATAAAATGTTATCAAAAGACAATAGAAAATATCTAAATAAACCAAGAAATATGGCATTTATACAGACAAGAACATATAAATTCTGCTAAAATTTTCTTTTTATTAAATAAGCTTGCAATCAAAATTTCCACAAGATTTTTTTTTTTTTTTTTTACATATTCTCTATAAGATGTTTCCAAGGCACCTGGGTGGCTCAGTTGGTTGAGCTCCAACTCTTGGTTTCGACTCAGGTCATAATCTCATGGGTTGTGAGATTGAGCCCTGTGTAGGGCTCTGTGCTCAGTGGGGAGTCTGCTCGAAGATTCTCTCCTTCTGTCCCCCCCCATGTGTTCTCTCTCTTTCAAATAAAGAAAATAAAGAAAAAAATAAATATAAATAAATAAAATAAATAAATTAAAAATAAATCTTTAAAAAAAGAGGTTTTGAAAATTTATCTCTGAGGTGGGGGTGGGGCCTTCCTTATGAAATATCAAGATATCATAAAATTATATTAAGACAGGTTGATGGCAGTGCACAGTTTGTCAATTGAAAATGGAACAAAGTAAAGAATCCAGGGCTATATTCATGCACCTATGAAAATTTAATTCATAATGAAGCTTGCATAAGTACTTTTGAATGCAAAGATGGGACGAATATCCCTGTGAAAGTTTGGAGTACTAAATAAATGATGGTGAAACATTGATTACACTTATTGGAAAAGAAATCCTGTATCACACCACACAAAAATCAATTCCAAGTGAATTAAACATGTAACATAAAAAGCTAATCTATAAAAGTTTTAGAAGAAGATACAGAAGAATTTCTTCATATTTTTGAAGTGGTACAAGATTTCTTAAGACACCAAAGACAGTGGGGCGCCTGGGTGGCTCAGTCGGTTAAGCATTTGCCTTCAGCTCAGGTCATGATCCCAGCGTTCTGAGATCGAGCCACACATCAGGCTCCCTGCTCAGTGGGGAGTCTGCTTCTCACTCTCCCTCTCCGTCTTCTTCTACCTCTCTCCCCCACTCATGCTCTCTCTCTCAAATAAATAAATAAAATCTTAAAAAAAGATACAAAAGACAATAAAAACTAAAGGAAAAGAACAATATATTTAAATACATTAACCTAAGTACTTTCGATCATCATAGGATGCCATAGCATGAATACAAATACAAGACAAAAACTGGAAAAGATAAACATATACAACTGAAAACAAATTAATAAAAAATATTAAAAATTCCTATGAATCAGTAAGAAAAGATCAACAGCCAAAGAGGAAAAGAAATGGATGGAAGACGTGAAAAAGCATTTCCCTTAAGAGGAGACAAGAATGACCCAGGAGAAGCTGTTAAATTTCCTCAGTAATCAAAAATATGCACATTAAAAACCACAATTACTCCAGATGTTATTTCACCCATCTGGACTGTCAAAAGTTAAAAACCCTGATACTGTGTATACTGGTGAAGAGAAGGAGAAACAGGCTCTAATATACTACTAATGAAGACATAATTTGGTTCCATTTTGCAAAAAAGGTTAAAATTACTCTGTATATTAAACATGTATATACCTTATCATCTAGTATTTGTAGTCCCAAAGGCACATATCTACAAGAATATGTGTACAAGAACACATAATACTGCTTATAACTGTAAAAACAGGAAACAACATAGTTGTTATAACAGCATAGTTATACAGTATAACACCATATGAAAAAATGACAATTTTTTAGCAAATGAGATCAAATATAAAAGTATTTTTAATAAACATGCAGAACTAAAATGATCTTTTATAATCCAGAGAATATGAAATTGTATAAAAAAATCCAGCTGTAATCTGTTTGAGGCACATGTAAAACAATGAAAAGTGTTAAACAAAGATATATCATACATATGCTAAACAAAAATTAATATGTAATATGTTAATATTATCATTAAAAATAAGATAAAAGACCTTAATTACTTATCATAAAATATAAAAACAAATGATGAAAGTAATACAAAAAAAGAACTGAAAAATCCAAAACAATAGCAGGAGATTAAATTTTTTTCATTTTTTCCACTTTCATTGATGTTTAATTAACAGATTACGTTGCATTAATTTAGATGTAGAAACATGATTTGATATATGTATATACTGTGAAACGATCACCACAATAAATCTAGTTCACATCCATTACCTCACATTAGTCACACATCTTTTTTCTTGTGAAGAGAACTTTTAAGATCTACTCTCTTAGCAACTTTTCAAATATATAACGCAGTATTGTTAGCTATAGTCATCATGCTGTACATTACATTCCCAGAATTTACTCACCTTTTTTCTTTTTAAGATTTTATTTATTCGTTTGAGAGAGAGTGAATGAGAAAGAGAGCGAGAATGAGCCTAGGGGGGAGAGGCAGAGAGAGAGGGACAAGCAGATTCCCCACTGAACAGGGAGCCCGATGTGGGGCTCAATCCCAGGACCCTGGGATCATGACCTGAGCCGAAGGCAGATGCTTAATTGACTGAGCCACCCAGCTCTAGACTTATTCATCTTATAACTGGAATTTTGTACCTTTGACCACCTTCACTCAATTTCTCCATTCCCACCCTTCACCTCTGGCAACCACGAATCTGATCTCTTGGGGACCGAAATCAAGAATTAAAGACTATTAACAAATATTGACAGAGTATAAAAAGTGTTTATTACAAAATTGTAATACAAATAAAATACAGCTGCAAAAAACAACATTGAAAGATCTCAAATTATCTGAACAAAAATACCACATTACAGAAGATGCATAATATATTATTATAAAGTATAAAATTAGAGTAAGTAAATATATATTACATAGGAATACATGCGTGAATATTAAAACTTCAATGAAAAGTGGGTACTTCGTATTAGTGATCTTTAAAATGAGAGAATAGAATGTATTATGGAAAGCAATATGGTGCTCTGTATTTTTTATCTATTTTCTAAGTTGGGGTGTAGATACCTAGTTACTGTACGTGTGCATTTTATACATTTTTGTATGTATGATAAATTACTAATTTTTCTGAAAATATATTAGCAATATTTGTGGTAAGGAAGAGGAAAAAGCGTATGTTGACTTTCAGGTTTTCTGGGTTTTGTGGGCCCAGGGTTTCAATTTTTTCCTCTTGGCATTCTCCATATGCTGCTTGAGCTTCTTCACAACATGGTGCAGGGTTCCAAGAGTGAGCATTTCAAGAGACAGAGCGTGAACCTTCCAGTTTCTTAATGTCTAAGCTCAGAAGCTGACACAGTGCCATATTATATTGGTCAGGAAGACCCAGATTAAGGCAAAAAAACAGAGACTCCACCTCTTCATAGAAGAGTGTCAAAATATGTTGGAGGCAGTATTTAAAACTGCCATGGTCCACCCATTGCCACAAATTAATTTTTATTTTTCCCATGTGCAAACTACACTCACACCCTCCCAATACCCCTCCACTCCCAAAAGTCTCCTTCCATTAAGGATCAGGCTCGGGCTCAGGCTTGAGCTTCAGGATCATGTTATAGGTATCAGGTCTTAAATAATGTTCCTTGGGCATATGTTCTTTCGAACTGAAGACCTGTGAACTAAAGAGACAGGTTATTTTCCCCACCCATACAACAAACATACGATGGTGGGATGAGCATCGGATAGCCACAGTAGGTACCCCCATTCAAAAAGGATGAAAATGGATGCAACACTGGCTGGTCCATAGCAATTGCTGAACTCTCTGGGCGTGTGTTGCCAGTTCCTTATTGCCAGTTTCCAGTCCTGCTCCCTGTGTATGATTTTCTGTGGCTTAGTTCCATCCTCCAGGATTTGGGTCTTGTCCTTTGAATCATTCTACCTTCCCCATAGTAAAACAGAGTTTGCAACTGAATCTCTTTCTCGGCTCTCCTTGCCCATAGGAAGGCATAAGTTGGGGCTCTAAAAGTGTCTTCCTTTTGTACTGCCTCTGTCCATTATAGTTCAAGCCAGCAGTGCTTCTTCCAGAATAATTATCTTTAAACCTGTGTAGATTTTCTATAAACCTTATTGGGGTTCACTCCACTAGATGAAAGCTACAACCAAAAATATCTTTGAGATAAATCCTGTTCTACTGTGGATTACTGAGGGGCCATGTCCTTAATTTTCTTAGAAGCCCCATTACTTAATGGAGAGGGTCTGTGAAAGCATGCCTTTAACATCTTTAGAAAGTCTTTTGTCTGTTTGATAGGCTCTCTAAGTCATTGCCTTAAATCTTCATAATGTCTTAGCAAAGGGTCTTATAGGCCTGCCATGGATTTGACCTTTTTGTAGAAGCCGTATTTTAATTTAAGAATATTTTGTCATCCACAGAGTCTGGCAATAAGACGTTTTTATTTTTGAGCCTAGCAGATCCTGAATCATTTATATTTCCTCTAAACTTTCCTCAAAAACTCAACAGTTCCCTTCTTAGCTCATCTTTCTCCTCCTTAATTTGATAACAAACAGCTAGAGGAAGCGAGGGAGGACCTTTAACACTTTACTTGGAAAATCCCCTTCACGAGATAATTGAATTCAGTAGATGTGTTCCTATTTCCACATTTCTTCAGGGGACAGTGTTACCAAATTTCTGTCACTATATAATAAAAATCCATTTTCTACCAGCTTTCAATGATATTTTCCTTATTTTAAACCTCCACCAATAACATTATGATGTCTTTTAGATGTTTGCTAACATTCTCCTCATCCCTTGAGGTTTTTAATAACACTCTCCTTATATTTTCTACTTCCACCAACAGACCCCTCAGTGCCCTTCCAACTTCTGGAAGTCAAGGTCACAGATTTTTGTTATAGCAGTGTATCACTTCCAGCACAAACATCTGCATTAATTATCTATTAGTGCCTAACGAAACAGCCCAAAACTTACTGGCATACCCAACAGCAGTCATTTACTTTGTTCACAAGTCTACAATTTGGTCAGGGCTCAGTGAAAACAATTTGCCTCTTACCCATGCCATATCAGCTAGGGAAGCTCGACTGGAGCTGGATGAGCCACTTCCAGGATTTCTTCCCAAATGGCTGGAAAACTGGTGTTATCTGTTGGTTCTTTTCCACATGACCTTCTTCACAGTATTGGTGTGGGCTCCCTCACAGAATGGTGACTATATTCCAAGAAACATGGTGTCTCCTTAATTGGCTTTAGAGCAGGATTTATCTCAAATAGATGCTTGGTTGTAGATTCTGCCTAGTGGGGTGAACACCAATGAGGTTTGTGGAAAAATTTATAGAAGTTTAAAGATAATGGCACCTATTTTCCAAGAAACAAATGGTCTTTATATTCTTAAGAAGTTGCCATTTTCTTAAGACCCAGTTCTGGGAATGGGCACAGCCTTTTTTGTTAGTGAGGCATTCACAGAGTGAAAAATTCTAGGGATGGGATATATACCTCAACTCTCGGTGAGGAAGGGTCAAAGAAATTTGGGGCCATAATTACTTTCTATCTGTCTCCTTCTTTCATTGTCAAACATTCACAAACAGTTTTTGATCCTTGCTTTCTCTCCTTTCTCACCTCCCACTCTTTAATTCAGTCATCTGGCCTTAGCTAATCCTCAACTACACTGAAATCTACTCTTTACTTTGGTTCTCAGCAATGACACCAAGGGCACAAGGGCACTTTTCAGTTCTTCCTTTGTTTGGTATCTCAGTAGCGACTCGGTACTGCTGAAAGCACTTTTTCTTAAAAATCTCTCCCTACTGACTTCTGTGACTCCCGGCCTCTCTTGGCATTCTCTCTACTCTTTCTTAATAAAGAGCCATGCTCCTCTTCTCAATTTTGAGGCTGGTTCATAAGCAACACTGGTGAAAATACTGTAAGGTATGCGGGGATATTTATGGCAAATTCAAGTAGAAAAAAAACGAGTTTTATTTTATCTAATGCTGAAAGTTGACAAAACATTATTTTCAACCCATCTTTCTAAAAGACAGGCTGATATTTAATAATTCCATTGTCTATTCCTGCCTGTCAAATTATTTTTGTTTGTGTGCTAGTTAGGTAGTCAGATTTAATGACTGTTTCTAAATTGTCATGAATGTGTTTGAATTCTAAGGTCTTTTGATTTTAAAATTGTTCTCTTCTAACAGTAGGGGTTGACAGAAGGTAAGAATTCTCCTGGTCCAGATTCCTCACCAGGAGGGCACAGGCTCACACAAGCCTGAAGGAGCTAGTCACTAATTTATTGAGCAAAAACTTTGAAAGGAATTGATATTAATAATGATCCTTAGTGACTCATTCATGTTCAAAGGGGATACATTTATTAAATGTTTGTTTACGTGCTTTTGTAGTAACCTGTTTTTCCCCATAATAATTAAGACTACTTCAGAAAGGAGGAAATAGTGCATATTATTTAAAGATATAATAACCTATAATGTTTATTAAGACAAATTCTGTGTTTTAGAAAGAAATGTTATGACCAACGTAAAGTAAAAGTAGGCAAGACTATCATTGATAGGAAGGCTAAAATATACTAATTTACTATACCTAACAAGAAACATCATTTTGATCTTGAAGTGATATATGTTTTTTTTTAAATTTTTACTACTGGCTATGCTTACACATTTTAATTGCTTTATTAACATATAATGTATTATTTGTTTCAGGGTTACAGGTCTGTGATTCATCGGTCTTGCACAATTCACAGTGCTCACCATAGTACATGCCCTCACCAGTGTGCATCACCCAGCCACCCGATCCCTCCCACCCCCCACCACTCCAGCAGCCCCCAGTTTGTTTCCTGAGATTAAGAGTCTCTTATGGTTTGTCTCCCTCTCTGGTTTCATTTTGTTTCATTTTTCCCTCCCTTCCCCTATGATCCTCTGTCTTGTTTCTGAAATTCCTCATATCAGTAAGATCATATGATACTTGCCTTTCTCTGATTGACTTATTTTGCTTAGCATAATACCCTCTAGTTCCGTCCACATCATTGCAAATGGCAAGATTTCATTTTTTTATGGCTGCATAATATTCCATTGTATATATTTACCACATCTTCTTTATCCATTCATCTGTTGATAGACATCTTGGCTCTTTCCATAGTTAGCTATTGTGGACATTGCTGCTATAAACATTGGGGTGCATGTGCCCCTTCAGATCACTACATTTGTATGTTTAGGGTAAATACCCAGTAGTGCAATTGCTGGGTCGTAGGGTAGCTCTATTTTCAACTTTTTGAGGAACCTCCATACTGTTTTCCAGAGTGGTTGCACCAGCTTGCATTCCCACCAACAGTGTAGGAGGGTTCCCCTTTCTCCGCTTCCTTGCCAACATCTGTCATTTCCTGACTTGTTAATTTTAGCCATTCTGACTGGTGTGAGGTGGTATCTCATTGAGGTTTTGATTTGGATTTCCCTGATGTCGAGTGATGTTGAGCACTTTTTCATGTGTCTGTTGGCCATGTGGATGTCTTCTTTGCAGAAATGTCTGTTCATGTCTTCTGCCCATTTCTTGATTGGATTATTTCTTCTCTGGGTGTTGAGCTTGATAAGTTCTTTATAGATTTTGGATACTAGCCCTTTCTCTGATATGTCATTTGCAAATATCTTCTCCCATTCTGTCGGTTATCTTTTGGTTTTGTTGACTGTTTCCTTTGCTGTGCAAAAGCTTTTTATCTTGATGAAGTCCCAATAGTTCATTTTTGCCCTTGCTTCCCTTGCCTTTGGCGATGTTTCTAGGACGAAGTTGCTGTGGCTGAGGTCGAAGAGGTTGCTGCCTGTGTTCTCCTTTAGGATTTTGATGGACTCCTGTCTCGCATTTAGGTCTTTCAACCATTTGGAGTCTATTTTTGTGTGTGGTGTAAGGAAATGGTCCAGTTTCATTCTTCTGCACGTGGCTGTTCAATTTTCCCAACATCGTTCGTTGAAGAGACTGTCTTTTTTCCATTGGATATTGTTTCCTGCTTTGTCGAAAATGAGTTGACCATAGAGTGGAGGGTCCATTTCTGGGCTCTCTATTCTGTTCCATTGATCTATGTGTCTGTTTTTGTGCCAGTACCATACTGTCTTGATGATGACAGCTTTGTAGTAGAGCTGGAAGTCTGGAATTATGATGCCACTGGCTTTGCTTTTGTTTTTCAACATTACTCGGGCTATTTGGGGTCTTTTCTGGTTCCATAAAAATTGTAGGATTATTTGTTCCCTTTCTTTGAAAAAAATTGACGGTATTTTGATAGGGATTGCATTATATGTGTAGATTGCTCTAGGTAGCATTGACATCTTCACAATATTGGTTCTTCTAATCCATGAGCATGGAACGTTTTTCCATTTCTTTGTGTCTTCCTCAATTTCTTTCATGAGTATTCTATAGTTTTCTGAGTACAGATCCTTTGCCTCTTTAGTTAGATTTATTCCTAGGTATCTTATGGTTTTGGGTCCAATTGTAAATGGGATCGACTCTTTAATTTCTCTTTCTTCTGTCTTGTTCCTGGTGTATAGAAATGCCACTGATTTCTGTGCATTGATTTTATATCCTGCCACTTTACTGAATTCCTGTATGAGTTCTAGCAGTTTTGGGGTGGAGTCTTTTGGGTTTTCCACATAAGGTATCATACCATTCTGCAGAAAGTGAATGTTTGACTTCTTCTTTGCCTATTCGGATGCCTCTTTTTGCTGTCTGATTGCTGTGGCTAGGACTTCTAATACTTGTTGAATAGCAGTGGTGATAGTGGACATCCCTGCCATGTTCCTCACTACAGGGGAAAGTTCTCAGTTTTTCCCCATTGAGAATGATATTTGCTGTGGGTTTTTCATAGATGGCTTTTATGATATTGAGGTATGTACCCTCTATCCCACACTATGAAGAGTTTTAATCAAGGAAGGATGCTGTACTTTGTCATATGTTTTTTCTGCATCTATTGAGAGTATCATATGATTCTTGTTCTTTCTTTTATTAATGTATTGGATCACATTGATTTGTGGATGTTGAACCAACCTTGCAGCCCAGGGATAAATCCCACTTGGTCGTGGTGAATAATTCTATTAATGTATTGTTGGATCCTATTGGCTAGTATTTTGGTGAGAATTTTTGCATCCATATTCATCAGGGATATTGGTCTGTAGTTTTCCTTTTTGATGGAGTCTTTGGTTTTGGGATCAAGGTAATGCTGGCCTCATAGAATGAGTTTGGAAGTTTTCCTTCCATTTCTATTCTTTGAAACAGCTTCAGAAAAATAGGTATTAATTCTTCTTTAATACCTATTAAAGTATTAATTAATTAACACCTATTAAAATATTAATTAATTCTATTAATTAATAAATAGAAATAATACCTATTCTTCTTTAAATGTTTGGTTGACTTTCAGGGGAAACCATCTGGCCCTGGGCTCTTGTTTGTTGGGAGATTTTTTAGTACTGCTTCAATTTCATTAGTGGTTATGGGTCTTTTCAGGTTTTCTGTTTCTTCCTGGTTCAGTTTTGGTAGTTGATACATCTCTACGAATCCATCCATTTCTTCCAGATTATCTAATTTGCTGGCATATAGTTGCTCATAATATGTTCTTACAATTGTTTGTATTTCTTTGGTGTTGGTTGTGATCTCTCCTCTTTCATTCATGATTTTATTTATTTGGGTCATTTCTCTTTTCTTTTTGATAAGTCTGGCCAGGGGTTTATCAATCCTATTTATTCTTTTAAAGAACCAGCTTCTAGTTTTGTTGATCTGTTCTACTGTTCTTTTGGTTTCTTTTTCATTGATTTCTGCTCTGATCTTTATTATTTCTCTTCTCCTGCTGGGTTTAGGCTTTATTTGCTGTTCTTTCTTCAGCTCCTTTAGGTGTAGAGTTAGGTTGTGTATATGAGACCTTTCTTGTCTCTTGAGAAAGGCTTGTATTGCTATATACTTTCCTCTTAGGACCACCTTTGCTGCATCCCAAAGATTTTGAACTGTTGTGTTTTCATTTTCATTTGTTTCCATGAATTTTTTAAATTATTCTTTAATTTCCCGATTGGCCCATTCATTCTTTAGTAGGATGCTCTTTAGCCTCCATGTATTTGAGTTCTTTCCAACTTTCCTCTTGTAATTGAGTTCTAGTTTCAAAGCATTATGGCCCAAAAATATGCAGGGAATGATCCCAATCTTTTGGTACTGGTTGAGACCTGATAGTGACCCAGGATGTGATCTATTCTGGAGAATGTTTCATGGGCACTAGAGAGAATGAGTTTTCTGTTGCTTTGGGATTGAATGTTCTGAATATATCTGTGAAGTCCATCTGGTCCAGCATGTCATTTAAAGCCTTTATTTCCCTGTTCATCTTTTCTTAGATGATCTGTCCATTTCAGTGAGCGGGGTGTTAAAGTTCCATACTATTACTGTATTATTGTCAATGTGTTTCTTTTATTTTGTTCTTAATTTGCTTATATAATTGGCTGCTCCCATGTTAGGGGCATAGATATTTACAATTGTTAGATCTTGTTGGATGACCCTTTGAGTATGATATAGTGTCCTTCCTCATCTCTTATTACAGTCTTTTGTTTAAAATCTAATTTGTCTGACATAAGGATTGCCTCCCCAGCTTTCTTTTGGTGTCCATTAGCATGGTAAATGGTTTTCCACCCCCTCACTTTAAACCTGGGGGTAACTTTGGGTCTAAAATGAGTCTCTTGCAGACAGCACATCAATGGGTCTTGTTTTTTTATCCAATCTGATACCGTGTGTCTTTTTATTGGGGCATTTAGCCCATTTATATTCAGGGTAACTATTGAAAGACATGAATTTAGTGCCATTGTATTGCCTGTAAGGTGACTGTTACTCTATATTGTCTGTGGTCCTTTCTTTTTTTTTTTTATTGTGTTATGTTAATCACCTTACATTACATCATTAGTTTTTGATGTAGTGTTCCATGATTCATTGTTTGCATATAACACCCAGTGCTCCATGCAGAACGTGCCCTCTTTAATACCCATCACCAGGCTTACCCATCCTCCCACTCCCCTCCCCTCTAGAACCCTCAGTTTGTTTTTCAGAGTCCATAGTTTCTCATGGTTCGTCTCCCCTTCAGATTCCCCCCCTTCATTCTTCCCCTCCAGCTATCTTCTGCTTATTTTTTTTTTTAACATACAATGTATTATTTGTTTCAGAGGTACAGATCTGTGATTCAACACTCTTGCACAATTCACAGTGCTCACCATAGCACATACCCTCCCCAATGTATAACACCCAGCCACCCCATACCTCCCACCCCCTACCACTCCAGCAACCCTCAGTTTGTTTCCTGAGATTAAGAGTTCCTCATAGCAGTGAGGTCATATGATACATGTCTTTCTCTGATTGACTTATTTCGCTCAGCATAATACCCTCCAGTTCCATCCATGTCGTTGCAAATGGCAAGATTTCATTCTTTTTGATGGCTGCATAATATTCCATTGTATATATATACCACCTTTTCTTTATCCATTCATCTGTCAATGGACATCTTGGCTCTTTCCATAGTTTGGCTATTGTGGACATTGCTGCTATAAACATTGGGTTGCATGTTCCCCTTCAGATCCCTACATTTGTATCTTTGGGGCAAATAACCAGTAGTGCAATTGCTGGGTTGTATGGTAACTCTATTTTCAACTTTTTGAGGAACCTCCATACTGTTTTCCAGAGTGGCTGCACCAGCTTGCATTCCCACCAACAGTGTAGGAGGGTTCTCCTTTCTCCACATCCCCGCCAACATCTGTCATTTCGTCTCTGTTCCTTCCTGGTCTATGTTACTTTTAGGCTCTCTTTGCTTAGAGGACCCCTTTCAATATTTCTTGTAGGGCTGGTTTGGTGTTTGCAAATCCCAATTATTCTAATATTGTTTGCTTTATGGTATCACTTATCTCTCGAATTCTGCCCTCATGGTCCAGTAGTTGTTTATCTCTTTTTTGCTCAGCTTCTTTATTTTCCATCATTTGGTCTTCTATCTCACTGATTCTCTCTTCTGCCTCATTTATCTTAGCAGTTAGAGCCTCCATTTTTTATTACCCCTCATTAATAGCCTTTTTGATTTCGACTTGGTTAGATTTTAGTTCTTTTATTTCTCCAGAAATGGATTCTCTAGTATCTTCTATGCTTTTTTCAAGCCCAGCTAGTATCTTTAAAATCGTCATTCTGAACTCTAGTTCTGACATCTTACTAATGTCCGTATTGATTAGGTCCCTGGCAGTAGGTACTGCCTCTTGTTCTTTTTTTGAGGTGATTTTTTCCATCTTGTCATTTTGTCCAGAGGAGAATATTTGAATGAGAGAAAAAATGCTAAAAAAAAATGTTAAAAGGGTAACAATCACCCCAGAAACATACGCACTAAACAAATCAGAAGATACCTGAAAGTGGGGGGGGGGGGATAAACAAAGGAAAAAAAAAAAAGAATATGATCAGGCTGGTGAAAATAACGGAGCCACACACTAGATTTTGGGTGTATTTTGGTCTGTTAGAAGAAACTGCCTCATAAAGTTTTAAAGAAAGAAAACCTTATATACATACAAAAATAAGGGAAAATATGATGAAGGGATGGAATATGATTATAAAGATGAAAATTAAAAAAGATTTTAAAATTGGAATTGATAAGATAAGAAGTTGGTTGAAAAAAGAATGAAGAAGAATTTAAAAAAAGGAGAGAGAGAATGGAATCAGGTGGGAGGCCAGGATAACGTCATACACTAGATTTAGGATATATTTTGGTCTATTAGAAGAAACTGTATCCCACAATTTTAAAGTCAGAAAAACTTTATATATATATATATATATAATAAGATTAAATACAATGAAGAGATAGAATATGACTGTAAAAATGAAAAATTAAAAAATATTTTAAAAAAGGAATTGAGAATATGTTGGATGAAAAAGGAAAGAAGAAAAATTCAACTAAAAAAAATAGAAAAAGAAAAAATAAAATATAAAAAATTAACTTTGAAAAGCTAAATCACATGGGAAAAAAGCCATGAATTCTATGTGCAGTATTCCCCTAGCACTGGGGTTTTGCCGTTCTCATTGATTCATAAACTTGGTCTTGGCTGGCTGTTCTTGCTGATCTCCTGGGGGAGGGGCCTGTTGCAGTGATTCTCCAATGCCTTTGCCTGAGGCAGAATTGCCCTGCCCTTGCCAGGGGCCAGGCTAAGTAATCTGCTCAGGCTTGCTCTTGGTAGCTTTTGTCCCCTGCAAGCTTTAGGTACAGCTTTGGTGGACAAGGATGAAAATGGTGGCTTCCCAGTCTCTGGTCCTGGAGGAGCCGAGAGCTCAGGGCCCCACTCCTCAGTGTGCCCTGAGAGAAAAGCAGTCAATCGCTCCTGTCTCCCTGGTGTCCGGCTGCAATCTGTGCTCACCCGGTCTGTGACTGAGCGTTTCTATCTTTGGCACACAACCCTGTTTGCAGTCTCCAAACCCAGCAGATTCCTGCGGTGCTCTCCCGCACCACTCCTCCTGGGAGAGGAAGGGTAGTGTCCCCCGATCTGCCGCTTGTTGCATCCCTGCTGGAGGAGCAGTGGCCCGACTATGCTGCGGATCATGGTTTATGTCAACCGCGAGCTGAGAGCCCACTCCTCGGCTCAGTCTTTGCAGCCGGCTTCCCCGCTCCAATACCTGGGAGCTCTGCCACACTCATGCACCCCTGGTCTTTCTGTGACCCCGAGGGTCCTGAGACCACACTGTCCTGTGAGGTTTTCACCCCCCCGCTTAGCCACTGGTGGGACATCCCTCAGCAGAGCAGACTTTTAAAAGTTCCGATTTTGCACTCTGCTGCTCTATCACTTGCCAGTAATGGCTGATGGAGGCCCCCTCCCCCACCATCTATCTTCCCGAATATCCCTCGGATTCACTTCTCCGCATGCCCTACCTTCCAGAAAGTGGTTGCTTTTCTGCTCAAAGGATTGCTGCTATTCTTTTCTTTGATCTCCTGTTGAGTTTGGAGGTGTTCTGAATGGTTTGATAACTATCTAGCTGAATTCCTGGGACCAGACGAAATTTAGGTCTCTTACTCCTCCGCCATCTTGCTTTGAAGTGATATATCTTCATTGACACTGTAACCATTAACAATATTTATACCTTACAATTTATTCAACACATTTTTATTGAACTAAGCTGGGATACAATGAATAAAATATTTAAAATTCCAGCCCTAGAGAAACTCACATGTTAGAGATTAAACATTCTTTGGTTGGGTACAAGAATTAGTTCTCTATATTTTGAACTTTGACATAGACTTTTTCAAATTTTTCTTTTCTTTTTTTAATTAAAAAAATTAAAAAAATTTTTTTCTAATTTTTATTTTATTTCAGTGGTGGGTAATTATTAGTGGAATGTTCTAATTAATTAATGAAACGTTTTGAGGTAACTCTCATATGTTATATTTCCAAAAATATTCTTTATTTAATTTTTGCTTTTGAAAATTTAACTTTGTGATGGGAAAGCAAGAGAGTATGCAATAAAAACATATAGTACATTAATAATATTACTGCTATGTTGCAAGATTTCTCTTACATGTTTAGAGAAAAGAAATATACTTACCTAATATGTTTTCCAACTCAAATAAATTTATATTAAAATAGCTTCCATGAATTATTAGCATTATTTCACTTACTTTATGAGCCAATGATGAGGTCATTCTCTACAGGAAAAGGGCCAGAATATTGTCTTAGATTTTTCAAAGAGACTAAAATAAAAATCTAAGTATTATCTAGCGCTCATGCTGATTTAAAGGTATACATAGTTCAAAGCAGGTAATTTTCATGATTTTATTGTTTTTGACCTAAGTAAACTGGAGCCCACTCTTCCTTTATAAGTTTATCCAAAATTAATCTAGAAACATTCTATTTCAAATGTAAGGGAAATAATATAATTAGGTTATAATGTCAAAAGTACTCATGCAGAAATCATATTAGCTTTACTCAGTTTGTAACTCAAAAGAATTATGTCCCATTTTGTCTAAAATCTATTAATAATATGATTCTGCCTTCTAATATCTGTTGTGAAGGGATGATTTTATTAGTTTTTAAGTTATTAATGTACTGTAAGTTGACTTTATGTAACATGCCTTTTAAGAAGATGATGAAAATATTAACTCTTTAGTTAATCTGAAGCTAAATCTTCCCAAACCTAAATTCATCTTAGGAAATTCATATAACCTATAACAATTGGAATAATGATTTGAACCCCATCTCTTCCACATATATCTGTTTTTCTTTCCAATATCAGGTTTCAATATAATCCAGGTTAGTCAGGTTATTTCAGAAAATTAGATTGAGAACAATTATCATCAAGAAAAGAAAAAACCTTTCATAGCACGCTTGAAATGAACCAAAGAGATGTTTCTTTCATTTCAGTTTTTGTCTTCTTAAAGCATCTACCTATTTGGTGGTTTATTGCTGTGAAGAAAGCGGAACTTCCTATGAAAGAATGAGAACTGATAAAAGGAAAACCTGCCCAAAGTATAGTCCATAGACCTCAATAATCTATATTAATTCCATAGCTCTTGTGAGAAAAAATAGCAGCCACATAAGTTGGGGTTAACATCTGCCAATCAGATAATGACACTTGTGAGGATTTAAATATTTTGACTACAGTTAAGTCTTGGAAAAATGTACTGGATTTTTTTTTTCCAGTTATAATGTAGCCCCATTTCCTTCTATGTTCTCCCCTCTTATGAGACCTGAAACTTCTAAATAAAACTACATTTGCCTTTACGATTCCAGTTGCAATTTACAGTCTGTCAAATAGAGTTGTTCAACTCTGGGCAGAAGCATGGGCCTTTGAAAACGAGATTTTTCAGCAGCCCCCAGATATTGCCCCCAGACAATTGCTTCCCTGAGTATTCAGACAACTGGGGCATTTAAAAAAAATTTTTTTTTTTTTTAAATATCTAAAACTAATGATGTAATGTATGGGGATTAACATAACAATAAAAAAATTAAAAAAAAATTTTTTTAAAGATTTTATTTATTTATTTGACACAGAGAGAGAGACAAAGAGAGAAACACAAGCAGGTGGAGCGGCAGGCAGAGGGAGAGGGAGAAGCAGGCTCCAGAAGAAGCAGGCTCCCTGAGGAGCAGGGAGCCTGATGTGGGGCTCGATCCCAGGACCCTGGGATCATGACCTGAGCCGAAGGCAGTCGCTTAACCAACTGAGCCACCCAGGCGCCCCACAGCTGGGGCATTTGATAGAAGTTAGCCACAGTTCCTAACCTGGGTGTCCAGAGCAACTTACTAATTCAATCAAAATGTGTGGTAAACTAGAGAGCTAGTGTTGGTCTTTCTATGTCTTCACTCCAGTCTTTTCAGTATTTTTAAAAACACTACACTCCTTATATTAATTCCCTTTCTGCTTCTAATATCTAGAATAGTGTCTATTTTCCTGATGAAACTCTTAACTGAAAAAGAGTACTTACAGCTTGTGTACCATTGTGGTTTATCAACAATGACTTCCTTTGGTGAATTGTTTTGCCAAGGGCAAACTAAAAATATCTGTTTAAATGTATGTGTGCTTATTTGTGAGTTCTAAAGCTGGATCAAGACAACATTCAAATTATTTAAAGTTTTTTTTTATTGTTAAAAACTTATATAGCATAAGTTCACCATTTTAACCTTTTAAAAGCATACCATTCAATGATTTACAGTATATTCACAATATTGTATAACCATCACCACTAATTCCAGAACATTTTTATTATCCTGAAAAGAAACCACACATAGTCCATTCCCCCCATGCCCAATATCTACGGGTAATCAATCACAAATCTACTTTGTGTCTCTATGGATTTCCCTCTTCTAGACAGTTAATATAAATAGAATCATACCATATATGACCTTTAGAGACTGGTTTCTTTCACTTAGCGTAATCTTTTCAAGGTTCATCCATGTTGGTGCATGTATCAGTGCTTCATTCCTTTTATCGTTGAACCATAATCCATTATATGGATATACCACATATTGTGCATCCATTCATCATTTGTTGGACATTTGGATCGTTCCACATTTCGGCTATTATGAATAATGCTGCTATGAATATTTGTGTACAAGTTTTTGTGTGAACATATGTTTTCAGTTCTTTTGGGCATAGATCTAGTAGTGGAATTACTGCTATACACATGGTAACTTTATGTTTGACTCTTTGAGGAACTGTCAAGTTGTTTTCCACAGTAGCTGCACCATTTTATATTCCCACCAGCAATGTGTGAGGGTCCCAATTTCTCCACATGCTCACCAACTCTTGTTATTTTCCTTTTTAAAAGCCATAAATAGCTATTTTAGCGGGCATTAAGTGGTATTTCATTGTGGTTTTGATTGGCATTTTCCTAATGACTACTAATGCTGAACATCTTTTCATATACTTATTGACCATTTGTATATTTACTGTGGAGAAATGTCTATTTAAATACTTTTTGGATTGTCTTTTTATTGTTAAGTTGTAAAATTTCTTTATATATCTGAATACTAGATCCTTATCAGATAAATGATTTGCAAAGATTTTCTTTCATTCTGTGGGTTGTCTTTCCACTTCCTTGATAGTGTCCTTTGACACACAAAATTTTTATGAAATCCAGTTAATCCATACTTACTTTTGATGTTTGTGCTTTTGGTGCTATATTTAAGAAACTATTGCCTAATTCAAAGTCATGAAGATTTACACCTATTTCCTTCTGACAGTTTTATATCTTTATACCTGTATTTGGGTCCATTTTGATCCATTTTGAGTTACTAATTCCCTTTTATACAATGTTACTTTTGCATTATTTTGTTTTATATTCTTCTTATTCTCTCCATTAGTGCAGATAACTGAGAACTAGTTCTATTCTGAAATTCTGCTGGTTAAGAAAGCTTTCACAAACTAGGCAGCAATGCCAAAAGAGGAAATTCAAGCATAATGACTTGAAAAACATAAAGTGCTATTTGAGTCCTCTTGGAATAATACTGTTGTTAACACGTGGAGTTTGAGCTACATTGTCAGCCACTATAAATTTTTAACCCAATTAAGAAATGCATCGTAATGTATACTTCTTTCTACTATTTGTGTTCTCTACTTCAATCTTCTCCCTTATCTCTTCACCAAGAGTTTTTGTGGGAATGCTGTTGTTGTAATTGCTCTAAAAAATCACCTGAATTAAGGTCACATTAGAGCTTCTTTAAAGTATAAAACTTTTAATCACAATAATCCTGGAGTCACTTAAAATGTGCTCTCCCCTGTGGACAGAAAATAAGAACACGTAAGGTTAGTCAGAATTAAGGAGACTACTGAGGAATGATAACATTAGAACTCTGTGAATTTTTTAGGTCAGGGATTATAACAGAATCTTCAGGGACCATGTTCAGGGTAGTTGACACTTTCTTAGGTCAGTTTTAGTAACTGAGAAGCACTGGAGAACATGTAAAGGTCCCTTTGCATGGGGAATTTTGTTTTAACAAATGACATTATGAAAACCAGTTGAACATAAGATTGCTTTCTAATCTTGGATTCCAATCAAGATTAACACTGTTTTGTTGCACGACTAAAAGTACCACTACTTTTCTTTATGAATAACTAGACTTGCATCAAAACAATTTTTAAAAAATCCCCTATCTATTTAACAATTGGTTTACCAATGAGGTTCTTTAAAAAAGCTTGTCTGTGTGATAGAAAATAGATATTTCTTTCTCACGGCTTTGAAATCCACACCTACTTTTGTTAAACATAAAAATACAAAGTCTTTTTTTTTTTTTAAAGATTTTATTTATTTATTTGTTGGAGAGAGGGAGACAGCTAGAGAGGGAACACAAGCAGGGGGAGTGAGAGAGGGAGAAGCAGGCTCCTGCCGAGCAGGGAGCCAGACATGGGGCTGGATCCCAGGACCCCAGGATCACAACCTGAGCAGCCGCTTAATGACTGAGGCACCCAGGTGCCCCCCAAAGTCATTTTTAAATGTTACTTGAAATTTAAAACTTAGTATGAATTGTTGTTTTATAGATAATATATAATTAGAATATTTGAAGCATTTTTCAAACTAGATCTAGAGGCCCTAATGTCTCCCTCCCTGTTCCAAACCCAGTTACAAGATTCTAAGATATGGTACCTAGAAATGGTATCTTTCCCAGGATTCTGGGTTGAAAATTCACTGCTCCATACAATGTAAAATATCTTTCTTCACATTTTTGTGAACCCAGGAATATCAGGATCAATCCAGAAGTCAGACCCAAGATCCATCCAGCCAGTATTTTGGGAACAGAGGTTTTGTTTTAAGCAAAGTCCTGGTTGAAGATGAGAAAGGCATTAATATGCAAAGAGCAGAAGGAGAAACAGCAAGCAACAATGCTGAGAAAGAAGGAAGTAAAGGAAGGAAAGTAGGAATGTGAAATATCCCAGAAGCCAGAGAAAGAAGTATAAAACAAGTTCAAACATTCAGAAATTCAGAAATAAGGATGTAGTCAATTAAACACTGACAATTTCCATTAGACATTGAGAAATGAGACTATTGGTGACCTTTGCCCAAATTGCTTATAGTGAAATTGTAGAGTAGATCCTGAAAATGAATGCAAAATAAGGAAGTGGAGCCAGCACACAAAAGAGCTTACTGAGAGGAGAATGAGAGCACTAAAAAGGGATGTAAATTGGGGGGGGGGGTGTTTTGTTTTTTAAGATACAAGATATTTGACCATATTTATAGAATGCAGGGAGTAATACAGAAATAGAGAAGAGAAAGGAAATCTTTAGAAAAACATATTTTTAAAGGAGACAGGCCAAGATGTGTTCATGATAAACGGTGGTCACAAGACTTGAAAAGGTCCAAGCCTTGAGGAAAGGCAGTGAAAATGGTTGAATCCTCATAAAATGTGTGTTGATGACGAGGGCAAATGGGGAGTGGAATTTTCCCATGATGAGCTCTAAGAGGGAAAATTATCTGCCAAGGGTGAGAAGCTCAGGAATTATTTAGAGGGCTTGGGAGGTACTGAAGGTAAGAAACGGCAGGTGAGTGAAATATATCTGAGTGTTTACCAAGGACAATATGAGAATATGGCTAATATCATTTTAGGACATCAATCAGAAGTTTAGTGATTTTTTTTCTCCCAGTGACATTAGGAATACTAAAACAATGGCAGCTGGATTGGAGAGAAGAGACAGACTTTAAAATTTTAAGTTTTGAAGATATTTTTTTTTTTTCTGGATGGTCACTGGTACCTTCCTTTGACTTTTCAATTTTATTTTTGCCTTATTTAAGGTAGTCTTATTTACTGAGCCTGAGAATGCTGAATAAACTCCAGATGAGTAAACCTTGGAACTAGGAAGAGCCTCAACACTTGATCTATTTCAGCCCCCATTATTTCATACAAGTTAAGACGTCAGATTTTTTGTGGAAGATGTAATCAACCCTCAAAGATAAGCCCAGAGCCCATAGCTAGTTAATGGCTGAATGGAGATACCGAATATCAGGAAGAAAAATACCACCTGGAAAACATGATGAACACATTTCCAGGGATGATGGATTGCTGGGGACTCATTTTGCAAAATGTGGTTTGGGAAATTGTTGTGCACTGCTTATTGTATATAATGTAATGCAAGGTGATTGGACACTGATAACCCAACACAGGTTTCCTCTTTAAAGATTTTAAATGGCTTTTTATTCCCATAATGATGTGTTGGATTTTTAAAAATCTAAGCATGTACCTCCTTTTGAAAATGTATCGTCTACCAAAAGATACACAGTAGATCTAGCTCTCTGAGCTAAACACCTCTGGTAATTAGTGAACATGAAACCAGAAGCAAAAGTAAATAAACCCTTTATGCTGTTTTTGGCACCATAATAGAGCAGCTGGTTGAGCATCAGTGTGTTTTGTTGTTCAAGGTTTTTATTAGGTCATAACGAAATGTATATTAAAGGTTTTCAAGAAAGAGCAAAATGGAATAAACCTAATGGGCTAATTCTACACAGTGGAAAAATCCTTGATAAAACAGCTTTCAGAATTCAAGTTATTATAAATTTTCATAAAATGCTAAAATAATTAAGAAATCTCCTTGGAACAAGATGACAATTACAAGGTAGCTACTTTCAGGACTACATTAAATTGTACCCACTCTGCACTATGCAAATATTGGGATTTTATTCTGTTAATGGGATTTGCTTTGGCTTTAAGACATGTTTCATAAAGCAACATATATAGAAATAAACTGCTGTTTTCAAGTTTTTGCCTTTTTTCCTCTTAGGAGGTCTTTGAAGAAAGCCTAAATAATGAACACATAGCATATGCATCTATATGAATACATAGCATATAGAAATATTATTCATTTGTTCAGTGTTATTAAACCTCTCCTTTATGCAAAGCACATGCTAGGCATTTGAGAGCTACAGATTCATTCAATTAAATAAATAGCTATTCAACATCTACAATGTTCAAGACATGAATATAGAGATGATTAATCATGGTCTTTGTTCATACGAATCTGATCATCTCTTACATGTACTCACTGGAAAAGGAAGAAAGTAAAACAATAATTGCAGATACGCACACTGAAGTCAGCCCAGGGTTGTTTGTTTTCATAGCATCTACAAGTGACTAATTCACTAAAGGAGAATGTGAACACCTCTCTGCTGGTGGTGGGGAGAGTAGTTTGGCTGCTATTACATTGGTCAGGGCAGGAAATTACAAATGCCTGAACCAAAGCAGTAAAAGTAGAAACAGACACATAAGGGCACATCCAGTTAACATTTAAGTGTTATTATCAATAGAAATTAACGTGGAACTAGATGGATTCAGTGAACAATACAATTTGCTTGTATTATCAGGAATGTCCTGGTCGCCCTGAAATCCATCTATGACATATCTTCTGATTTGAAGCATTGTTTAAACAACTATAAAGGTCTGGGATTAAAATTCTAACTGAAACACAATCTTGTCTGTTCTTCATTTTTATTATTTTCATGTATACCTTCATACAATGATAGATATTTATATGCTTTGTTAGGATGTTTTAAGTTGTTCTTCATTGTTTTATATTTCAGTTGTTGAAACAATGCTCATGTGCCATGCATACCACACTAAGTACTACAGATAAATCAGTGATCAGAACAGATACGCTGCTTTGTCATAAAGGTTGCAGTGTGATTACAAATGCAATGTGTGCTCTGAAGGAAAATGGAGTGGTGCTGTGAGGATATTGTCAGTCCAGAGATGGACATGGAGGTAGAGAGGTAACGAGATCAGAGAAGGCTAATCTGGAGAATTGAATATATACATGAATGAATAAAACAGTGAATGATAAATGAATAAATTGGATTTTAAGCCCCAAAGGTTTACCTTTCTCAAAAAAAAAATATTTAACAGCTTTATTGAGCTATAATTCACATACTATAAAATTCACCCATTTAAAGTGCACAATTTAATGGTTTTGGTATATTCACAGAGTAGGGCAACCATCACCACAGTCAATTTGGGAGCATTTTCAATACACCCACAAAAAACTCAGGCCTACTAGCAGTCACTGCACATTTTCTCTGAACTTCTCTCTTCCCATCCTCACCAGCACTGGGCAAGCTCTAACTTCTTTCGGAATCTATAGATTTGTCTCTACTGGACATTTCATATAAATGGAATCATGCAATATTGGTCTTTTCTGACTGGCTTCTTTTTTAGTATAATATTTTCAAGATTTATCCATGTTGTGATGGCATGTGTGGGCACTTCATTCCTTTTCGTAGCTGAATGGTATTTAACTGTCTGGATGTACCACATTTTGTTTATCCATTCATCAGTTGATGAATATTTGAGTTGTTTCCACTTTTATTATGAGTAATGCTGCTATGAACATTTGTGTACAGATTTTTGTGTGGATTTATGTTTTTTTTTTCTCTCTTGGATATATAGCTAGGAGTAGAATTGCTGGGTCATATGATAACTCCATTTTTAACCTCTTGATGAATTGCCAGACTGTTTTCCTTACCTTTATTTTAGATTTCATTACATTTGTCTTACAACTTCCATCTCTTGCTTTAGGTAATAGATGTTTTCTGGAAAAAAATTCCATTGGAGTTGAATTATTTGTTAATGGAACCATGTTTTATGTGTTCAAAGGGAGCTTGATTTTTAATGGCATCTGGATTGTTAACACTTATGTAAAAGCTCTGAATTAGGTAACAGAAAACCTGGATTCCAAGGCTGAGCTCTAACATTAACTCACTATGTGCTGAGTCATGACTATTAACTCGTAAGATAGAAGGAAATTTCTTTTGAGAAAAATTATCTCGTACAATCTGTAATGGCTAGTGAAGTATATCAGAAAGATAAATTACATCAGGTGTCATAAGTTACACCAGGCTTAGATAAGGATAACCAGAAAAAACCCAAAAATGACAAAGTATAGATAAATTCAGGTTACTTAAAGAAAATGTTGATTTGGGATATTTGTCACTTCAATTTAATTTATAATTGAAAAACATCAATAATTTAAAATATGAATCTCACTTTTATTTATTCACTCCCACTTCTCTATATTTTCTTTGTCCAGAGCTTTAGTTTTGGCTTTTCTGTTGCCACCTTTTATCTAATAGCTAAGCAGAATATGGAGAGAAGTAGGAACCTGAATGATTGGTTAACTAATTAGCCTCTTAGTGCTGATGTTCAGAATTTTAGTGTGGAATCAAACATTCAACAGCTCTGAGATTCTTGGAAATTAAGATTATGCTGAATTCTTGGAGTTTAAAAGGTGTAGCAGCTGGTTTATAGCTGCCATTTTTAGCCCCCCCGCCCCCGCTTTTTTTTTTTTCTTTTTTATATCTAAAAAAGGCTGAATCTCCAGCCTTTTATGTTATAAAGGAGACAGACTGGCTAGAAATGGAATAAAAAAAGGTATGTTGCCAAACTGTATAATTTTTGAGCCATTCCTTCCATGGAAAAAAAGAGACATATTATTCAATAAGTATCACCATGCATAGATTAACAACCTAGTGCATGCAAAACATTCATCTGGTTAAGATGGAGGATGCAAAGATAAATAATACCCAGTACCTTCCAAAAGTTTATTGTATCAAGAACATAGATAGCTGTTATGTTGAAAATGTCTAAAGATCATTAGATTGATAAAGATGTGAAGGAAATTCAAAAGAAGGAGAAATAACTACCAGGAGAATTAGAAAAGACTTTAAAGAAGGGATTTGGTTCTATTTCCATTGAACCTTGGTGGTTAGGGGATGGTATTTCATCAGGCACAGGATGCAAATACATTCTAGACAGAGGACACATTAGGAGCAAAGGTATGAAATAAGAAAATACACCCAGCTTGTTTTGGGAAGAAGAGTTTTATCCAAAAATATTCGAGAAAAGCCTTAGATAGAATCTTCCACAAATTCTCTAGACATTTCAAATAATATTTATGTTTGAGAGCCTTCTTAATATATTTTTTTTATATGGCTTTGGGGAATCTCTTCTGCCTCATTTATCATCCCATTGGAGAAAACAGAGTCCCAAAAGTTCCAGTAGGATATGTTTAGACTTGCCATATGACTTTATGTATAGAGAAGAATGTTTTGTCCAAAGACAATGTCCACATAATGTTCCACTGTTAGGTCCGTCTTCTTGAAGACAGGAAATTCAGAATGTATCTTTTGGATGGGTGGGTGAATGAATGAATGAATGAGTGAATGGAAAGGAGACCAGCAGACCATTGTTTATGAGGGAAAGCTTAGGGGAACTTCCTTAGAAATGTGTTGTAACATGTTCTAGATTCTTACATTATGAAGTTCCTTCAAAACTGCTTTTGTGGTAATCATATATCTGCTATACTACTTCCTATATAGGTCGTGGAATTCACTTGGAGCAGGTTGAGTCCAGAATAGAAAGGATAGAAATATCACCAACTGCCAAACAGTTACCAATGAAATAATTCACCTATAAAAGTGCCAGTGTTGAGGTGTGAGATTAAGAATTGATATTTTCAGTCTGCTTATCATTTGTTTGGCACTGCCATTTATGTATTCAGACAATCAATGGAAGTTTGTTCAACTTTTAAAAATTTAATTTATAGTCCAAGAGACAGAAAGTGTATTTTGTAAATAAATAAGATCTAGTATATATGTGAGGAAGCTTCCTGTAGTTTTCAAAGGATACTGTCTATGGAAAAAGATAAATAAAATAAATAAATAAAGGATTAAAATTATTTGTTAAATTTAGGGTTGGGGGATGAGTAAAAGAGGTGATGGGGATTGAGGAGTGCACTTGTCATCATGAACACCGGGTGATGTATGGAAGTGTTGAATCACTATATTGTATGTCTGAAGCTAATATTACATTGTGTTAACTATACTGGAATTAAAATAAAAACTTTACCAAATGATTTGTTCAATTTAATCAATAAAGCATTTTTGTCCAAATAGTTTGGACACTCTCTAAAGTCACAATGGGCTTGAACAATTTAAACAACTCAAATATACAGATGAATATTAAACCTTTGACAAACTGTACTGTACAATCTGAAATTGTAAATTATAGTTGTCGGTATGAAAGATAGAGAAATTAAGCAAAAAATAGGTGGTATTCATGATCATTTCCGACTAAACTGAGAGACAGAGGTGATAAGAAAGCAAAGAATTAACTTGAAAAGACAATAAATACAATCGTACGTTTTTCTCTATATGAATCAACACCTTATGTAATTTTTAATTACATGGTGTGTGGTTTGTAAAAACCGTTTTTTATGTCATACTCCTTAACTGTGGTTGAACTTTTCTTCTTCCTTGCCAGAGCTCAACATTTTGGCGTATTCACATTAGATCTTTTCTTAAGGTGACATTACACATACAGGCAATGTCCTGTATGTATATACACTTCAGAGTCAGGTCGGTGGGGTTTGTTTGTGAATATTGCGAAGCACTTTTTTCCTTTGTGGTAAAATTTGTATCACCCTGACAATTCCCCAGTTCTTATAAGTAGTTTAATCTGGGGTGTATAGACCAATTACGAAGTCACATGAGGCACCAAACTTGTACAGTATCCAAATTTGAGTGAATTCAGTTGGCTTGTTGTCAGCAGTCGACATTGGATATCAAGCTTCTGGCAAGAGCCTGCATGAAGTCATCTCTTCCACCTTCACTTGACCTCAGCCCAGGGGCTGTGGAGCTCCGCTGTAACGTCTCATAATACATCGAGACACATCAATGCCATGTCAGTCCTGCCCTCCATCCTTGCTGAGCTTAACTAATAAGTAAAGAAAGCAAAGTTCAGTGATGAGAAAAAAGTTTTCACCCCTTTTAGTTGTTTATTAGGTTTCCTCCTGAATATGATTTTTATTTGAGGAAGCAAACAACAGGATCTGATCTAAAATCCAACACTATATTCAGCATTACAAAAAAAAGTTGTTTTATCTAGGTCAATGGCTTTTATCTATTTTTACATAACACGAGGTTAAAATTATAGTGAATAAAACAAAAATAAATAAAAGAGATGTTTTTGTGCTATTTCTGGCCTGTTAAGAAATAGATCCTACTAATAAGAAATTTGTGTATTTCAGACAGGTTTAGAAGAAGTGTACCTGCAATAGTACATCTAATAGATACATCTGAAGACTCATTCATTGAAAACTATGTTGTTTGATGCCATTCTAAACACACAAGTACAAGAGGAACAGATTTAAGGCTATTAATCTTGATACCAATCTTAATCAAAAGAAGTTGAGATGAATTTAAACTAAGCAGATAAATAAAAGCAAATCCCAAACAAAGAAACCTAACTCTAACACTTTGAATTGGTTTTATAATATGTCCTTTCTCTTGGAGACAATCAGAAATGAATAAATATTTATTGAGAATCTACTTTGCATGTGCAAGTCATTTTGCTAGATGATGAAGGCCAGGTATCATTCATACTTTATATGCCATCTTCTTTGGCTGGAAAAATGAGAGGGCTGAACAAAAGATTCTGGAAACTCAGAAGCTTTTGTCATCATAGATATCACTTACTGGTTTGCAAAGTCCAATGGCTTTTCACTGAAAAAACAGGACCCTGCCATAGGTGCTGGGAGGGCTGAGTTTCGGAGAACTTTTCTTCTTCCTTCATTTGGTCTGTCTCAGCATTCTGAAGGTTGTCCAACTCTGGGAGCTCACCAAGTTTCATTTCATCCATTAGGCCTGGAAGTGAAGAACAAACCTGCAAATTCTGTCAAAATTGGTGATGTATAGCTGCTGAGAAATTCAAATTGCTTCAAGTGTGGGAGCCAACAAAGTAATGTCCCACTACAGGATGAGATCACAACAGCATGTGCTCACTCTCTATGTGAGCTGCATTCTAGATGCATGGGGAAGAGCCAAAGTATGAGTTCATTGAAGAAATGGTGAAGTGCTTCTTCTTAACCCTCTAGCTGCCAAGAGTTCTACCAGATCCAGCATAGCTATAGATCCCACTGGCTATAACACCACACTACACAAAACCCCAGCAATGATAGACAAGTAACACAGACACATGGAGAGCAAAGTGAAAATATAATTGACATTGTTGATTGGGCTGGAATTCCCAAATGCACCATCACATTAGCAGTAATGGTGGCTGAAGCGGTCCAGGTTTATAAAGTTTTGTTGCCCTCCATGAGTTTAAGAATGTCACAGCCTATCTTTTCATAGCATCTTCCTTGTCTGAGTTGTCTGAAATATGTTTTTTATATGTCATGGCGACAAGCAAGTTTTAGATGAGAAGTAAAACCGAGGTGTTGGTTTATGAGGAGAGTTAAAATTCCCTTGGGGCTTTTTTTTTCTTTTTGTAAAATCATTTGGCATATGTGAAAGCACTGAGCTCAAGGCACTTTGGAGGCCTCCCTTCTCATTGGTCCCAATTCTTTCTAGGTTTCAGGAGACAAACTCTGTGAGAGAGGAATGTATGTCGATGAAGAATTCAAACTGTGTGTGGTCATCAGGAGGAGGTTTTAACAAGGCATAGTCTCACAAAGAAGTGCTCTGGAAAACAAAATGTAGTAAGATATATTTGTGGCTCTTACCTCAGAGCAGGCTTTCACATTTCTAAGAGAGCAGAAGAGAGCCCCTGAGGAATGTTCAGCATGGACCTATGATAAAGATGGAGGAGGACCATCAAGGGTAAGGGTGACTGGGACACTGTTTGTGTACCAACAGTGCTATGACCACAAGGTATCAGGCCTCTCCTTGTCCCTTCTTTGTCACATGCTCGTCTGCTTCCATGTTTCCTCCCCATATTTAAGTTTGCTGGATAAAACAAAGAATGCTCAGTTTACTTACATATACACAATGAATAATTTCATTCATTATTATGGAAAAAGACTTGGACATTATATATATATACGTATATATACACACACACACATATATATATAGTTTAGCTGGGAATCAAATTTAACTGAGTGTCTTGTGCTTTTGTTTGCTAAACCTGGCAACACATCTACATCCCATCTAGTCCATCCCATGGGAGCTTAACAGCAGACAGAGAAAAGAACTGTAATTCCTAACAACGGCCAAGGAAAACATCACCAAAAGAATCAGGACGGCCTCAATAACCCTGGCTATCTATAGGCTCAGTTTCACTGATGAAATGGTTGCTTGCCATGTGCCTTTCTGCCCAGGCCTCACATTCCTACCCTGACCTGATGCTCCAACACTAATTCCTGTCCCTTTAAGTTCATGGTTTGAGTAAAGTACTGGATAAAGTGGGAAAACTTCTGGAGAACTGTCTCAAGTGAAGGCCCTAGGTTGTCTGTGGGGGACACTTATCATCAGGGGGAGGGGTGCTGGGTTCAGCCTTCAGAGTTTTGTCTTTATTCTTGTTCCTCAGCAGCATCTTGGGTAAACACCCCTGTTAAATCATCCACTTGGTTTGATTCACTGATTTTTGCATAGGAATGCCTTGGATATTAAATAAAATCTTGAGATACAAATGAAAACATTGCTGTGTTGCTGCTCTCACATATTCACCAGGAAAAAAATGCTTTCAAATATGCATTGCCTTAGATTGGTTTAATGAGAGAACTATAAGAAGAAAGATATTAAGCCTTATGTACTGCTGTGTACTCACTGAGAGAGTGTAAAACTGAAAACTCTTGCACCATAGAATCCACAATTGATTGATGCCAGTCATGGAAATGTGTCAAATTTAACAGCTTTCAAGCACCATCTTACAAATTGCACATATTTTCTTTCCTATGTAAAGATTTAAATTGGCAGTGTATTATATCTGTTTTAGTCTCAGTAAATTATATAAATAATTTACACGATATACAAAATTTCTTTCTAACACATTAAGTGTTAACAACACATTTTCATCTCTACTCCATAGACCATGTATCAAACATAGAATGCACCTAGAATACAAACTGTAAAGCAGATATTGAAACTTAGCACATACTACGAAAATAAGAAACATTTCCTTCGCAAGTTGGAAGCAATGCATTCCAAGTGGTAAAACAAAAATACCACAAGTCTGCTAATAAATCCACCAATAAACTTTTTAACTATATTCAAAGGGAGACTAATTACCTTATAGTGAGTAATGCATATCTATGGCTGTTTACTAAGACTTGGAATATATGCCCCCCTGAATTTGGGGGGATATATGTCTTTATATCCTTTATGAATGTCTTTAATGTTCAAATACAATCCTACCTAATTATAAGTGATCTTTTAATTTGATTTGAATTTATTCTCTTGTTTTATGTCAGGCTGTCCCAAATGTACCAGCAATGGCTTTTTTTTTTTTTCCAGATCTTTCAGATCTAAGACTGGCTCTTCTCATTAGACTTCATCCCTACAACTTAAGTTAGACCCTCTTTTACTTGCATGCTAACAGAAAAGAGACGAGTTACATATTTTGTAATTTCTCATGGCATTTTATTTAGAAAAATGCCACAAATCTGCATTGAGCTTATGCTATTTATTGCCTTTTAAGCTTCATCTTCATTTTTAAATTGTTTTAAGGCTCTGCTTAAATGTACTTTAAAATTTAAAATATTTTAGTAAAATTGATAAATATGAATATTTCAGAAAGTTTTTTTTATCTGAAATTAGTTATGTGCCAGAGCTGCCTGAGGATCAGCCATCCAATGCAAATGAGCAATAAAGAAATACAGCTGCAAAGGCCAAAAAGCTGAGGTAGAAAAGAAACAATGACTTTGTCTGATTAGGAAGAGTTTTATGGTCTCGCAGCCACAGAAATGTAGCACGGTGTTTAGTTTTGACTTTTTGTTTTTGTATTTCTTCTTCTCTCCAAGCCTAAAATAAAGTAGGAATCTCAAAGATCAGAAGTGGGCCTAGGACAGAACTCTTAGAGCAGAGAGGATGCTAATACAAACAAATTATTGTTTCTTTTAAAGGGAGTACAAGTGGGTAGTTGGAAGTACCTTATCGATAAGGTTTAACAAGAAAAAAAGAACTTTAAAAACTCACTGTTCAGGACTGCTACACTATGTGCTCAGAGGCTAACTTCCATTCTAATTTTTCCCCGAAGGAAATAACTTTGCCACCTAAAAATGATTGTATTTGAGGAGTTTTGTGTGAAAAGTGAGTTAGATAAGGTAGAACCCAGTCCTAAAAAGGACTTGGGTGATTTTATTTCTTTAAATTTTTCTCTGCTTCATATCTGGTATAATGTAGTTGATATGATACTTTTACCTAAGTTTAGCAAAGTATCCAAAAAGAAATATGCAGAATTCACATCTTGTCTCTGCAAACCCAAATCTCTGTTTAAAATAGACCCATAGAATTTAGGGGGGGGAGCAGCAAGATGGAGGAGGAGTAGGAGACCTAAATTTCGTCTGGTCCCAGGAATTCAGCTAGATAGGGATCAGACCACTCAGAACACCTACGAACTCAACAGGAGATTGAAGAAAAGAATAGCAGCAACTCTCAGAACAGAAAAATGACCACTTTCAGGAAGGTCTTTTCTGATTTGTTTAGTGTATTTTTTTCTGGGGTCATTGTTACCCTGTTAGCATTTTGTTCTCTCTTTCATCTATTCTCCTCTGGACAAAATGACAAGATGGAAAAAATCACCTCAAAAAAAGAACAAGAGGCAGTACCTACTGCCAGGGACCTAATCAATATGGATATTAGTAAGATGTCGGAACTAGAGTTCAGAATGACGATTTTAAAGATACTAGTTGGGCTTGACAAAAGCATGGAAGATATTAGAGAAACCCTCTCTGGAGAAATAAAAGAACTAAAATCTAGCCAAGTTGAAATCAAAAAGGCTATTAATGAGGGGCAATAAAAAATGGAGGCTCTAGCTGCTAGGATACATGAGGCAGAAGAGAGAATTAATGATATAGAAGACCAAATGATGGAAAATAAAGAAGCTGAGCAAAAGAGAGATAAACAACTACTGGAACATGAGGGCAGAATTCAAGAGATATGTGATACCATAAGATGAAACAATATTAGAATTGGGATCCCAGAAGAAGAAGAAAGAGAGAGAGGGGCAGAAGGTATATTGGAGCAAATTATAGCAGAGAAATTCCCTAATTTGGGGAAGAAAACAGGCATCAAAATCCAGGAGGCACAGAGAACCCCGCTCAAAATCAACAAAAAGAGGTCAACACCCCGACATCTAATAGTAAAACTTACGAGTCTCAGAGACAAAGAGAAAATCCTGAAAGCAGCTTGGGAGAAGAGATCTGTAACCTACAATGGTAGAAACATTAGATTGGCAGCAGACCTATCCACAAAGACCTGGCAGGCCAGAAAGGACTGACATGATATATTCAGAGCACTAAATGAGAAAAATATGCAGCCAAGAACACTATATCCAGCTAGGCTGCCATTGAAAGTAGAAGGAGAGATAAAAAGCTTCCAGGACAAACAAAAACTAAAGGAATTTGCAAACACCAAACCAGCCCTAAAAGAAATATTGAAAGGGGTCCTCTAAGCAAAGAGAGAGCCTAAAGTAACATAGACCAGAAAGGAACACAGACAATACACAGTAACAGTCACCTCACAGGCAATACAATGGCACTAAATTCATATCTTTCAATAGTTACCCTGAATGTAAGTGGGCTAAATGCCCCAATCAAAAGACACAGGGTATCAGATTGGATAAAAAAACAAGACCCATCGATATGCTGTCTGCAAGAGACTCATTTTAGACCCAAAGACACCTCCAGATTGAAAGTGAGGGTGTGGAAAATCCTTTACCATTCTAATGGACACCAAAAGAAAGCTGGGGTGGCAATCCTCATGTCAGACAAATTAGATTTTAAACCAAAGACTGTAATAAGAGATGAGGAAGGACACTATATCATAGTTAAAGGGTCTATCCAACAAGAAGATCTAACAGTTGTAAATATCTATGCCCCTAACATGGGAGCAGCCAATTATATAAGCCAATTAATAACAAAAGCAAAGAAACACATCCACAATAATACAATAATAGTGGGGGACTTTAACACTCCCGTCACTGAAATGGACAAATCATCTAAGCAAAAGATGAACAGGGAAATAAAGGCTTTAAATGACACACTGGACCAGATGGACTTCAAAGATCTATTCAGAACATTCCATCCCAAAGCAACAGAATACACATTCTTCTCTAGTGCCCATGGAACATTCTCCAGAATAGATCACATCCTAGGTCACAAGTCAGGTCTCAACCGGTACCAAAAGATTGGGATCATTCCCTGCATATTTTCAGACCACAGTGCTTTGAAACTAGAACTCAATCACAAGAGGAAAGTCGGAAAGAACTCAAATACATGGAGGCTAAAGAGCATCCTACTAAAGAATGAATGGGTCAACCAGGAAATTAAAGAAGAATTTTAAAAACTCATGGAAACAAATGAAAATGAAAACACAACTGTTCAAAATCTTTGGGATGCAGCAAAGGCAGTCCTAAGAGGAAAGTGTATAGCAATACAAGCCTTTCTCAAGAGACAAGAAAGGTCTCAAATACACAACCTAACCCTACACCTAAAGGAGCTGGAGAAAGAACAGCAAATAAAGCCTAAACCCAGCAGGAGAAGAGAAATAATAAAGATCAGAGCAGAAATCAATGAAATAGAAACCAAAAGGACAGTAGAACAGATCAACAAAACTAGGAGCTTGTTCTTTGAAAGAATTAACAACATTGATAAACACTTGGCCAGACTTATCGAAAAGAAAAGAGAAAGGACCCAAATAAATAAAATCATGAATGAAAGAGGAGAGATCACAACCAACACCAAAGAAATACAAACAATTGTAAGAACATATTATGAGCAACTCTATGCCAGCAAATTAGATAATCTGGAAGAAATGGATGCATTCCTAGAGATGTATCAACTACCAAAACTGAACCAGGAAGAAATAGAACAGACCTATAGCCACTAAGGAAATTGAAGCAGTCATCAAAAATCTCCCAACAAACAAAAGCCCAGGGCCAGATGACTTCCCAGGGGAATTCTACCAAACATTTAAAGAAGAATTAATACCCATTCTTCTGAAACTGTTCCAGAAAATAGAAATGGAAGGAAAACTTCCAAACTCGTTTTATGAGGCCACCATCACCTTGATCCCAAAACCAGACAAAGACCCCATCAAAAAGGAGAACTACAGACCAATATCCTTGATGTACATGGATGCAAAAATTCTCACCAAAGTACTAGCCAATAGGATCCAACAGTACATTAAAAGGATTATTCACCACGACCAAGTGGGATTTATCCCTGGCCTGCAAGGTTGGTTCAACATCCGCAAATCAATCAATGTGATCCAATACATTAATAAAAGAAAGAAGAAGAACCATATGATCCTCTCAATAGATGCAGACAAAGCACTTGACAAAGTACAGCATCCTTTCTTGATCAAAACTCTTCAGAGTATAGGGATAGAGGGTACATACTTCAATATCATAAAGGCCATCTATGAAAAACCCACAGCAAATATCATTCTCAATGGGGAAAAACTGAGAGCTTTCCCCCTAAGGTCAGGAACATGGCAGGGATGTCCACTATCACCACTGCTATTCAACATAGTATTAGAAGTTCTAGCCACAGAAATCAGAAACCAAAAAGAAATAAAAGGCATCTATTTGCAAAGAAGAAGTCAAACTCTCACTGTTTGCAGATGATATGAAACTTTATGTGGAAAACCCAAAAGACTCCACCCCAAAACTGCTAGAACTCATACAGGAATTCAGTAAAGTGACAGGATATAAAATCAATGCACAGAAATCAGTGGCATTCCTATACACCAACAACAAGACATAAGAAAGAGAACTTAAGGAGTCGATCCCACTTACAACTGAACCCAAAACCATAAGATACCTAGGAATAAATCTAACTAAAGAGGCAAAGAATCTGTACTCAGAAAACTATAGAATACTCTTGAAAGAATTGAGGAAGACACAAAGAAATGGAAAAACGTTCCATGCTCATGGATTGGAAGAACCAATATTGTGAAGATGTCAATGCTACCTAGAACAATCTACACATTTAATGCAATCCCTATCAAAATACCATCAACTTTTTTCAAAGAAAGGGAACAAATAATCCTACAATTTGTATGGAACTAGAAAAGACCCCGAATAGCCAGCGGAATGTTGAAAAAGAAAAGCAAAGTTGGCGGCATCACAATTCCGGACTTCAAGCTCTATTACAAAGCTGTCATCATCAAGACAGTATGGTACTGGCACAAAAACAGACACATAGATCAATAGAACAGAATAGAGAGCCCAGAAATGGACCCTCCACTCTATGGTCAACTCATCTTCGACAAAGCAGGAAACAATATCCAATGGAAAAAAGACAGTCTCTTCAACAAACGGTGTTGGGAAAATTGGACAGCCACACGCAGAAGAATGAAACTGGACCATTTCCTTACACCACACACAAAAATAGACTCCAAATGGTTGAAAGACCTAAATGTAAGACAGGAGTCCATCAAAATCCTAAAGGAGAACACAGGCAGCAACCTCTTCGACCTCAGCTGCAGCAACTTCTTCCTAGAAACATCGCCAAAGGCAAGGGAAGCAAGGGCAAAAATGAACTATTCAGACTTCATCAAGATAAAAAGCTTTTGCACAGCAAAGGAAACAGTCAACAAAACCAAAAGACAGCCGACAGAATGGGAGAAGATATTTGCAAATGACATATCAGATAAAAGGCTAGTATCCAAAATTTATAAAGAACTTATCAAGCTCAACACCCAAAGAAGAAATAATCCAATCAAGAAATGGGCAAAAGACATGAACAGACATTTTTCCAAAGAAGACACCCACATGGCCAACAGACACATGAAAAAGTGCTCAACATCGCTTGGCATCAGGGAAATCCAAATCAAAACCTGAATGAGATACCACCTCACACCAGTCAGAATGGCTAAAATTAACAAGTCAGGAAACAACAGATGTTGGCGGGGATGCAGAGAAAGGGAACCCTCTTACACTGTTGGTGGGAATGCAAGCTTGTGCAGCCACTCTGGAAAACAGTATGGAGGTTCCTCAAAAAGTTGAAAATAGAGCTACCATACAACCCAGCAATTGCACTACTGGTTATTTACCCCAAAGATACAAATGTAGGGACCCAAAGGGGTACATGTACCACGATGTTTATAGCAGCAATGTCCACAACAGCCAAACTGTGGAAAGAGCTAAGATGTCCACTGACAGATAAATGGATAAAGAAGATGTGGTATATATATATACAATGGAATATTATGCAGCCATCAAAAGGAATGCAATCTTGCCATTTGCAATGACGTGGATGGAATTGGAGGGTATTATGCTGAGCGAAATAAGTCAATCAGAGAAAGACATATATCATATGATCTCACTGATATGAGGAATTCTTAATCTCAGGAAAACTGAGGGTTCCTGGAGTGGTGGGGGGTGGGATGGATGGGGTGGCTGGGTGATAGACATTGGGGAAGGTATGTGCTATGGTGAGCACTGTGAATTGTGTTAAGACTGTGGAATCCCAGACCTGTACCTCTGAAACAAATAATACATTGTATGTTAAAAAAAAAAAAAGAATAGTAGTAAGGGAAAAATGAAGGGGAGGAAGTTGGAGGGGGAGACGAACCATGAGAGACTCTGGATTCTGAGAAACAACTGAGGTTTCTAGAGGGGAGCAGGCTGGGGCGATTGGTTAGCCTGGTGATGGGTATTAAAGAGGGCACGTAGTGAATGGAGCACTGGGTGTTATATGCAAACAATGAATCATGGAACACTACATCAAAAAGTAATGATATAATGTATGGTGATTAACATAACATAATAAAATAAAATTAAAAAAATAAAATAGACCATAGAAATAACTCTGCCCATGACTTGTAATTCATGTACTCCCCATCCTTACCTCTGTGCCTCTCCTAAAGCCCTGCTCTACTTTTTTTCACATACATGTTAGACATCATTACCCCAATTCCAAAATCTCTAAAATTAATTTCCTGTCTGCTCTTTTGCCTGATGTTTCTGCAATGCTTTTCTGTGTCTCCCTGATGTGTCTGTTCTGCCTCTTGTCTCACTGTAGTGATTCTACAGCAACATCTCACTTTCCTGGGCTTCCCTTGCTCATTCTCACTGCCCCACCTTGTTTCCAATACCTATGGGATGTCACTCGAACTATTCCAGTGCCTTCTGCTCCGTCTTCCCAACTGCTGTCAGGGATGGAAATATTCCCATTTGTTATATTGAAGAATCAGCCACATTACTGTATAATTATTGTATGTGCATTTTACAATCATTACCCTTCAAGCCGGTAACAGCATACATTCTATTTACAATTATTTTTCAACAAATAACTATTTTGAGTTAGGATTTTTTAAGGTGTGATTTGTGTGGGTTCTAAAAGAGTTTCTTCCACTTGGTAGGCCTGGAATGCCCTATTCTGTTCACCCAGTTTTATTTAAAACCGACTTAACACCACCACACCAACAAAATATCTTTCTAATATAATATATTAAAGAACGTTATCTCTAATAAGAATAAATATTATTTATGAAGAGTCTTTATATTCATAAATATGATAGGAAGAAAGTGAGAAGAGATAATCTATTTTTTAAAAAAATAATTCATTAATCTTATTGAAGGCTGAACACATTTTAAATAATAAGCAAGAGCCTCAAAGACTTTGACATAAAAAATACAAAGGTCAATAAAACAAGAGAAATTATTAAATTTCTACTGACTGATAAAGGTTTTCTACAGGACAAAGAGTTGAAGAAAAGAGATATTAGTGCTACCATGCACTAAAATACAGGGTAGATTGACAACTTGGGATGAATATTGATTAGAGAGAAATATGTGATTGTTGGAATCAGTGCAGTTTCTGTTCCAAGATCTGAATTAAAATTGAGGAATGACTAGTGTATTTTAAACTTTTCACTTCAGAGACTGTTCATAAAATGGAAGATGTGGACAGGTAAATAATTTACAGGACATATGTAGTTAATGAAAGGGTTTCTGGTCTCATTTAAAGAAGTTCCAATAATCTGTCCTTCTGCATATAGGAATTTCTTATTCTCATCCATAATGGATATAAGGCCAGTTAACATTTAACTGGCACATGATTGCAAAGCACTTTGCAAATATAAAACATTATGTAAGTGCCATAGAATCCATTACTTCATACTCAATCTTCAAACAACAATTAATGAACAATGCAGTATTATAGAATAGCCTTACTAATGGAAATTTAACTTCCCTATAGTGTTAGAAGTTTTCAGAACATTACATAATTGTTTAAAGTCAAATTGAATTTTAATTCATACATTATTTATACTATTGGGCTGTCTGGTTTTAAATAGATACATATGTAACATCTTATATATATATAATTATATATGAATGCATATATAAAATCTTCCATTTCCTCCATGAAGTGATAATTTTCATTCTCAGATTCATATATTTGTTGCCTCACGACAAAGCGTTTTTCAAGCACCCCCACTATGTCAAGCATTATGTATAATTTGCAACGGACTCCGCCTTTTCAAAGCTGCTGATGCTGAATGACCCTTATTTGAGGAACCCTCTCTTTTTTTTTTTTTAAAGTCAGGGTTTTGGGGAAATGGTCAAAGAAAAGAAGCTGGGTGCAAAGTTCTTGTGGAAAAAGTCCTGGGAAGGTTTTGAACTTAAAGAATGATGTGGCTCGCCCTGAGGCTCTAACATGCAGACCACGCAGGGGGTTACTGTTACCTCACCTGCAAACTGATTGGATCAACCAGTATTTTCACATTGTTTGGACAGAGGAGATTAGTCTCAACAGCTACACTGTTTTCAATGTTTGGGGCTTTCAGGATACTTCCGTTTTTAAGAAAAAAATTAGGGAAAGTAGGAACCAAGAACCCCAGAGATTTTATCAGCTCTCAGAACTGCCGATTTTGTGCAGGCAGATGAGGTCAAGGTGAATTTCAAGAAAGAATATCTTGAGGCATGCTGCCCTTTGAGTGCACTGAAGAGATTTTAAGAAGTGTGGGTCTCATCATTTACAAAAAGTTGTGCCCAAAAGGTCTAAGAAAAAAAGTTTGATCAACTATCTTCTACAACTTTTGGTATTTTTTTATGTTAAATAGATTTTTATATACTTTTAAAGATGGTAATTTTGTTGAAATTTAATTGGCTTTGAATTGAATCTCAATTTAGGAAAACTTTCATAGTATCTTTAGGTCACTATTCCAGAACTTTTTAGAAGAAGAAATGAAAGCATTTTGTTCAACAAAGCCCTGAATATTTCTGCAGCATGTGACCCAAGTGCTTGTGGGTAATTTACTCATTCATTCTGCTTTTTATTCATTCTAAAGACATTTATGACTTGCTACTATGTACTGACCATTGTGTAAGAAAGTGAATATGATGGGGTTGTGTTAGGAAGTTCACAGTGGAGATCAGAAAATAAACAATTATCATACAATTGGACAGCTGGTGGGATAGATTTATGTACAATGAGGGGTCTCTAATAGTCTGAAAGGTCAGGTGGGTCAAGACAAGTTACTCTGAATAAGTGAGTTTCGGTTTCCATGAGTAAGGCAGGAAAGGATATTACTGGTAGAATGGATAGGAATGCCAAGTCTCAAGCAGGAGACAAGATTATAGGGCACACAAAACTTGTGATCAGAATATAGGAGATATATGAAAGAGTGGCGGAAAATATTGCTATAGAGAGAGAAATAGAGATAAGATCAGGAAGGCAGTTGTATGTAATGCTAATGAGTTTGAACTTTATCATGAAGTGATTAAAGAGACACCAAAGAATAGTTGCTATATGGATGAGTGAATGAGTCTGCAAGTGAGATAAGAATACTTCTAATGCATTTCCAAATTGAAATTGAAATCTTTGGCAGTTTTGATGCTCTTATGTCTATGACATGTTATATATAGAGAGAGATACATTTTTATCACAAGACAGGTATATATCTCTAGGTATATCATCATAGATAGGTATATATCTGTCTATGTAAAAGACAAAAAAAATCTGTCTATGTCTATGTACACACATATATGTGTGTACGCATGTGTGTATATATATTAAAAATTATCTTCCCATCAAGGGAAGAGCATGGTTACCATGTTTTCCAGGGCCCTAGAGCAGAGTCTGGCACACAGTGGATACTCAAATAATACTTATTGATCGAATGTCTGAATAAACAGATTTTAAGCAGCAGAGTAATGTGGATAAGGAAGCAATCTCTGGGACTATGGAATGGAAAACAATGTGAAAGAAGGAACACTTAGAGATGACTGGTGCATTAATGTCCTTAGCGATTTGGAATAGAAATGATGAAAAGTTAAATTAAGAGACTTGAGGACTGAACAGGGCGCCTGGGTGGCTCAGTCAGTTGTGTCTTGACTTCAGGTCATGATCTCAGGGTCTCTGGATGGAGCCCAGTGTCGGGCTCTGCGCTCAGCGGGGAGTCTGCTTCTCCCTCTCTCTCCCTCCACTCATGCTCTCTCTGTCTCTCTCTCTAATAAATAAATAAAATCTTTAAAAAAGAGAGAGAGAGATTTGAGTACTGAAAGGCTGGAGGAACGTTAAGACATTACTATTGGAACTTGGTTGACAACGAAATGACTGTGCTTAGGGAGGGATAGGAAAGCCAGACAACTACCAGGCTACTTACTTGGGCTAATGAACAGATGGCAGGCCATCCCTCAGAGAGGGAATTTAGGAGAAGCAGATTTGGAATGTGAAAGTAAAATTTTATTTTAGACATGTTGCTGTTGAACTCGTGGTGAGACATCCAGGGGATGTTAAGAAAGTAGCTCAATATATATAATAGTGGGGAATCTAAATTCCAGGTGGTAGATAAAGCTAAGAGGGTGAATCGTTCTCAGAAAGAGTAATTAAAAAAAGATAAGGATCGCACACATAACCTGAGGTTCATGGGAGAGAACACAGAGGAGACAGAAGAAACACCCGTAGTGTTGTGAGGACAGCTGAGAAAGTGTGGGATCACCAGAGCTAAAGGAGAAAGCAGATCAATTTTTACTACCTGTGACAAATTTTTAAAAAATCTATGCAGTGACATGAAGAAGAATAAAGCAAATAATTAAATACTTAATTGGGACCTTATCCTCTTTGACTACTAGGGTCCTAGATTAAAGAATGTGTCTAATCAACATGGAAAATTTACCCAACTTGGATGTTCTCTTATCTTTAATTCAAGAATTCTCTTCAGTCCCATGTCCTTCTAATATACACAAAGAGTATGGTGATAAAATCCATGAACTGTGTATAATAGGTAGACAACAGTACCCCTATCTTAGGGGCTATAAGGTCCAATTTTTGTCCCTAGACACCCTTCCCCACCACACACACACACACACACACACACACACACACACACACTTCTCTCTCAAGAATAAGTTGTTTCCCTTGCTTTAAAGTCATTTATCAAAGTAATGATACCAGTATTTCTTGCGTGCTTGTCAGATTAAAGGCTCTGAAAACTTCATATAAATATCATTATGTCTCTCAGTCCTAAAAATGTTTTTTTCTGAATATAACGAGTTTCCCCCCATTTTACATAAAAGGAAACCCAAGCACAGTTACTTAGCTGGCAAGTGAAGAAGTTGGAATTTGAATACAAGAAGTTAAACTTTAAAGCCATACCCCTAACCATACTTTAAAGGCCGTACCTGTAACACTATACTTTCTCAATGTTAGCAAAATAATAATTAGACACCCCTTCAATCAGAACAAGTCATTGAAATTTGTAAAAGGTGGACCTATTTATTAATAGTGATCTACATATAATTATACTCTTTTGTGCTCTGGAAGATTTACTTGGGAAGTGCATTAGCTAGAGCTGTATTTCTTTTCTAGAGCCAGAAGAATAAACAAAATGTTCCAACTGCCCATTACTTGGTAGTACGGAATTCATCATGCTTTGTTATTTAGTGTCTATTTACATTATTTAAATTATGGTTTTCTAAGCATGCTTTTATGTAAAAAATCTCTTAAAAATTGTTATGTTTGTATAATAAATTAGATTCTCTAATTATTATTATTGCCTAACTGTTTATAATTCAAAGTCAGTGTTTGATTTATTTTTGAAGATTGGTAAAGTTCTGACAGACAGGAAGATGAAAATCAAATCCAGAAGCTAAATGAATGTATTAGTACTTGTATTAAGCTAAAATCTTTATCAGCATAGAGTTAGAGGTTATATAAGCTGATGGAAAATGATTTTAGAACTAAGAAGATGACTAAAGGTACCTAATTCCAAAAAAAGTTAAAATATCTAGAGAATAGTTTCATAGAAATAACTGTAAGCAGACAGGTAATGTACATAAGCACAAGAGGTTTAAGATGTTCCCATCTCATAGACAAATTAAGACATTTTCAATGGATCTAAAAGAGGTGAGTAAGAATAGGAGAGTGATTCAATAGGAAAAACCACCAATATGAATTGATAATTATTTAATCCTGAATAATGCATATATCACAGGTGATGAATAATGAACTGATGATTCTGGACATGAATAGAAATAAGAGAGGAATTTGTTCATCCCAAGTAATATAAGAGGTGGCATTCACTATTTTATAATTCCAGGTGGTATCACTTGGCTGTCACATCCTGCTAATAGATACCAAACCCAACATAGCTGCCTTCTGTTTTCCGTGAGGTGAGAATTCTGAAGGTAAAGTGATGTTGATCCTGCTGCTGTCATTTCTTTTGAGTTTGACATTTTAACACAGCATATTAAGGGCAAGGGTCTCCATGATCTTCATCTTCAATGAGATTGTTTCAAATTGTCAGCATATTTAAATGGAGAAGGACATATACTATCACTATCTTAATTTCTCTGCAAGCGTTCAGTGACTTACCCTTGGATTTAACTCAGGATCTCTTTTTATAGGTGACTGATTTTGGCTTGGTCCTCTTTTCTTTAGACACAATATTCTGCTCTCTTCTTTTCCCTTTGTATTTTTTTTTATGAGGTAGGTAACTCTTTACTCCTGAGTCATAATTCTCTGCCTACCCTCTTCCCTCTGCTCAAGCTTCTCCCTCCCTCAGACATTTCAGTTTCTTCTAGAGGTAGAGAGAGCAGGTGGTAGTGATGGAGAAGGTCTGTTCGTATTCAGAATGGGATGAATTTTGGAGCCCTTTTTTCCTCTGTCTGAATATTTTGGAACTGCTTTCCATAGTTATGAAGGAATCTTGCTTCCTGGCCCCCACTCACTGACGTTTCCCCCACCATCCGTCTGTGAGCATTGCTTTGTTTCTGTGATCACTGAACTGAAACCAGTTGAGTGTCAGCACTTATCCCATATGTTCATTAACAGTGAATCTGTAATTAATTTCTTATGGCTTGAAGTTAATGAGACTGTGTGTGTGTGGATGTGTGTGTGTGTGCGGGTGCACACAGGAGCTCTGTGTTTATGGATTTTTAAATGATTGTTTAATTATTTTTCTTAGTTTTGCCTGCATTCATAATGAAGGGACCTTGTTTTCTTTGGCTATTTACCAATAGAATTTTTGCATAAATCTACCATGTACATATTACATGTGAAATAAAAATCTCACTTTTGAGCTGCCTTGTTGATTTTTGAGGCAAGAATATTTTACTGGCACAACAGTGAGACATATTAAACTATTTCACAGGAGAGTTAGACCTGGTTTCACATGTTCTTCTCCAGAAAACTACAGCAAAAATAGTCTATGAAAGTTTAAAGACGAGCCATATAATATCAGGTATTGTTTAGAAGGTTTTGTTGTTGTTACTAGTAGCTGATAGGTAATCAAATAAGAATTTTAAAAATTCAAAGCAGTGCACCAGCATAAGCCCACTTTATTTGTATATACACATATATTCTATATGAAACACATCAGTATTTTCTGTCAATTCTACAATAATCATGCATTATATATGCAATAAAAAATAAAATCAAGAGATAGTCTCAATACAAACGAAAGCACACATCATGTTGTAATTTCAAAACATATTAATACTTGGTGTTCCTCCGTCTATTTTCAACCATGTAAGCACTTACAGAAGTATGAATTCACTAGTTTAACACATATCTGTTGAAAGTATACTATCTGCAAAGCAATATGAGAGATTCAAAGACAAATAAATATGGCTTGAGAGGGCTGATCAACAGGCTGGAGAAGTTAACACTGTCAGGGAAGGCATGTACCTTCTCCAGCTTCTGTAGCACTTTTGATTTTTGAGAATATTTTTGTTTAATATCCTTATGGCAAAAAATGTAATATGCATTCAATTTGCTTGTCATAAAAAGACAAACTATAGACACTAGAATCCTAGGTATTTGGGAAATTAGTAAATACCTATGAAATCTTTAACTGAAATAGTTACATGTTGATGAATCAAAACAGGCCAGGGATCTGTTTTATCTTTTTCTTGTGATTAAGAACATGGGATTAAGAGTTAGAAAGCCATGAGTTTGAATCCTGGCTCCCAGTTTACCAGCTGTAGAAGCAGAAGGAGGACATAATTTTCCTACTCTTCAGTTTTAACAACTTTTAATAGTTCCAACTGCATACATTTATGGTGAGGGTTAAAAGAAAAAAAATATTCTAAATAATTTATCACAATGCCTGGCCAAAAAAAAAAATTAGTTAATTTTTACTAATTACTAATAGTTAATAAATACTCGTAATACCACCAGTATTTGTATTATTACTGGTTTAGAGGCAAGTGTCTCATAAGTCATAATAATTATAATTTTCCCTTTGTGGTCCTGAAATAAGAAGTTCCCCATTCTCACAGAGAAAAAGGAGCTGTGCAAAGAAAATTGGGGGGAGAAGTACAATTTTGCTGACAAAAGGAGAATCAGGGTGGTGACTGCTCTCACTGCTTCTCACTATACCAGTCCTCTCACTTAAAAAAAAAATGAAAAGATTCAGCTACTCATAGTTCATTCCATCCATACCAAGTGCCTCATCCTTTGGGTCCTGAGTTGTACAGAATGTAAGTCATTCTGGATTCGGGTCCCCGAGAAGCTTCTTTGACTTACGCTAGTCCAGTTTGGTATAGTAAGCAGAAAGTAATCCAGAATGACCAGGAAATAATTATCACTGTATCAAGACCCCAGATCACAGATCACAGAAGGTCTGTGGGGGCTTGGAATTCTATCAGGTTAATGAAGTTCCTGGTTGCTAGTTGATGCCAAGACCCTGGAAAGACCTGAAGGTGTTGCTTCACTATTCCTGAAGAGGCTAGAATGTCTACCAGCTTTTGATGCTTCTAAAAAGCAGTAAGTCAGAGTTATCTTGGCTCAAGTTGTTTGGCAGGAACATTTGTTTCCTATTCTTAGATACGCAAGAAGACAAAATCTCCTAGCTTCCCTTGTTGGGAGTTTTGTACCATGTAATTGAACCTAGGTCCACACGATGTGGGCAGATGTGATATATGCCACTTCTAGGTCTGGCATTAAAAGTATCTTACATGATCCTCTAGTCTTCTTTCTTTCTTTGCCTTGGCATCCTTGGGGAGTATGTATTCTAAATCATGCAGCTACAGGATGGAAGAGAGATTCCTGACCTATATGACTTTGTGTGAGGGAGAAATAAATCTTTATTGTATTACACGATTGAAATGTCAGAGCTTATACTTGTTCTTTCAACAGAGCCTAGACTATCCTGACTTAAACAGGGTGAATGTTAACTCTCCAAGAATCATGGAGAATTGTTGCAAACATTACTTGCAGATAATATTTTTGAAATCATAAACCAGATCATGCCTTTTTCCATGCTTATGACCCTTCAGTGGTTTCATCTTTAGAATAAAAACTGAGCTCCTGGCATAGTCTAAAATGCACTGCAAAACCTGACCCCTGTATCCCTGCCTGGCCTCATGACCTGCATTTCTCTTTCACTACATTCCACATAAACTTACCTCTTTGAAATTTGTTGAATATGCCATGGATGTGTCATAAGTTATGGTCTTTGTATGCCCATGACTTCACACTAAAATATCTTTGCCTGGAAATTCACATGACTGGATATTTTTCATCTTTCAAGGCTCTGCTCAAATGTCCTCTCCTCAGTGACATTGCTGCTAGTGAATCTCTCTCCCTTCATCTTATGTTTATTTTCTTCTGAATATCTGAGTATGAGAGTATCCAAATATTCACTCAGTTATTGTCTGTATCCCTTACCGCCACACTAGAATATAAGCCCCATAAGGTCAGGCACCTCATTTGCTGTATCCTCGTGTCTAAAACAATGCCTGACACATAGCCATATTCACTAGTAGATTTTTGCTTAATTAATGAAAGAAACAAAGGGGTTTTTGTTTGTTTGTTTGTTTTGTTTTGTTTTAATTCTTGGGATGCCTGGCTGGCTCAGTCAGTTAGGCATGAGACCCTTGGTTTCTGCTCAGGTCATGATCTTGGGGTTTTAAGATTCAGCCCCGTGTTGGGCTCCACCCTTGGTGTGGAGTCTGCTTGGGATTCTCTGCTTCTCCTTCTCCCTCTGACCCTCCCCCTACTCATGCTCTCTCTCTCTTTAATAAATAAGTAAATAAAATCTTAAAAAAAAAAACTTAAGTCCTAGTGGTAATATAACATACATTTGATTCCATAGGTCTGTGTAGCACAAAGGCCAATATTACAAGGGGTTATATTAGAATATACTTGCATTGAATTGAATACTATTGTCTAAAATTGTATGTGCATCCAGAGCCTGAGAATGTGACCATATTTGGAAATAAGATCTTTGCAAGTATAATCAAGTTAGCATGAGGTCATACTGGATTACAGTGGGTGGTCAATCCAATATGACTGATAACCTTATAAAAAGGAAAATTTGGATATAGACAGACACACAAGGGGAGAACATTATGTTAAGAGGGAGGTGGACATTGGGTTTTGCTTCCACAACCCAAGAAATACCAAGGATTGCCCCCAGCCACTACACACTAGGAAGAAGTATGGAAGGATCATCCCCTGGAGTCTTCTGAGAGATCATGGCCCTATTTACACATCAATTTCAAACTTTTAGGCTTTAGAACCATGAGAATAAATTTCTGTTGTTTTAAGTCACCAGGTCTGTGAAACTTTTACAGCAGCCATAGGAAACTAATACAATACTAAAAAAAAATTCAAAAAACACAATTTAAAGCAGTGGTACTGATATAAAGAAATTAAAGTCATTATGATGAACACCTGATGATGTATGGAATTGTTGAATCATTATATTGTACACCTGAAACTTATGTAACTCTGTATAGCAACTTTACTAGAATTAAAATTTTTTAAAAAAATAAAAAAAGGAAAAAAAAAATTAGGTCATAGAAAAGAAAAGAAGAAATGAAAATAAATTTAGCCACACAAGGATTTTATAAGACAAAGTAAAATATACAAATAAAGCAGAAGGGATGTCTATTTTAAAAATTGTGTGGCTAGAACTGCATAGAAATTGGCAAAAAATAAAATATGACCCAAATGGGGTTATACTTAATTTATACATATCCTTCTGGAATAACCCTCTCCTTTAATTTAAGTAACAATAAATTGAACCTTATTCTAATCTCTTGTCCAAGTATTTCTGAATATTTTTAGGGCTCCTTTACATATATTCTAGGAGTCAAGTATTCTACCAGTCCAGCATTCTTTGACCAAGTTCGCCTCCAAAACACAAACTTGGACATTGCTTTATTACTCAGATTGCAGTGGCTTAGATGATATTTAGGAAAAAGCTAAAATAATAAAATGACATGTTGAAAAAATTTTAAAATTATAATTGAATATAAAATATTCTAACTCCCAGAATCCATTGGTGATATATATCAATTCACAGAGGATTCTCTTATAGGCTACCCTTCTCCATAGTGTTCAGTCAGCCACCCTATTTCTGGGACAGCTTATTCCATGTAGGTCAGAGTATTCCATTTAATGATTCATGTCATCTTGTCCCTAAGTTATGATCCTCCAATCAATTCCAACTCTAGCACCAGATGTGGAGACCCCACTGGTGAAATCCCCAAATCAGTTAATATCATAGAAAAATCTCAACACCAGAAATACGCATCTTCTTTCAGAGTAAATCTCAGAGAACATGGCTTTCCCCTTTACACAGTAAAAATAGGAACCTCTAACCAACTAATACAGAATTCTCTCTTTAAGTCTATGGATGAAAGGCAATTTTTACAAGTTGACACAATGAAATAAATCATAGAAGGACACTGAAAAATTGTTATATGTTAAAAATGTCTATGCAATAAAAATAAAATCACATAAAAACAGAATGGTCGTTAGAGATCTTTGAATGAAATTGATAACGGTTTGCTATTTGTCATTTCAAAAGAACTATTACAATATCTATATAGAAGGAAACTTGTGTAATGGTCCCCTGAATAGGCATGACATGACACAGGTATCTGGGAGTTTATCCATAAAAATAGAGCCTCGGGTAGAAAACAGGGAGTATTATAGTGATGGAGGATGAAGATTTGTGAGCAAGAGAATTCCCAAGTGAAGCACAGATTAACTATTTTCTCTGCACAAAGAGAGAGACAGGAAGAAAGAAGTCCTGAAGGAGAGAAGGTGGTGATAGCTTTTGTTTCCTTAAAACAGATCTTCAACACAGGACCCTCTTATCTCACAATAAAATGGGAGAAGCCAACACATGACCAATGCTAGGCTACTGAACTCTCAAAGGGTTCTCCAAATAGTGCTTTGAGGGTGGGAATAACAAAAGTCTGGGACTTGCTACTGAGGCCAAGAAGCCCAAACAGAAAAGCTTCCTATCTTTTCAGCCATCACAAGTAAAAAGTCCAGAACATTGCAAATTGACATTTTGAGGAATGGGAAAATATTTGGCTTAATATTTGGCTCACTTTTAGAATTTTCCACTTTTTTTCAGTTATAACATTTTTCTGAATTATAAAATAATTGATAGTTGCTGTAAAAGTTTCAAAGAAAATGCAAGAAATGAAAAATAAATGATAAGAATGATAATTCCAATACTTAGAAATAGTCATTGGTAACTTTTTGGTGTTTTATATTTCTATCTGTAAGTTTCTACTTATATATCTCTATCAATAACTATCTGCATATATCTGTGTGATGTATCTGTATAATATTCCATCAAAAGGATCTACCATAACTTAATCACCTTCATTCTTTAGAAACCTTGAATTTTTCTAAATGTTACCATTATAATTGTATAATACGTGTACAGAGTATATAAAATAATGTAAAATTTCATTATAGTGAAAATATATGTAAATCTCTATATAACTTTCTCATAATTTAAAAAATGATTTCCTAGAACATTTATGGATGAGTTCATGGCATGAACATTTTTAAAGGTATTGATAAACATTGTTAGGATTTACTCCACAAATTTGTACCAACTTAAATAACTACCTTCAGCAAATGAGAGTATCTCTTTTACCATGTACTTTCCAATAACAGATAGTAATATTTTGTTTTTAACCTTTGTCAGTTTCATAGTTCAAAAATATATAATTTTAATTTCAATTTCTTTATTATTAGTGAGATGGAACATATTAAATTCTTTTTTCTGCTAATTAAATTCTCATTATAAATCAGTAATAGGAGAAATTAAAATATGAAGTACACTAGGAAAAAAAAGAAAGAAAATGATTTAATTTGATATAATGCTTATTCCCAAGTGTACCACATAAAAACAAAATAAGAAACTTATATGCACTCTAATCTGGATCTTTTTGCATTTGGCACAAAATTTACACATGAAAAAATTAAACTCTCTAGCATCAAAGATACACAAATTCATGTAATAACAAAATACCATTTATGCTAAAAGCAAATCATACACTGTTAAGAATCCATTGTTGACGTATTTTTGAGTTGCTGTGTTAGGGACAGTGTCTAACAGAGGAGGGAAGGGTTTGGGTGGTAAATTAATAAGGTATGGCTGATGAAAAATGGCTGGTTCCAAGAGCAAATGAGTTATTCAGCAGTTACAGACTTTTGCAGCCATGGAAGAGAAAAAGATTATATATTGTCAAGTTAAGATAGACTCTGATTTAGTCATGTAGTATGTGTACTAAATGTCCAGAATTCAGTAGGAATAGGGTTTAGGAATAAGTGTACTGTGTAGGAAGCTTTAGGTTAGGATATCTTCCTAAGCATAGCAGAGCAAATGGCTAACCATCATCACTGGCCACTGATGATTTCAGTTTCGTGATGATGCCAAAGACATCCATGCCCCCATACCCTTGTTTGTTTAAAAATAAGAGAACTATTTGCAAGTTTGTCACAAGGGAGATAGCAATGGAGCTGACAGAAAGAAATTAATGGAAATAGATGATAAAATTTACCATCCATGAAAGTAGAGAAATTTAACTGCATTGAAGTTAGCCTTATAATGCAAGGAACATCAATCATATTATTGATATTGATAACATGATCAAAATCCATGTAAATCTACCTGTTAATAACACTTCTTTTCTTTTTTTAAATTTTCACTTCTTTTTATTTATTTATTTTTTTAAACTTTATTTTATTGTTATGTTAATCACCATACATTACATCATTAGTTTTTGATGTAGTGTTCCATGATTCATTGTTATAACACTTCTTGATCAAGTCCTTCAAGATGCATCCTAGGCTTTTTACTTAAATGTACTCCTAGGCCCTTTTAACCATGCTGGAAAATGTGGCTGTGGGCCTGTCTTTCCATGAGATGTAAGCATCTGATAGCACTGTAGGCATATTGCTGAGGACTTATTGTGAGGTGAGTAAACCAGAGACTGTTTTCTAAGCACATTACCCCTAGCAGCCCTAAGTTTCAGTCTTTCTGAGGGTCCAATCCTAAAGTTATAAAATCACAATTCTGCACTGAAAATGGGTTAATTTATTCTAGTTAAAAAAAAAATACAGTCAGAATAAAAAAAACCCCTCTACTCTTTTAGTATATGCTTAAATATTTCCAGAAGTAGACAGGAGTTGGATGTGACCTAAAATTTAAATATAATGTTTTTTTAGAAATGGCTGTAGTTAGTATCTCCTTATTATTAGAGTTGATATAATTAAATTCCACTGAAATTATCTGTGCTATCTATGTGATCACAGCATTCTTAAAAACACAAATGATCAATCTTTATGGAGTTTCAATTAATAGTAATTAAGATGGTCAAAAATAGGTTTTCTGATATAACTTGGTTATTTCGATACTCAAGAGATCAATTTACTATTTTAGAGTGAATCCTGCAATTCAAGAGAACCACCAACAGATGGCAGTCTGCTCCATTCAGGCGTAGGTTTGGCATAGTCACTTAGTAAAGCGCAATCTCTTTAAAAAAGTTAATGCTTTAAGCTCTGGACAAAAGGTCTGAACCTACAAGGGCAGAAACATTAGATTGGCAACAGACCTATCCATAGAGACCTGGCAGGCCAGAAAGGACTGGCATGATATATTCAGAGCACTAAATGAGAAAAATATGCAGCCAAGAACACTATATCCAGCTAGGCTGTAACTGAAAATAGGAGAGATAAGAAGGTTCCAGGACAAACAAAACTAAAGGAATTTGCCAAACACAAAACCAGCCCTACAAGAAATATTGAAAAGGGTCCTCTGAGCAAAGAGAGAGCCTAAAAGTAACATAGACCAGAAAGGAACAGAGACAATATACAGTAACAGTCACCTTACAGACAATACAGTGGCACTAAATTCCTATCTTTCAATAGTTACCCTGAATGTAAATAGGCTAAATGCCCCAATCAAAAGACACAGGGTATCAAATTGGATAAAAAAACAAGACCCATCGATATGCTCTCTGCAAGAGACTCATTTTAGACCCAAAGACAACCCCATATTGAAAGTGAGGGGGTGGAAAATCATTTACTATGCTAATGGACACCAAAAGAAAGCTGGGGTGGCAATCCTTATATCAGACAAATTAGATTTTAAACCAAAGACTATAATAAGAGATGAGGAAGGACCCTATATCATACTTAAAGGTTCTATCCAACAAGAAGATCTAACAATTGTAAATATCTATGCCCCTAACATGGGAGCAGCCAATTATATAAGCCAATTAATAACAAAAGCAAAGAAACACATCGACAACAATACAATAATAGTAGGGGACTTTAACACCCCCCTTACTGAAATAGACAGATCATCTAAGCAAAAGATCAGCAAAGAAATAAAGACTTTAAATGACACATTGGACCAAATGGACTTCACAGATCTATTCAGAACATTCCATCCTAAAGCAACAGAATACACATTCTTCTCTAGTGCCCATGGAACATTCTCCAGAATAGATCACATCTTAGGTCACAAATCAGGTCTTAACCAGTACCAAAAGATTGGGATCATTCCCTGCATATTTTCAGACCACAATGCTTTGAAACTAGAACTCAATCACAAGAGGAAAGTCAGAAAGAACTCAAATACATGGAGGCTAAAGAGCATCCTACTAAAGAATGAATGGGTCAACCACAAAATTAAAGAAGAATTTAAAAAAATTCATGGAAACAAATGAAAATGAAAACACAACTGTTCAAAATCTTTGGGATGCAGCAAAGGCAGTCCTAAGAGGAAAGTATATAGCAATACGAGCCTTTCTCAAGAGACAAGCATGGTCTCAAATACACAACCTAACCCTACACCTAAAGGAGCTGGAGAGAGAACAGCAAATAAAGCCTAAACCCAGCAGGAGAAGAGAAATAATAAAGATCAGGGCAGAAATCAATGAAATAGAAACCAAAAGAACAGTAGAACAGATCAATGAAACTAGTAGCTGGTACTTTGAAAGAATTAATAAGATTGATAAACCTTTGGCCAGACTTATCAAAAAGAAAAGAGAAAGGACCCAAATCAACAAAATCATGAATGAAAGAGGAGAGATCACAACCAACACCAAAGAAATACAAACAATTGTAAGAACATATCATGAGCAACTCTATGCCAGCAAATTAGATAATCTGGAAGAAATGGATGCATTCCTAGAGATGTATCAACTACCAAAACTGAACCAGGAAGAAATAGAAAACCTGAACAGACCTATAGCTACTAAGGAAATTGAAACAGTAATCAAAAATCTCCCAAAAAACAAGAGCCCAGGGCCAGATGGCTTCCCAGAGGAATTCTACCAAACATTTAAAGAAGAATTAATACCTATTCTTCTGAAACTGTTCCAAAAAATGGAAATGGAAGGAATACTTCCAAACTCATTTTATGAGGCCAGCATTACCTTGATCCCCAAATCAGACAAAGACCCCATCAAAAAGGAGAATTACAGACCAATATCCCTGATGAACATTGATGTCAAAATTCTCACCAAAATACTAACCAATAGGATCCAACAGTACATTAAAAGGATTATTCACCATGACCAAGTGGGATTTATTCCTGGGCTGCAAGGTTGGTTCAACATCTGCAAATCAATCAATGTGATACAATACATTAATAAAAGAAAGAACAAGAACCATATGATCCTCTCAATAGATGCAGAAAAATCATTTGACAAAGTACAGCATCCTTTCTTGATCAATCTGTACTCACAAAACTATAGAATACTCATGAAAGAAATTGAGGAAGACACAAAGAAATGGAAAAATGTTCCATGCTCATGGATTGGAAGAACATATATTGTGAAGATGTCAATGCTACCTAGAGCAATCCACATTTAAAGCAATCCCTATCAAAATACCATCAACTTTTTTCAAAGAAATGGAACAAATAATCCTAAAATTTGTATGGAACCAGAAAAGACCCCAAATAGCCAGAGGAATGTTGAAAAAGAAAAGCAAAGCTGGTGGCATCACAATTCCGGACTTCCAACTCTATTACAAAGCTGTCATCATCAAGACAGTATGGTACTGGCACAAAAACAGACACATAGATCAATGGAACAGAATAGAGAGCCCAGAAATGGACCCTGAACTCTATGGTCAACTCATCTTCGACAAAGCAGGAAAGAATGTCCAATGGAAAAAAGACAGTCTCTTCAACAAACGGTGTTGGGAAAATTGGACAGCCACACGCAGAAGAATGAAACTGGACCATTTCCTTACACCACACACAAAATAGACTCCAAATGGTTGAAAGACCTAAATGTAAGACAGGAGTCCATCAAAATCCTAAAGGAGAACACAGGCAGCAACCTCTTCGACCTCAGCTGCAGCAACTTCTTCCTAGAAACATCGCCAAAGGCAAGGGAAGCAAGGGCAAAAATGAACTATTGGGACTTCATCAAGATAAAAAGCTTTTGCACAGCAAAGGAAACAGTCAACAAAACCAAAAGACAGCCGACAGAATGGGAGAAGATATTTGCAAATGACATATCAGATGAAGGGTTAGTATCCAAAATCTATAAAGAACTTATCAAACTCAACACCCAAAGAACAAATAATCCAATCTAGAAATGGGCAGAAGACATGAACAGACATTTTTCCAAAGAAGACACCCAAATGGCCAACAGACACATGAAAAAGTGCTCAACATCGCTTGGCATCAGGGAAATCCAAATCAAAACCTGAATGAGATACCACCTCACACCAATCAGAATGGCTAAAATTAACAAGTCAGGAAACAACAGATGTTGGCGGGGATGCAGAGAAAGGGGAACCCTCCTACACTGTTGGTGGGAATGCAAGCTGGTGCAGCCACTCTGGAAAACAGTGTGGAGGTTCCTCAAAAAGTTGAAAATAGATCTACCGTATGACCCAGCAATTGCACTACTGGGTATTTACCCCAAAGATACAAATATGGTGATCCAAAGGGGTACGTGCACCCCAATGTTTATAGCAGCAATGTCCACAATAGCCAAACTATGGAAAGAGCCAAGATGTCCATCAACAGATGAATGGCTAAAGAAGATGTGGTATATATATACAATGGAATATTATGCAGCCCTCAAAAAAAACCCCCCAAAAAACCAAAACGAAATCTTGCCATTTGCAATGACGTGGATGGAACTTGAGGGTATTATGCTAAGCGAAATAAGTCAATCAGAGAAAGACATGCATCATATGATCTCACTGATATGAGGAATTCTTAATCTCAGGAAACAAACTGAGGGTTGCTAGAGTGGTCGGGGGTGGGATGGATGGGGTGGCTGGGTGATAGACATTGGGGAGGGTATGTGTTATGGTGAGCACTGTGAATTGTTTAAGACTGTTGAATCGCAGACCTGCACCTCTGAAACAAATAATACCTTGTATGTTAAAAAAAAAAAAAGAAGATAGTAGGAAGGGAAAAATGAAAAGGGGGAAATTGGAGGGGGAGATGAACCATGAGAGACTATGGACTCTGAGAAACAAACTGAGGGTTCTAGAGGGGAAGGGGGTGGACGATGGGTTAGCCTGGTGATGGGTATTAAAGAGTGCATGTATTGAATGGAACACTGGGTGTTATACGCAAACAATGGATCATGGAACAGCACATCAAAAACTAATGATGTAGTGTATGGTGATTAACATAACATAATAAAATAAAATTAAAAATAAATAAAAAAAGTTCTATTTAAAAAAAAAAGTTAATGCTTTAAACTTACCATTGGTAACATTTAGCCAGTGTTCTTAGTTACTCAAGCAATTTGCAGTTACTAGATGATAGAATCACCTTTGGAACTGGCTCACTGACAAAAGCATTTAAGTAGTCTGTGAGCTTTGATTCCTAGAAAGCAGTTTAACTTCCCAGCTTGTCATTCAATTCAGGCAATTATCAGTAATATATAAAATGTATTTCAGTGGCACCTGGGTGGCTCTGTTGGTTAAGTGTCTGCCTTTGGCTCACTTCGTGATCCCAGGGTCCTGAGATTGAGTCCAGCATAGGGCTCTCTGCTTAGCAGGAAGTCTGCTTATCCCTCTCCCTCTCCCTGCCACCCCCCCTGCTTGTGCGCTCTCTATCAAATAAAAAATAAAATCTTGAAAAAAAAATGTATTTCATTTTATTTTTTAAAAAAGCCAACAGCATGACCTCTTTAAATTTCTCTTCTCTCTGCCTTCTGCTTCCATCATGTTTTTCTCTGACTTCAAAAATGTATTTTAATATAGAAATCAAAATATATTGAAAATATATGCTGAAGTTTTAAATTATAAAGATTGTGTATAGCAAATCAGATCCAGTAAAGTTTACAAATTAGTATAGGGAAACTAGAGAGTGGAGACAATAAAAGTATATGCAAAAATTAGATGTTTATAGCATCATTATCCACAATAGCTAAATTATGGAAGCAGCCTATGTGTCCATCCATTGATGAATGGATAAAGAAGAGGTAGAATATACATATAATGGAATATTACTCAGCCATAAAAGAATGAAATCTTGCCATTTGCCATGACATGGATGGAGCTAGAGAGTAAATATGTTAAGTGAAATAAGTCAGAGAAAGACAAATACCATATGATCTCACTCATATGTGGAATTTAAGAAACACAACAAAAGAGCAAAGGAAAAAAGAAGAGAGAGAGAGGCAAACGTGGAAACAGACTCTTAACTATAGAGTGTACACCGATGGCTATCAGAGGGCAGGTAGGTGGGGGATGGGTTAAAAAGTTGATGGGGATTAAGGAGTGCACTTGTGATGAACACAGGTTCATGTACGTATGGAAATGTTGGATCACTATATTGTACACCTGAAACTAATATCATACAGTATGTTAACTAACTAGAATTTAAATAAAAACTTAAAAAAGAGTAGATACAAAAATTAGTGTATCAAATTGGAGAGATAGTGTTGATTCATAAAAGAGGTCATGCATTTTAATAAAACTGGGGTATGAAGCCTTTATGTAGAGGGAATAGGAACTTTTCCTACAGTTTAAGACATTTTAAAATATAATAGAGTATAGAAAAACTGATTCACGAGGTGAGCAATTACGGTGTGAGAGGATGAGATATTTGAATGAGGGAAAAAATTAGCTTGAATAACTAAGATTGAAGTTAATTGAGAATAGTAATTGGTCAGGACTAACTAATGGACTGCTACGGGGATAAATATTAGGACAGAGTTTTGTTCACTTTATACATCAATGATCTGAAAGAGGGCATATGCATTAGGAGGATAAAATCTGCTGACATAGGGATTTTGGGGTGTTGAAGGGGCAGTCACAAAAGAGTGCTTAGACTGACTTGGACAGGCTAAAAGCGTGGAGTGATAAGTGGCTTACTCAATTCAATTCTGAAGACAAAATTCCAGGATCTTAAAACCATAATAACAAAAAGAATATATACTTCTAAAATCTCCAGAGGATTGAGCTCTGAAAGAAATACATTGAGCCAAATCTTTCAACGAATGCTTGGAAGTAAAAATATAAAGAGCAAATATAAAAGTAGGCATTCAGTATATGGAGATTATATAAAGTATGATAGGAAAATTCTACTTCTGCCATAAGATTCATGTGTCCTAATTTCTCATTCCTTCCCCTATTTTTTCTCCTTTGACCCCTAACACACAATCAATTCATAGCATTGAGACTGTCACCACTTTTTTTCTTCTTCTTCTTAGATATCCTGGAGTATTAGGATGGAGAGTGAACATCTATCTCTCCTAGCTGTGCATGTGTGCGGGAGACAGCTAACAAAAAATGGCACAGCAGAAACCTCCACCAAGGTAGCCCAAGGGTATTTTGCCCCGAATACTTTTCACAGTTTCCACAAATATCTTTGTTAATAAGATAGAGTGAAAAAGTTGAGAGTAGTTGAGTAACAGAGCAATATTTTCTAGCCGGCATTCATTTCACTTAAACTCTTAGAAGACAAGCAGATCCTGAGTACTCCCGTGCTCAGCGGGGGCGGATCAAACCTAATCAATATTCTTAAACCCTTCATGTTTGAAATATGACTGCAGATTGACCTGTGCTCCTCAAACTTGAGGAACAGCATAGAAATAGGGCACTAGATTATATATATATATATATATATATATA
>NW_022589717.1:25131622-25177404 GCF_004348235.1 Phoca vitulina | reverse complement strand
TATATATATATATATACACACACACACACACACATATATGTATATATATAAATTATAAATCATATAAATCATATATAATATATATCACTAGCTACTGATGAATTCTTTAGTATAAAAAAAAAGAAGCCTCTAATCTGCTCTATTACAGAAATCAGAAGATGAAGTATTAAGTATGTTACTCCCTTACCTAAAATTCTATAGTAGCTTTGTACTGCTTGTAGAAAGATATTCATACTCTTTGATAAATAATATATATTGAGTAATATTTATGAATCAAGGCACTAAGGTTTAAGCTCATTTAGTTCTCATAATAATTCTGCAGGTTAGTATATCTGAATTTTACAGATAAAGAAATCAAGATCCAGCCACATCAAATAATTTTTTTTGAGATCTCACAGCTAGAGAGATGGAGCCTGGATCCATACCCAGGTTCATCACATGCCTAATTTCTTAATCTTTCTAACCTAATGATGGTATTTGTGCATAATGATGCATTTGTGTTTGCACACACATCACAATAAATAGATAACTGATGGGAGGCTGGATAATGGAAGAATAATGCATAGACAATAAGGTGATCTCTCTCATTCTTTCATACATACACACACATACACACATACACACCCCACACATACCTCCCTGCTTTGTCCTGATATTCAAGGCCTCACCAACAGGGCCAGTATTTTGCAAATCCTTCATCTGTTTTATGCACTGTATATACCAGTTGAAACATACTACTGTCTGTTTCCCTTGAATGTGCCTTGCTTTCTTGCTGTAAGGTGTCCCCAGTCTCTACACATCCAGATCCCTAGAGGGGAACAACTCTCCCTCTCCCAGATATTGCTTCCTGTACTGGTATTCTGCACTGAAGCTATTCATGTACTTCTGGTGGCCCCTCAAGTCTGTTAGTGGTTTGATTGCCATTGTACATCCTGCCTACATCCCTAGCACACTGCCTTGCTCATAATAACTGCTCCATATTTGCTTGTTGAATGGATATACACATGTGTTCATGTCAAGTGCTAACTAGTATGTAGTTTACCTATTGAATTTCTTATGCTTGCTTAACTGCCAATAAAAAGCATTTAGAGCAGAATTACTTGTTAAATCCCAGACTTCACTTTTTTGTTTTTAATATTATACAAATTTGCAAAATTTGTGAAAATTTTTACTTTTTCCTTTCTCTTAGTGACTTTTATAATTTAGTTTGATATTATATTTCTGGAAGAAACTGTCTAGTTAAGAGTGCAGACTCTGTAACTAGATAACATGGATCAAATCCTGGCCCTGCTACTTATTAGCATTGTGAGTTTAGGCAAATTGTTTAACATTTCTGTGCCTCAGTTTCCTCATCTGTCAAATGTGATAAAAAAGAGTACCCACCTGCCTAGAAAATTGCCTGGAACATTTATAAACAGTAAATATTAGCTCAGAGTGAAATAATTGTAAACCTGATTATCTTATTTCTTCCCACATTACTCTTATTTCACTTCATTTATAATCTTTCTCTCCTTCAGGGAAATGGAAAGCTAATTTAAGATTACAATGGAAATTAAGATAGACTTGTTTTCCACATCAAGTTAAATTAAGCTCACAAACAATTATCGATAACGTACGATGGGCCAAATACTGGCCTGGTGCTGAGAGACACAAAGTGGATGAGACATGTATATGTACTGCTGACCCCTATGAACTCATGGTATAAGTGTAGAGAAACACCTTTAAAACTACACTATGTGGTGCTCTAAATATAGAACTGTTTATCCCTTTTCTGTGCTTCAGAGCACCAGTATCTCTTGGAAGGAAGCTTTTATGTGTGTCTGATGCCCCAATTCTTGCAGCTACTGTAATCAATTGATCACCTGGCTCGGAAGGCCAGGAGAACTTATATTGTTAGTCCCATGAGACTGTAATAAGTAAAGAACTCATAGCTCTGTCTGGCACCCTGAGTTTTGCAACTGCTCTGAGAAGACACCTCTAGGTCACCTGGCTCTGGTGGCTGGTGGGGCTTACATTTGTGGGTCCAATAGGACTGTAAACAACAGAGAGAGTTCTTAAACAGCTACCACCCTAGGCAATAGACCCAGCAGTTCAGTGTTTCTGTGAATTAGCCTATTGGCTAATCAGGACTGTGGCCTCAGGGGCAAACTCCTAATTAAACACACAACTTGGGACTGACTATAATCCTTTCCAAAGACCATGGAGGGCAGGCACTATCTTTGCACTCACCCTCTGCGATACTCAAAAGCATCAGTGTCTCCTGAAGGGAAAGTGTATGTACATCTAGTGCCCTGGTTTTTATGTTGGGCTCCCCAGTTTTTGTAGCTACAGCCCAGGAAATGTCCTTTGATTGCCAGCTCTGGTAGCCAGGGGGGCTTGCATTCCTGGGTCCCACAGGACTGTGGCAATTGGAGAGAGAGTTCTTGGCAAGCTGTCACTTCCAAGGCATTTAACTGAGGACTGAGGCATAATCCCCATTTGTTCTGTGAAGGAGGCCTCTTTGCTTGTCTGGAGCTTTGGCCTGAGAGGAAGCTTCAGGTTTGGCACACATCTAGTGCCACTGGAGCTGCTTTTAAGGAATGTAGGCTGTGGATGCCATCTTAATGCTTTCTTTCTGTCTTGCTCCAGTGTGCTGTTATCACCTAGAGATTGATACACTCATGTGGAGCCTTGATTTCTGTGACTGCCACCCAGGGACAACTCTAGATCACCTAGTTCTGGTGGCTAGTGGGGCTTATGCTTGCAGTCTCACAGGATTGTATATATTTGCATCCATTTAAAAGCTGATGTGTGAGGCTCTGGCTACCAGTCAACATGAATCTAGGTGCTGAGATCCTCCCCTTTGGAACATCAACAGGTTTTGGTACATACTCAACTTCAGGGAACTATTAATAACATAATAAGCTACTTGGACAAGCAAAAGTTTTAAGAGAAAAACCAAGAACTGAAGCAGGGTTTAACAAGTTTCACCTCCCTTACAAGACCATTCCTTTAAGACTGGGAGAGCAACTATTGTACAGAAACCAGCACAGAGAGTCAAGCAAAATAAAGAAGCAGAGGAATATGCTTCAAACAAAAGAACAAGATAAAGCCTCAGGAAAAAAAAAAAATCTTAATTAATTGGAGAGAAGTAATTTATTTGACAAAAAGTTCAAAGTAATAGTCATAAGGAGAAAAACAGATGAACAGAGTGAAAACTTCAAAAAAGACATGGAAAAATATAAGAAAGTACCCAATAGAAGTCATACAGCTGAAGAATACAATAACTGAACTGAAAAATACACTAGAGGGGTTCAATGGCAGACTAGATGAAGCAGAAGAAAGGCTCAGTTAACTCAAAGACAAGGCAGTGGAACACATCCAATCAGAGCAGCAAGAAGAAAAAAGAATGAAAAAAGTAAAGATATTTAAGGGACATGTGGGACATCATCAAACAGACCAACATTTGCTGGGTAGGGCTCTCAAAAGAAGAGAGAAAAGAAGGGGCAGAGATCCCATTTGAAGAAATAATGGCTGAAACAGGTATGCAGATCCAGGAAGCCCAGAGTTCCAAATAAGAGGAACCCAAAAAGACTCACACCAATACACACTATAATGAAAAGTTCAAAGGTTAAAGACAAGGAGAGAATATTAAAAGCAGCAAGAGAAAATCAACTTGTTATGTATAAGGAAACCTCCATAAGACTATCAGCAGATTTCTCCACAGAAACTTTACAGGACAGAAGAGAGTGGCATGATATATTGAAAGTGCTGAAAGAATAAAAACATCCAATCAAGAATAGTCTAACCAGCAAAGTTATCATTCAGAAGTGAAGGAGAGTTAGTTTTCCAGATAAGCAAAAGCTAAAGGAGTTCAACCCCACTAAAATGACCTTATGAAAAATTTTAAAGTCACTTCTTTAAGCTGAAAAGAAAAGGTACCATTTAGTAAAAAGAAAACATACAAAAGTAAAAATCTCTCCTGTAGAGTAAATTTATATTAAAGATAGTAGATTAATCGTTTATAAAGCTATAATAAAAGTTAAAAGACCAAAGTGAAAAATTAATTAAAACTGCAATAATTAGTTAAGGGATACATAAAAAAGATGTAAAAAGTGATATAAAAACATAAAACATGTGAAGGGAGGAGAGTAATAATGTTGAGTTTTACAATGGGATCAAATTTAAGTTGTTATCAGTTTAAAATAAGTGTTGTAGATATAAGTTTTTATATGCAAGCCTCATGGTAACTCCAAAACCAAAACCTAAAGGAAATACACAAAAGATAAAGAAAAAGGAATATAAGCATACCACTAAAAAAGGTATGAAACCACAAAGGAAGAGAGTAGAAAAAGAAGAAGGGATGAAAGAGAATCTACAAAAACAATCAAGAAACAATTAAACAAAATGGAAACAAGCACATAAAAAACAATAATTACTTTAAATTTAAATGGACTAAATTCTCTAATCAAAAGACATAGAGTGAATGGATAAAAATAACAACCAGTCTATACGCTGCTTAAAAGAGATACATTTTAGGTGTAAGGACATACATAGACAGAAAGGGAAGGGATGGAAAAAGATATTCCTTGCAAATGAAAACCAAAAGAAAGCTGGAGTAGGTATACTTACATAAGAAAAAATAAATTTCAAAACCAAGACAGTAATGAGAGACAAAGAAGGGCATTGCTTAATGAAAAAGTAGTAAATCCAAGGATATGATACAATATTTGCAAATATTTATGTACCAACAGAGGAGCACTTAAATACATAAATCAAATAGTAACAGACTTAAAGGGAGAAACAGACAATAATACAATAATATCAGAGGATTTTAATAACCAACTTACATCAATGAATAGATCATCCAGACAGAAAGTCACAAAGCAAACAACAACTTTAGAGGACACATTATACCAGATGGACTTAGATGATATTTATAGAACATTCCATCCATAAACAACAGACTACATGTTATTCTCATGGGCACATAGAACATTGTCCAAGATAGATTGTATGTTAGGCCACAAAACAAATCTTAATAAATTTAAGAAAATTGAAATCATATCAAGTATCTTTTCTGATGACTATGGTATGAAACTAGAAATTAATTACACAAAAAAACTGAAAAATTCACTAATATGCAGTGATTAATCAATACGCTACTGAACAACCAATGAATCAAAGAGGAAATCAAATGAGAAATAAAAGAATACCTTGAGACAAATGAAAATGCAATGGAATATGCCAAAATTTATTGGATACAGCAAAAGCAGTTTTAAGAGGGAAGTTCATAGTGATAAATGCTTACCTCAAGAAACAAGAAAAATCTCAAATAAACCTGATTTTACACCTCAAGGAACCAAAAAAGTAGAACAAATGAGGGCCAAAATTAGTAGAAAGGAGGAAATAATAAAGATTAGAACAGACATATGAGAGAGACTAGAAAGACAATAGCGAAGATCAATAAAACTAAAAGCTCGTTCTTTGAAAAGAAAAACAGAATCTTTGACATATCTTTAACTAGACTCATCAAGAAAAAAGAGAGAGAGGACTCAAATAAATAAAATCAGAAATGAAAGAGGAGATGTTACAACTGATACCACAGAAATACAATGGCTCATAAGAAACGGCAATGAACAATTACAAGCTAACAAACTGACAATCTAGAAGAAATGGATAAATTCCTAGAAACATGAAATATACCAAGACTGAATCATGATAAAATAGAAAATCTGAACAGACAGATTGCTTGTAAGGTGATTGAATCACTAATCAGAAACTTAACAACAAACAAAAGTCAAGTCCAGGACCAGATGGCTTTACTGGTGAATTCTACCAACAATTCAAAGAAGAATTAGTATAAATCCTTTTCAAACTCTTCAAAAAAAAAAAAAAAATAGAACAGGAGGAAACTCTTATTTTTTTATATAGATTTTATTTATTTCAGAAAGAGAGAGAGAGAGTGAGAGAGAGAGAGCATGAGCAGGGGGGAGGGGTAGAGGGAGAGGAAGAAGCAGACTCTCCACGGAGCAGGGAGCCTGGAAGGACTTGATCCCAGGATCCTGGGATCATGACCTGAGCTGAAGGCAGATGCTTAACCAACTGAGCCACCCAGGTGCCCCAGGAGGACACTCTCCTAAACTCATTTTACAAGGCCAGCACCAGATTCCAACACCAGATAAGGATACCACAAGAGAAGAAAATTACAGGTTATTATATCTGATGAACATAGATGCAAAATTCCTCAGCAAAATGTTAGGAAACAAAAATCAACAATACATTAAAAGAATCATATGTCATGGTCAGGTGGGATTTATTCCAGAGATAAAGGAGGGTTCAATATCTGCAAATCAATTAGTGTGATACATCATGTTAACAAAATGAAGGGAAAAAAATTATTTGATCAACTCAACAGATGCAGAAAAAAACATTCGACAAAATTCAACATCCATTTATGCTAAAAATTCTCACAAAGCAGTTACAGAGGGAAGATACCTCAAAATAATAAATGTCATATATGGCAAACTGACAGCTAATATCATACTCAACAGGAAAAACTGAAATCTTCTCCTTTAAGATCAGGAACAAGACAAGGATGTCCACTACACCTCTTCTGGTCAACGAAGTATCGCAAGTTCTAGCCCTGAGCCATTAGGTAAGAAAAAGAAATAAAAATCCAAATTGGAAAGAAGTGAAACTGCCACTGTTTGCAAATGTCATTATATTATCTATAGAAAATCCTAAAGACTTCATAAAAACTATAAATTAATAAATGAACTAATAAATGAATTCAGCAAAGATGCAGGATACAAAATACACAAAAATCTGTTGCATTTCTTTTTTTTAAAGATTTATTTATTTATTTGAGAAAGTGTGTGAGTGCATACACGCACAAGTGCAAGTGGAGGGAGGGGCAGAGGGAAAGAATCTTCAAGCAGACTCCCAGCTGAGTGGGAGCCCAATGCGGGGCTCGATTTCATGACCCACGAGATCACACGACCTGAGCTGAAACCAACAGTAGGACACTTAACCGACTGAGCCACCAAGGTGCCCCAAATCTGTTGCATTTCTATGCATTAATAATGAACTGTTACAAAGAGAAATTAAAAAACAATGCCATTTACATCGCATCAAAAGGAATAAAATATTTAGAAATAAATTTAACCAAGGAAGAGAAAAACCTATATATTGAAAACTACAAGACATTAGTGAAAGAAATTAAAGAAGACACAAATAAATGGAAAGATATTCCATGCTCACCTCACTCCTACTAGAAAGGCTATTATCAAAAAGACAAAAAATAACAACTGTTGGTGAGGATGTGGAGAAAAGGAAACTCCTGCGCACTGCCAGTGGGAATGTAAACTGGTGGGGCCGCCATGGGAAACAGTATGGAGGTTCCTCAAAAAATTAAAAATACAGCTGCCATACAATCCAGCAATTCCACTCTGCATACTTATCCTAAGAAAATGAAAACATGAACTCAAAAAGATATATGCACCCATATGTTCATTGAAGCATTATTCACAATAGCCAAGATAGGGAAACAACCTAAGTGTCCAACAGTCGATGACTGGATAAAGAAGACGTGGTATATATACACAATGGAATATCACTCAACCATAAAAGATAATGAAATCTTGCCATTTGCAGCAACATGGATGAACTCGAGGGCATTATGCTAAATGAAATAAGTCAGGCGAAATTTTATATAAAATATAAAACAGGGAACAGATTGGTGGTTGCCAGAGGCAGGGGGTTGACAGTGGGAGAAATGGGTATACTGTTTTTGTTTTTGCTTTAGGTTAAATAAATTGAATTAAAAAACAAAAACTGTTTAGAATATGTTCCCCAGTTGCCAAAATAGAATTTATTACTAGAACTTGGTTTGTTATTCTTAGACAACAAAGTGATTACTTTGTGAATCAGTTTGATGCCTTTCACCCCAAACCAGCAAAGAACAGAGTAAAACCCTGAATCATTGTGACCTTTACCTGACAGCACACATTAGCCTTCGATTCTCTAGCACAGTCCGTCTACCAGGGGAACCAGGGACAATCTTCTGTGAAGGGCAAATCCCTAAGTTGCTAAAAAACCTTTCACTCCTAAACTCATAATTCTACATTTTGGTTTCCCTAGGTTTTGGAGAGCATTATGATGATTCTTTTGGAAAAGATTCTCTATAAAAAACATAAACTTATTCAAAATTTACTACTTAATGCTTCTTTAAAAATGTTGCCAGGAATAGTGTATTTAGAAGGCAATTTATACATTTATTATTAGAACCAGTTTAAATAATAAGCTGTTTAAATAAAGTATAACATGTACACATATACATTATATGTATGTAACATACATGTACAATATAAAAATATAATGTGTAATATATATGGAACAAAATTTTAACTGAATATATTAATATTTTCTTATATATTTTCTCAAATCTAAAATGAAATGTGTATTGTGTGTGTATGTGCACATAATTCCTCCCCACAATATACACATAGGTGGATTCCCATTTGTTTTAAGGAATAAATTGCTATGTATTTCCTATTATGTTATTCAAGTGGATTCAATGTTATAAAAATTGTGAAATGCAGGAAGCAAGACAAATAGTACATTAGCAAGTCTCTTGGTGACCTTCCAGCTTGGCTGTCCCAATCTTCCACTGACATCTTAGGACAAGTAAGAGTGATTCGGGTTCCAGATTCAAGGTCTCCTTTCAGGAAAAGAGGTAAGGAGAAAAATTAGATAGTTGAAGGCTCCCGTAGCTCTTCACAGAAAATGTTCATCATGTTTTATATCATTTAGTAAAAATTTTTAGCTCATGCATGACTGCATAAAAAAGCAGCAAACACTGAGTCAAATTGCAAAACTATTTTATTTCATTCTGCTTAATAAAAAATAATTCCCACTAATGTTCACATTAAAAAAGAGACTGAGGGGAAACAGAGCCTGAGGCTACCCATATATGAGAAAAACAAATTATTTTAATTGATCTCAAAACATAATATCCAGTGACTACATTTAATTTCTGGGTAGTGAGTAGCAATGGTTATACCTATATTATCAATGTGTTCATACTTGCTGAAGCTCAATAGCCTAAACAGTGCATCAATGTACACTGGACATTATTTGCTTTCATGAGAATTTATTGAGCAACATCTAAGGCCAGGAATATAATGAGTACAGCACAGGTTAATTAAGATGAATAATTCTCATTCCCTGTCTTCAAGGGGCTTACCTTGGGGTGCTTTGAGAGAAGGAGGCACAGATCTCAAAACAAGGAACTAATACAAGCCATAGTGAAGTAGATGCTTTAGAGTGATAGAAGGTTAGGCTTTCAGACTGAGGAGCGAAAATGATTGCAAATTAATATAAAAATATTCTGGGATGGAAGAAAACCTAAAAAGGAAAAGAGGAAAATATAAAACAAAAGGAGGAAGAGAAGCTGTTCTATCAGAATTTATCTTTAAAAACAAGACAAAAAGAGATGATGAACTCTTTTTTTGTGTTTTAACTTATTTAAATTCAATTAGTTAACATATAGTGTATCATTAGTTTCAGATGTAGAGTTCAGTTATTCATCCATTGCATATAACACCCAGTGCTCATCACATCACCTGCCCTCCTTTATGCCCATCACTCAGTTACTCCTTCTCCCCACCCACCTCCCCTCCAACAACCCTGTTTGTTTCCTATAGTTAAGAGTCTCTCATGGTTTGTCTCCCTCTCTGACTTCTTCCCATTCAGTTTTCCCTCCCTTCCCCTATAATCCTGTTTTGTTTCTTAAATTCTGCCCATGAGACCATACGATAATTGTCTTTCTCTGATTGACTTATTTCACTTAGCATAATACCTTGCACACCAATGTTTATAGCAGCAATGTCCACAATAGCCAAGCTATGGACAGAGCCCAGATGTCCATTGACAGGTGAATGGATAAAGTACATATTGAACTCTTAATTTATGTTCCCAATAGCCTGTGCCATGACAGAAGAGAGAATGTCTATTTTAAGTCCCAGGTACCTGGCACAGTTCCTTGGCATGTGGAAATAGGTGTTCAATAGGCATTTTTTAGTAACTTTTCCCTATTTCCCCCCACCCCCCTCCTCCTCCTCACTCTCTCTCCCTCTCTGTCTTGCTTCAGGATCATTTACCATGCTAAATTAAGCTCTCCATCATCCTTTTCCTATCTTAAGAGGATTATATTAGATTAAGCCAGATAGAATTCTGCTTTTAAGGCAAAGGGTTAAAAAGCAACAATTTCATATGGTTCAACCCAGTAATTTAACTGGTATACAGGAGTTAATTTATTCACTCCAACAAGAAACTAAGACAAACAACTGATCATAGTGAACTAGCATAACATGATAAATTTTCTCATATATATATATATATGAGATATACATATATATAATCAATCAAAACGGTCTATAGGACGAAATGATGTGGCTGTTAACAATAGTGACAATTTTATCAACAATTGAATATGCACTCCAAAACTTGGGCTTTGAGTATGTAACTGGGTTGTATACTAGAAATTGACTTCCAGCATCTGGACACTCAGTCTGGCTGCTATCCACTATTCATCTTTCCTCACTAGCAATGGTTTAAAAATATGAATGCTTTAATTTCAATTTAGTGTATGTATCCCACTGTGGCTCTCCTTCTTCTGTTCCTACAAACATTCACACTTTGGTCCTAATCTGATAGTCATTCCCAGTTTCACACTCTGTTTTACAAAGAGCCCTAAACTCTGGGGGCTCGATTGTGATAAGGAGTAGTGAACGTAGGTAGCCAAAGTGATTACGTGCCTGTTATTGGGTTAAGAATTATGATAGAATGCTACCTATCCTCAGAACAGGGATTTGTGTCCTTAACTGAAAGGGTGATGATATAATTCATCACCCAGATATAGACACTGCTTGAGAGTGAAAGGTGGCCTATTAATAATTACACAAGGACAACAAACCTAAACAGAAACTATTCCAGGCAATTGGACACATATAATTACACTGTAATTTAAGTATTTTCTTGGAACAAATCCTGTGTGGTACTCTGTGTAAAATAACTAACTCAATAGAGAGTGATTTAGATATCAAGAATGAAAGGTCACAAAGGTTATTATCTATATAGGTTAACTTTATCTCCTTCAATCTTCTCATTCTAGGTTTTAGTTTTCTGTGGGACCTTGTGGTAGATTCTACACATTTTGTTTCATGACTTCTGGTGGATAGTACAAATTTTTCTCATTTTCCTTGTTTTTTCCAGATTCATTTGGAAGGAAAGAAATTTTCTTCCTTGAGATCATATATTGTTCTGTTATTCACATAATACTTTGTTCTATATCATGCTTCCACAAATACAAACCTTTTTAATTTGATTAGAAAATGAGTAAACTAAAGCAAAATTATATGAGAATATTTGGTGAATTATCTTTAATTGTGAGGAGCAAGGTATAGAGTGTAACAAATTCAGGCCAAAAGTCAAACCACTCATATTTTAATTTTATCTTTGCTATTAACCTTCTATGATGTTAAATAAGCCCCATATTCTCAAAGAAATAAAGTTGAGGAAAGAGCAATCTCAGTGCCTTCTTTGTGCTAGGATGGTGTGAAACTATGTATGAATCTCATTGGCCCCTTACAACAGCACCATTCCCCATGTGCACATTCATAACTGATGAAATTGAGTAACTTGCTCCAAACCTTCACTTAGTAAATGGTAGGGCAGGATTTAAATCCAGGTCTACCTGCAAAATCCATGCTGCCAGTAATTTGTTTACTTATTTTGAAAATTGGAATCTTTCCCATGATTCAAAAGATTATTGTAAAGATTCAAAGAATAAACGAACGCTACATGTCTAAAAATTTTTAAACCACCTATATATTTGGATAGAATCTTTCCCTTATATTTTTCTATTCATTTCTTGACTTTTTATTCAGGATTTAAATTAAAATTCTTAAAATACTCATCACATTTTATAACAAGAAAATAGATCACAAACATCTTGCATAGTATCTAATTCCCTTTGATTTCACATCAAGTGTGACACCCCCACACTGGGACAGTATGTCTGTTCCCAGGGGCTCTATGCCATGGGCATTTGCATCTTTATATTATCACTACTCTAGGTCACTCTAACATTTCAAAACAACTGCTTTGTCTTGTATTTATATTGGGAGTCTTTATTAAACTAAGGTACAAATTGTTTTTAATTATTATGTCATTCCACCTTCATCTATAAGATGATATTCTAGCTCAATCAGCTATAGCACTACTATTTCAGGCAAGAGAAGAAGGTGAAAGGAGAACAAAGCAATTACAAGGTTAGTCTCTATTTTCGAAGCATCACCTGAGGCTTCATTCAGATAATTTCAATTAACTTTTATGGAAGTTACTCAGCTAAAACCCTAGCAAATGCTACTGTAACTAGATTCAGTGCTCTAGAGCTACACAACTGCTGAGGAATTTATACTATAATTTTTTCCAAGTGTACCAAAAAATATTGCTCTCAAGACTGACCTATGTGACATGTTCCCCATGGTCTAATGCAAATTAGGATGACTGTGATATAAAGATCTCTGAGACCAGGGTCATAATGGAAACATTAGCAGACCCTTCACTACAGAAGCCCTGCGGGGGGCCATTAAGATATTTTATGGAAGTGCTAGTGCTAGCCCGAAAGCAAATGGCAAAGAGCAGGAAACATAAGCGACTGTAAAAAGAAAACAAAACAAAAATCCAATAAGAGACAATGAAGACATCATTAAAAACATAAAGGCAATGAAAATGCCTATGGTGTATTTTCCATTATCTGTGACCTTGGGTTTCAGTTTTAGCTCTGTGTTCATTATCAGTTTAAGAAAATTACGGCCTTAGACTCCTAGGCTCACACATTCTTTGCATGATTCCTTAGAAGAGGAGGGGCAAAGCCCTAAGCTAGCTGTCAAAAAACAATTTACTATAAATTGTAAGAGTAAAAAATCCTCTAAGAGTTTTCCCTCTGCACTCTTCATTATTGTCTCTCAAGGAACCCACCCAGGATGACAGGAAGATAAAAATTAGATTGAGGTCTTTTACACTGTTTTGACAGTTCATATCCTCCCAGTGTGTTATTTATATTAACAAATTCAGTTTTCTACTTCAAAAAGACAGCTGGTTAACAAAACGCTGTTGAACAAAAGAGATCTCTTAACCACGGTTAAACTGTCAGGTTATCTCAGATTAGAACCACAGATAACAGTAACCTATGTTACTCAGCGTAGATTGTGATCCAAATTTGTAAGTGATTTCCATCAAGCTCTTTTTAAAAATAACAATTAAATGGGTTCCTCAACTCCTAAGGTGTTGGTGTTTAGCTTTTCCTTCTGTAGTTTTTCTTTCTTTAGCATAAAACCAATTTTTTTGTTTGTTTGTTTGAAGTGACATAGGTATTATTTACTCTAAGTGAAGTGAAAAATTGGGGCTAGTTTCTCAACTACTTTCCATCAGAAGACACTTCATTCCAGGTATCCCAAGGTTAAATTTGATGTCAGCACTGACTATCAGAAAAATATCCCCATTTCTTCCATTTGCTTTGCATGTATAAATTCAGTCTTTACATAATCTCTCTCTCTCTCTTTTTTTTTGTAGAGCACTAAATTAAATGTGCCACAAAGTCTGTATTTTTCCAACATTTAGTTGATGTTTGATGAAAAATTTGGCAACTTAATTCTCATAAAAATGATTAAGTAGAATTATATTGGCAAGGCTCAACTATCACGTAATGTTTGGGAAAGTGGATAGGAAGGAAGATAGTGAATACGAAAGTCTCTTGCTTTTCTCTCTCTCTCTCATCAAATAATGTTTCTATGAGAATCTTCCATAATCAAAACTTAGGTCCTAAAGAATTAACCATGAAGCATATTGGGGTTTACTCTTTGTGATCAGTCTGAAATAGATTGCTTTGTTTTCCTTAGAAATAGTCAGTTTCCCAGTAAATTAAATTATATTAATAATTTTTGCTCATTACCGGTAGATTTTTCCCCTCAATTTTCTACTAGTGCAATTCTAAGTAAAAGTTCTACTTTAAAAAATCATTAGATTTGAACCAGAAAATAGAAATTATTTGCAGAATATTATATTTCTCTTCATTTTGAAAATCTTTTAAACCTGACCTATATATAGCATTCATGAGGCTTATATATGGTTAATATTTGAGGATTTCCCTTTGTACTTGATAGAATTCAGGACATGCTAACCCCAAATATGGCACTTTGGCATATTGAATATTTTAAGCTGAAGGAGTTTGAGAAAATGGCAGAAGCAGAAAGGTCACTCTGACCTTCACCCCACCCTTCTCTACTGAAACAGATCATAAAATTCTCACGTGAGAGATGCCCTCCCTATGACCAGAGAAATGGATGCTCCTTTTTTTCTGAAGACAAAGATACCCCAAAAAGAATCCTAGCAAATGGGCCTTGCTAAATCTTCCCATTTACTACACTTACCTCATATCCTCTTTGGGGAAAGTTAATACTCTAATAAAAGACAAACAGAGAAACATTCCATGGCCATGGAGAAAAGTTCCTGATGTTATACAGATGACGGTACTATATCTATTCTTCTATAAATTTAGTGCAAAATCAATTGAGATCTATTTAGATATTTGAGAACTCAGTAAAGTTACTTAAAAAGTTATTTGAAAAATAAAGGTCCACAAATGACTAAAACCTTAAAAAGGAAGAATAAACAGGGAGAACTTGTTCTATCAGATTTTTTTAAAATTGACATATAATTAGCATACAGTGTCATATTACTTTCAGGTACAGTATGATTCAGCAGTTGCATGCATTACCCTCTCCTCATCATGATAAGTGTATTCTTTCTTTTTTTTTTTTTTAAAGATTTTTATTTATTTATTTGAGAGAGAGAGAGAGAGAGAAAGCATGAACAGGGCAGGTGCAGAGGGAGAAGCAGACTCCCTGCTGAGCAGGGAACCCAACATGGGGTTCAATCCCAGGATCCCGGGCTATCCTGTAAGATTTTAAGACATATATTCTAAAATGCAGGCCCTGGGTCCTGAGCTGGGTGTGCTTTCACATGGAAAAAAGACCCAGGTAAGGATTCCACTATCTTTCAGATCCTAAAGAAGGAAGCCCAAGGAAAAGCCCAAGGAAAATAATGAAATAAAGGCCTAAAAGACTGTGTCCCCACTGTGAGGTAAATTAATTCTACACTAGTGAAAATGTGAACTACTGAAGACATTCATTTACCAATAAGTTTAGCAACTCTTTCAACCTTGAATAATAACACATGGAGAGGCAGGCAGAGGTTGTCTTATAAGCCAAAGGGTGGAAATGATGGAGAGTCATCTCTGTGGTGAGAGTGGGAGCATGGGCATTTTGGGAAATGAGCTTCTTTTATGAAAATATTGGATCATAAGGGTGTATCATAAGTCACTGAGCCATTTTCAGACTCTTGAAAAATCAATTTGTGCCTAATTGTTTAGCATAAATAATTCTGTCATATATTGGTAAACTTAAAGCATTTGATACCTGTTTCTGTCTGTCTATCCATCTATACTGTGTGCAAACACACACACACACACACACGCACGCATACACACACACACAGAGAACCCTAAATAGCCTTTTACATAAGTACTTGTAAGATGGCTATTTACTTGCATGATGAGCAGGCTCACATTTGCCCTGAGGAAGATTAATATAGTTCACTTTGCCCAGTAGCTTTCTTTCCATTTTTTCCCATTTAATATTGACTCTGCAGTCAATAGCATAGATTTGACAATCAATAGGCACCATTTTGATTCAGTCATTAGCACTTACATAGGTGACCGAGACCTGCTTATAATCTCAAAATGTATGCTATAAGAGAACAGGACTCATGAAGAAGACACCAACTCAAGGCCAATTTCCTGATCAAGGATTTTGCTATTGTCTATGCTTGTTCTAGAGTCTGGCTTAACAGTGGCAAAACCACTTTTTTATTTAATATTAAGACTATTCTTTCTCCAACTCAGTATGGAATTTTAACTTAATATATTAAGGCTAGATTAAAGCAAATATAATTCCCATACTTATTCAAACTCCCTTCCTTCCTTTCCCCAATATTTCCACCGAAAGTCTACCATTCTCAGCTTGGCTGTCTGTGGAAAAATATTTTTATATATTCTAAAGTCTACCTCTTGTTTGCCCTCTCAAACATTATTTATAAAGCTACGTGAAAGCACACCCAGCTCAGAACCCAGGACCTGCAGTTTAGAATATATGTCTTAAAATCTTATAGGATAGTCCTCGCTTCAACAGCACATACTCGAGAATTGAAATGATACAGAGATTAGCATGGCCTTTGCACAAGGATGACATGCAATTCATGAAATGTTCCATATTTTGGAGTGAAATAGATAAAGGGGACTAAGAATATACTTCACTCATTAATTCAATAAATATTTATTGAGGGACTTCATTTTGCCATTCAGAGTGCTTGCTTGGTCCAATGGTAAAAAAAAATAGGCAAGATCTGTGCTCTATGAAGTTGATGTAAAAGAAGTAAAGTAATTACAAATTGTGATGAATGAATGCTATGAAGTAAATAAAAAGGGAGCTGAGACAGAAAATAGTGGAAAGGAATGATTTTGGATGGGGCTTTTTCACTGGCAAATCCAAGTGGGGAGGACCAGGTGAATTTTTTTTTCTGATGTTTTTAACACGTTCATTTAAACTTTAGTAACAAATCATCAAAATACAAATATAGAGCAAGAATATTATTTAATGAACTAGTAGAGAGAAATTTATCACAATTCTATCAAGTCATCTTGATGCATCAAATAAAAGTTCCAAAGTTCTAAAGAAAGACTTGCCTTGATGGTATTATCAGTAATTGGCAATAGCAGATTTGGGCTGTCTCATTTTAGTCATGTGACTAAGTGAGGCATATTCCCCAGAAGCCACACCAACTAGCACCACATCAAGAAGATTGAACTGCTCTGGGAAGGAATTCCAGAAATGGGACACCCAAGGGCTAGGATCTGAGATGTTCAGCAAAGAAGCTCTCCTGCAGAAAAGCCAAGTCACTACTCTCTAATTCCTAACCAAGGACCCCAAGGGGTATATGTGTGTGTGTGTGTGTGTGTGTGTGTGTGTGTGCATGTGTATGTGTGTAGATAAGCCATTGAAACTATGCTCTGCAGTATAATCTGAAGACAGTGAAAATCTGACACAATTTGGAGAAGACAGGATTTCTTGTATGCAACCAAAATTATTTTAGCAAAGCAGTCATCTATAAATAACTGCATTACATCTTTCATGACTAATTTCTGTATCTAAATACTAACCGTGAAGCACAAAAGATGCCTTAACTCATGCCAAGTTCATGTAAAGCTGTATAATGTCATTTTTGGAAGACAAATTGCATTTGCTCTGGAGTTTTGCACACACATGCGAAAAAACACCCCCAGCAAATGTCTGTAGCCACTTGAATATATACCACCTCCTGTGGTTTCTCCATATATCAAATGCAGCTGGGATGATTTAAAGATTATCTGTTAAGAATGCATCTAGCCTACATTTTTAAAATATAGGTTCCAGCCAATAGATGAGCTAAATGATCCTTTATTTCCACACAGCTCTTCCTACCTTTCCGAGAAATCAGCAGTGTAAATATTCCACCCTGTGTCAACTAACACAGAAACTGGTAGAGTTAGATTGCTGGAAACTTGGCATGGTGTGTAAATTCACAAGAATCCATCAAGCTCTTCTATTATTTATACTGTAAGATTTGTAGGCTGTCTGTAGAGTAACAGGTGTAGCCCCTATGGGTCAACAACCACCTGAATAATGCATGGGAAAAGGAAAGCAATACCACATACACCACAGTTTGGTATTGTTCACTTTGGGGAATATCTTTCCCTATAACGGCTGCCTAAAAAATCTTCCTTAGCAGTGATCTATACACTGTATGGTCATATGTGATAGTTAAAGCCACTTCCTTTGTGACTGACAGACCAATGTTGAATCCTGGTTTTACCAGTTACTATTTTCTGCTTTTTTGTTTGGTCAAGACATTTTAAACTCAGTTGAATTCAGTCTTCCTCAGAAGAAGCAAAACAATATGTACATAATTAATTTCTAGTTAGCAGAACACTAGCAACTGGATTCTATTATTAACTTACATATATGAAGGTCTCAGTTATTAGATAGAAGGGACAGAGACAGAAAGACAGTTATTTTTATTTGGAAATTAGTAAGGTCAAAACTATGTGTTATAAGAGGTTGTATATTACAATGAGTTATTGTCATTATGTATTAATTTAATACAGATTCTGGCTATCATCAACAGTAATCACAGAGAATGTGTTTGTGTGATGAGGGAAAAGGAGCAGATCCATAGCACCCTAAAGTTCCTTTTGTAACTCAAACCATAGAACTAGCATGTCACAGAACCGCTGTCATTAAATATTATCATTTGGACAACAAAATGCAGATCTAAAAATAGCATATGGAGAGTTAAGTAGCTGTCATAATCCTCTATATGTAAAGAACATCTCATTTAGGAGGATATATATATACGAGGGATAAAGAAGGCTAAGTGAATTGACTGAGGTTTCCAGTTAGTAGTGGAGGAAAATACACTACCTACTGCTGTTAATAAGTCATAGACAATGAAAATGCAAAATGATCATAACAGTACATTCTAATAATGTGATCTAGTATTTATTGAGCATTTACTCCATGCCAGGCATGCTGCTAACTGTGCCCTATGTGCTATTGCCTCACTGAATTCTCATGATAACCCTAAGAGGTAGAAACAATTAGTTTGGTTTTCTAGATCGGAAAATTCAGGCTCAATGAGCTTAAGTAAGTTGTCCGTGGCCACACAGGGAACAAGAGGTAAAGCCAGATCTCTTTGACTCCAAAGTTCAGAATTATGTGGCTCTTTAAATTTTTCTAGTCTAAACTTAATAGGATTATTTGTTTCTCTGTAAACAACCAGATGAACATTTTTGCTATGGTGCGTGCCCAATGCAATCGAGACAACGACATATGAGAGAGATGAATGCCTACCTTCCTCCAATAAAAGTGTTTCTTTTAAAAATAAGGGAATGAAATCTCCATAAATCTTGTCAGCTTTGTTTTGAAATTTTCTTACTATGACTCATAAGCATAAAAACCAAAGCTGCCATGAAAGATGGAGAATCCAAACGAAGTTGGAAAAAATGTATTTTTTGAGTCTCTATAATACCGTCAATTCACTTTATTTTTGTGACCTTGTTTTCCCTAGGACATAAATATCACATTTATGTCTGTGGGGGAAGTACCGCACAAGGTGAGCCACGTTCTTTATAGGAGGAGTTCAGTTTTTCCCCCAAATGATATATCATCTCATTCTTAGAAATGTTATGGGCCCAGATGTTAACTCATAATCTTCTTGCCCTTTGGATTTGAAAACATTACAGATTTCTTACAGAACCTCTGCTCATAGTTAAGAGTTCAAGAGCAGAGGTCCGAAGAACCATTTCTGCCCTAACCCCCGCCCCCGCCCCCCAGTCTTGCTGGTTTGCTTGCTTCTTCTGTGTTTGTTTACTGGAGATGAATGCCAAGAAGGCAATTATTTCTCCTCCTAAAAACAGTCTTGACTGAGAAATGATAAACAGTCCCACCCATCTTGCAGAAAGTTGGTGAAAATCCCACAGAGATCTAGAAAAAACGTGAGCCAAGGAGCCTGAATACAAATGCTGGACATGACAGAAAAGAGAAGGAGAAGAGAAAGACTAGGGAAAGAGGGAAAAGGGGAGGGGATGGAGCAGGAACAGGAGGAGGAAGCAGTGCTGAGAAGTGACACAAGGAACAAGGAAAGAGATGAAGGAAATGAGAGTAAGAGGTGCTCCAGGAAGTGAAGTGAGTCTCTGTGTCCTTAAAGGATTTACCATCCTGTGGTGCCGAGCACTCCTGCAAAAATCAAAGACGGAAACCTAGAGAAAACAAACATGGCAATAATCACAGAGATGACATGGGACTTCTAAAGAACTCAGGAGAAACTACCTGAATATAAAATGGAGCCAGGAGAGGCAAAAAAGTCACTGGCTCTTGAGAGCCTGTGTTGGCAGGCAAAATTCAACTCTGCCTTATAGTCTCTTATGTATGAAATTAGATAGCTAAACCCCCAAAAGAAAAGTCAGAAGCCCCATCTGTTTTAACCAAAGGAAACATCTGATAATAAGAGAAATATTCAATTAATTGGTAAGCAAGCAAGCAAACAATAACTATAGACAGAAGGAATTCCATATAATGGACAAGAATCTCTCACTCAATTAAGAAAATACTGTTTTCTTCTTAGAGCCAGGGCAACCTATAAAATCCCTACCAATAAAATTGTAATACGCATATTAGAGAAGACTTTTTATTTTAATTTTTGTGACACAGTTTGTAAAATACTTTAACAAAAGACATTTCAATCAGCAGAGAGACACACCTCCCAAAGCTCATGTTTTTGCTCAAATTTCAGAAAACTAGCATTTTAGAAATACAACTGGAAAAGTTGTAATTGAAACCGATCATTAGGCAATTTTAGGCAAAGAACTGCACAATTAGCACCTTTGTTACCAGAAAGCTAGTAAAAGTGGACTGAGGAAGTGAGAAGAGAATAAAAAGAGGATATTTTCAAAGAAAATTGTATTTCCGGCTTGACTTAAAACCGATTTGACACTGTAGCTGTACTGTATAGCATATGTATATATATATAACAAAATACCACAGGCCGGGTGGCTTAAACAACAAGGACTTATTTTCTCACAGTTTTAGAGGTCAGAAGTTCATGATCAGAGTGCCAGGAGGGCTGGGTTTGGGTGAGGGTTCTCTTCCTGGCTTGTAGACAGCTGCTTTCTTGCTAAGTCCTCACGTGGCCTTTCCTTGGTACATGAGTGCAGAGAAAGAGAGAAATTTCTTACAAGACCAGTAATTCCATCATGAAAGTTCCACCCTCCAAGCCTAATCTAATCCTAATTACCTGCCCAAAACTCCATCTCCAAATTAGGACTTCAATATATTAATTTTGGGGAAGGCGCAAGCATTCATTCTGTAACATATTATGTATATTTATAATCACTCATTCTATAACATATATGTATATTTATAATCACTCAATAAAAGCTAAATCCTTTTCTTTTTTCTTTTTTATATTCTTTTTAAAAAAATTTTATTATATTATGTTAATCACCATAGATTACATAATTAGTTTTTGATGTGGTGTTCCATGATCCATTGTTCGCGTGTAACATCCAGTGCTCCATTCAATACATGCCCTCTTTAATACCCATCACCAGGCTAACCCATCCCCCCACCCCCCTCCCCTCTAGAACCCTCAGTTTGTTTCTCAGAGTCCATAGTCTCTCATGGTTCATCTCCCCTTCTGATTCCCCCCCTTCCTTTTACCGTTCCTATTATCTTCTTTTTTTATTTTACATATAATGTATTATTTGTTCCAGAGGTACAGGTCTATGATTCAACAGTCTTACACAATTCACAGTGCTCACCATAGCACATACCCTCCCCAATGTCTATCACCTAGCCACCCCATCCATCCCACCCCCCACCACTCTAGCAACCTTCAGTTTGTTTCCTGAGATTAAGAATTCCTCATATCAGTGAGATCATATGATACATGTCTTTCTCTGATTGACTTATTTCGCTCAGCATAATACCCTCCAATTCCATCCACGTTGTTGCAAATGGCAAGATTGCATTCCTTTTGATGGCTGCATAATATTCCATTGTATATATATACCACATCTTCGTTATCCATTCATCTGTCGATGGACATCTTGGCTCTTTCCATAGTTTGGCTATTGTGGACATTGCTGCTATAAACATTGGGGTGCACATACCCCTTTGGATCCCTACATTTGTATCTTTGGGGTAAATAGTCAGTAGTGCAATTGCTGGGTCATACGGTAACTCTATTTCCAACTTTTTGAGGAACCTCCACACTGTTTTCCAGAGTGGCTGCACCAGCTTGCATTCCCACCAACAGTGTAAGAGGGTTCCCCTTTCTCTGCATCCCCGCCGACATCTGTCGTTTCCTGACTTGTTAATTTTAGCCATTCTGACTGGTGTGAGGTCGTATCTTATTGAGGTTTTGATTTGGATTTCCCTGATGCCGAGCGATGTTGAGCACTTTTTCATGTGTCTGTTGGCCATTTGGATGTCTTCTTTGGAAAAATGTCTGTTCATGTCGTCTGCCCATTTCTTGATTGGATTATTTCTTCTTTGGGTGTTGAGTTTAATAAATTCTTTCTAGATTTTGGATACTAGCCCTTTATCTGATATGTCATTTGCAAATATCTTCTCCCATTCTGTCGGCTGTCTTTTGGGTTTGTTGACTGTTTCCTTTGCTGTGCAAAAGCTTTTTATCTTGATGAAGTCCCAATAGTTCATTTTTGCCCTTGCTTCCCTTGCCTTTGGCGATGTTTCTAGGAAGAAGTTGCTGCAGCTGAGGTCAATGAGGTTGCTGCCTGTGTTCTCCTTTAGGATTTTGATGGACTCCTGTCTTACATTTAGGTCTTTCAACCATTTGGAGTCTATTTTTGTGTGTGATGTAAGGAAATGGTCCAATTTCATTCTTCTGCATGTGGCTGTCCAATTTTCCCAACACCGTTTGTTGAAGAGACTGTCTTATTTCCATTGGACATTCTTTCCTGCTTTGTCGAAGATGAGTTGACCATAGAGTTCAGGGTCCATTTCTGGGCTCTCTATTCTGTTCCACTGATCTATGTGTCTGTTTTTGTGCCAGTACCATGCTGTCTTGATGATGACAGCTTTGTAACAGAGCTTGAAGTCGGGAATTGTGATGCCACCAGCTTTGCTTTTCTTTTTCAACATTCCTCTGGTTATTCGGGGTCTTTTCTGGTTCCATACAAATTTTAGGATTATTTGTTCCCTTTCTTGAAAGAAGTGGATGGTATTTTGATAGAGATTGCATTAAATGTGTAGATTGCTCTAGGTAGCATTGACATCTTCACAATATTTGTTCTTTGAGCTAAATCCTTTTCAATGTCTCTATTATATCCCATGTCTCTGCATGACCAGTCTCTCCCACCCGTACTGCTTATCTTTCCACTCAGCACCTTGCTTGCTCTATTGCAGCCACAATGGTGTCTTTGAGCCCTCTGAATGCACTAAGATTGCTCTCATTTTGTGGTGTTTCCATTTGCTCTTCCCTTAACATGAAATATGCTTCTCCCAGGTAGCTATCTGATTTACTCTTTGTTCAAATGTTACTGCATCAGGAGGGTTTTCCTGAACATCCTATATAAAAGAGCAACCTTGCTTGCCCACCCCCATCCCACCTTGGCATGCTATCTCTTTTATCTACTTCAGTTTATATATATATATATTTACCATCTATCTATCTATATATATTTACCATCTTAGTGTCCCATCAGGGACCAATGTGTTTCATTCACCTTTGTATATTCTATGTCTCATCTTATGTTGGCACACAGTGGTTCTCAAATAAATCTTTTCTAAAGTATGTTTAAATGAATAAATTATGTGCTATGTATATTTTACAAAGACACACTTAATGGATCCTTGTACTCACTATTGTTACACAGAGGGTCTGGATTATACTTCTTGGAAATACACTCTGCTTTGGGAAAAAATGTTTCAGGAAGCATTCTTTTTCCCACACAACAATCTTTATAACTGTAGTGTGTTACTCACCTAATCAAAAAATAGTCTGAGCAAATCACAGTTTTGTAGAGTATTGTTTATGCACTGTACCCCTTTGGGGCAACAGGTTATTAACCATTATGTTGTTTGAAATTGAACATTCTATAGACTGAACTAAAACTATACTTTTACTTAAAGTATAATGCAAAATTTAGTAAGGACTGCCAAGAGAATTATTGAGAACACCTAACCTATATAATGAAGTGAGAATTCTCTACACATACACTATTAAGGAGGTAATAAAGTGTGGGGGAAATGACATAATTGTCATATTTGTATTATTATGCAAAATGGAGTACCGATAGAAATTTTCAATTCCTCCTTTCAAAGAACTGTGGAAACTCAGCTAGCTTTGGCTAGGTAAACAATTCCCTTTCTGGTCTTGTTCTGGTTATTTATTGCCCATTCCACTCTGGCAAACTTAGTGGCTTAAAACAACCACCACATATTTAGTGCAGAATCTGCAATCTGGGCAGGGCACAGTGGGAAAGGCTTATCTCTGTTTCATGTGGCATCCCCTCAACTGGACATTAGATGACTCACTTCCAGAATGGCTCACTCACATGGCTGGCAATTTGATGTTAGTTGTCAGCTGGAGCTCAGGGGAGGCTGAAGTCCTGGGGATTCAGCTCCTCTTGGTATGGGTCCCATCTTGTGTGCCTTTCCAGAGGCTTCCTCTTGGCCTCCTCATATCGAGGTGTCTGGATTTACAGAGCAAGTGTCCCAAGAGAAGAAAGTAGAAAAACAAGGAATTTTTCTAACCTAGACTTGGAAGTCATACAGAACTTACTTCTGTTGTGTTCCATGAACAAATCGGTCACAAAGGTCTGCCTGGGTCCAAGGAGAGGGGATAGAGATTATCACTTGATGGAAAGGTTGTTAATGTCATTATAAATGGAGAACGGGACATGGATCCAATGGTGGTGTTCATCTTGGGAAAATACAATCTACCATAGGATGTATCCTGATTTTTTTCTTCATACATTACCCAAATTCTCCGAACTCTCCTTGGTGTTTCCTACACCGTACTTTGCCCACACCTACCTGCTCCAGGTTGTTGCTTACTTGTATTTCAGCCCTTATTATTAGTTATAGACAACCCTTCTTTTCTGCTTGTGTACCAAGCTTTTATCAATGGTGTTCCTTAGGAAGTTTGTTTTTTCCAAATTACTGGCATGATTTTTCCCATTAATTCCTTAGTACTCTGAGAATTGCTTATTTGTTTTTGGTGATCCTAAAGTTCTACTTGATCTTTCCCTTCTTTAGGTATTTTGTGTTCTTTGGCTATCTGCTTCTGGGTTCTGTGTTTTCTTACCTATTATAGCAATAAAGAGAGACTTATCCTTTTCCTACTTTGATGGAAAAATAAAGCAAAAATACTAAGTTATTTGCTGAATAGGGCTTGAGAAGAAAATGAATGTTTTCCTTAATTGGGCAGAAACGTGGGTGACATGACATTGTCTCTGAAACTCTATTAATTCGCCCTTATTCAAATAGTTACATCCCCCTCTCCTCCCCAGGGCAGTTTTCCTTTTACGGCAGATTGGGTATCACAACTTTTTCTCTAAATTGAGCCTTACAAAATTGGCCCAGCAACCACCTAGCAGGCCCAAAGCCCACCCTCTTCTACTGCCCTTCATGTTCCTTTCCATGAAGCTCTGGAAACTACCAGAGTCCCCATCACATTTCAGAGGATTATGGGAAATAGAGATGGAGTAGGGTTACCACCATTTTCCTCCAAGGTACACTGTGCCACCATCCCTTCAAGTGTTGCTAATATAGGCGTTTCTGCTACAGAAAGCTCAAGACCACACCGCATCGGTGTATACTTCCAAACTTCAGGGACACATTTATTCTTCCTTATATGGATGAGGAGGACCAAAAAGGATAAGGATGTATGCTTCAGACTCCCAGACGCTCTTCCCAAATCCAGTCTCTCTGACTATGTTCAGCATTAATGATGGCACAGACGGGGACGTTTGTGTTCTGCAGCCCAGCACACATCCTGCTATATTTGGCTTGCCAGGCTCCCCTGGCAGGAACTGTCAATCTTTCTGTGATCCTCCTGGAATTCTCCCACTGTGTTTTAGAAAGGGAAGAGTGCTGCTTTCATTCTTACCCAAACTCTGCTCTTCCCAGACTTAACCACCTCTCTCCCCCACACAACCCTCCTCTTACTTTCGGTGGGATAATACTAGGGGCGGGGGAGAGGTGGGGAGAGTTGGTGACTAGGCATTTTCTGAACTAGCTCTTGTCACTAATACCTGGTAGGAAGGTAGTGGGCTTTCTGAGTATAGAACATGAGGTATATTTGTTTTTGGCTTTGGATCTTTGCAAAAATTCTAGAACCTAAGTATCCTATTTGACATCCTATTATATGTATTATAAAGTTTAATGCACTGATTATACTAATCTGTACATTTTCTATTAAGAATTTGGGCTACAAAAAAGATACTAGAAAGCCTCAGGCAATGCGAATCGTTAAACACTCAGTTGCATCTTTCACAACCATAACATGGGATTCTCTTACCTAATTTCACAAACAAATGCTTTGTTGTGTGAGCTGCTTCTACGGTTTCCTATGCTTCCCCTGAGATGGACACGTCCTCATTCAGAATGTTTCTCCTTCCTGTCTCTGGAGATGACTCCCGAAGAAAAAAAAAAAGGATTACACTTCAGAGACAGTAGGAAAAACCTCTCTCAAATTCACCCAGCATTGACCAACACTCTTCTTGGTAGCTGCCTGCTTCACAGTGTTTCTTTCTCATCTTTTTTTTTTTTTTTCACACAAAACCCCAAAATAGAGAATTTTCTTCAGCAGAGGAAGGGTCATAAGAAGTTACAATTTTCATAACGCTCCCCTAGCAACAGACCCAGTGAGTCTTTTCTACCATATTTATCTTGGGTGGCATAAACATGGGCATAGACATAAAAATATGGATAAAGATATAAATGTGGAATACACCACGAGGCTCACTGTTGCGTGAACTCTATATAGTTTGTTGTATAATATTGATTTGGTTTTCATTTATTTTGTTATTGTTATTTTGTTTTTTTGCCACAAAAATCCCTTCAGTTTTTTTTCAGGGAGAACTAACTGAATGGGTCTAATTCATCCAACATTTGGCTGTGAGACTGGGTAGTCTTGGATTTGAATTCTGCTCTACCCCAGAGCTTTCTCCACCCAATGAAGAAGCAGTTACTAAAAATTATTTGCATGGACATGGTTGTTTGAAGTGTCAGTTTCACTTTGAAGTGCTCTTTTTGAAATTGTAATGGGTAAGTAGAAAGTGCAATCCATTCACTAACAAATAATGAACAAGGGCCTTCTAAACACCAGGTACACTTTGAGGGTTGAGGTAACAGCAGTGAGCAAAAGAGACAAAAATCCCTGCTCTCAAGGAGACCACATTCTCATGGGAGGAAGCAAATAATAAATGAATTAAAGAAGTAAAATACATCATGTGTTCGATGAAAATAAAGCATGAGCTCTCCACCAATCAATAATTTGATGACCTTGGAGCTATCATGCACACTTTCGAGATTTATTTTTTTCCTCTGTGAAACAGGGTTTGTGTGGATGATCACTAGGTGGCTTTTGGTGCTGACATCTGGTGAGACTTTTCTTTAACTCTTTTCTGGTTTGTTTGTTTTTCTGGTGTAAATTCAGAATGACCTCCATATAGGCAACATTCCAGCTCCACTCACTAAGGGAAGAAGAAATTCAGGTCAGGAGACTGGTGTCTGGGCAACTGGATGTGATTCATAAATTTTCAGTAATTGCTTTTAATCTACTTTTTTTTTGTCCTAAAACTCAGACCTGAATAATCAAGCAACTATATATTAACTTTACCCAATAGACCTTGGACCACCTGTCTGTTTCCTGTTTTCCTTGCCAAGTATCCCTTCTGGGAAAAGCTGATTGGAAACACAGCAGGACAAAACTCGTTTCTCTCCTTTCTTTGTTCCATCTGTCTCTCTTCTCATCTGGGAGATCTCTTATTCACTTCCTCATTATTTCTCACGTTCAAGGCTAAATTCTCCACCTGTGTTCTTGATCCACTGCTTCCCATCTTCTTCCAGATGTTGCTCCTACAGTAAGTCCTACCCTTCTTTATCTTTCCAGTATTTTAGATGTCTCCCTTTACTGACTCTTCACACAAACTAAAAACATTACCATATCTTTTCCACTGAAAAAATCCTTCATTCCCCCTGCCTGATCCTCTAACATTCACTTTTTCTTCACTGACCAAGCTCCTCTGAAAAAATAGGCTGCATTTTATATACCCTTCTATTCATTCCTATTGACTCTTCAAAGGATGGATGCAGGTTTGTAACTATAACTGCATTGGAAAGTGGTTTCACTAATGTTCTCAATGATGTGCCAAGTATTTTCACCACTCTCGGTAGCATTTGACATTATTGGCCATAATGCTCTTGAAGCTCACCCTTTATCATATTTGAGACAGGACTCTCATCCATTACTACTCTGTTATTCTTTATCAACCTCCCTTCCGGGTTCCTTTCTCCCCAAACTTAGGACTCTTTCTTTCTTACTTCCCTCTTTTCACATTTTAAATCCACCTGCAGTTTCCACTACTACCTGATAACTGTCAGCTATCCAGATCCAAAAACCTTTTTTGAAATGTTTGTATTTGATTGTCTTCTGGATAGCCATATACATGACTGTGGGGTGTCATCATTGTTCCTTACCTTCAAAACAACCTATTCCCAAATGAACTCTTAATATCTAACCCCCCTCGGCAAACTTAGTCTATTCTTATATTTCCTTTTATGTTGAAAGGCTACCATCTACTCAAGATTATGCTTTTAAAATTGTCCACATTGATACATGTGTGTAGATCTAATTTATTTATTTTAACTGCTATTTAAAGACTCTCTGGACTCAAATCCTATCTCTGCCTCTTAATAGCCTCATGTTCTTGGGTAAATATTTAATTTCTTCATGCTTTATTTTTTATCTGAAAAATTAAACTTTTATAACTAGTATTTGAAGTTTATGTTCCATATATATATTTACAATGTTCCATATATATATTTACAAATATGTGTATATGTATGTACATACTCACACATAACATATATCTTTACCAACACTTGTTATTACCAGACCTTTTAATTTTCATTGATCTTATGGGTATCATCTCAATAGGATGAAATTACTAGTTTAAATGTAGGGTTTTGCCCACTCTTCCATGGAAAAATAAATACATATTTAGCAAGTGCTTAGAGGAGTACCTAGCACATAGTAACACCTCACTAAATGTTACCTGTTACTCTTATTAGTATTACTATATAGTATTCTATTATAATGCTATAACAAACAATTTTATCCATTTGCTTATTACTGAATATTCAGTCTTTAATCCCTTGCTACTAAAAATATTGCTCTAATGATTATGCTACTCCATTCTCTCTTTTTTTTTTAAAGATTTTATTTATTTGACAGAGAGAGACACAGCGAGAGAGGGAACACAAGCAGGGGGAGTGGGAGAGGGAGAAGCAGGCTTCCCACCGAGCAGGGAGCCCGATGTGGGGCTTGATCTCAGGACCCTGGGATCATGACCTGAGCCGAAGGCAGACGCTTAACGACTGAGCCACCCAGGCGCCCCAACTACTCCATTCTCTTTGACAATAATTGGTTTGAGAATGGGCACATGGCCAATGCTGAGCAAAGAAACAAACTTTTGGAAATGGTTTCCTTACTCCTAAAAGGAAATCACAGGAATATAGCGCCTTTTCTTCTCTAGATGTCTTTCTGGATGAGATCTCTGGAAAAGCTGCAGCGTTCTTGCCACTGAGAGAGGCCAGTGTGGGAGAGAAGCTGATATATTAAGGATGGCAGAAACAGAGCTGGAAAGAACTGGCTTCTTGAAGACTTGTTGAGCCCCTGATCATCATAAGCCTAGTTTTCAGCTAAACTATGTACACAGGTGATAGTAGATGTACATGTTAATTAAGCCAATTTGAGATAAGATTTCTGTTGCCTAAAGTCAAAAGAATTCCAACTATAAACTTGATGAAATAGTTTTAAAAAATGTATACTCCCATTAGCAGTATACGAGGGCTTGTATGTTTCCATGACTTCATCAACACTTGGTATTATCAGATCTTTTAGTTTCTGACAATATTATGGGTATGAAAAAGTAGCTCACTGATGTTGCAATATAAATATCTGTGATTTTCTATGTATATAATCATATAACTCTCCAAATCTCAACTAGGGTATATTTATAATTTATATCTCATTTCTTTTTATTCTGTCATTACATTTGCTAGTAATGTACAGGGTTGACAAGAAGCAGTCATGGTAACAGCGGCTTAAACAAAATAGAAGTTTATTTCTTACTTACATTTCTAGAAGCCTGGAAGCTGTCAGTTTGGGGCTGATATGGTGCTACATATTGTTAAGGATTCAGACCTTCTGGTTCCCCACTCCTACACTCTTGATTCATAGCAGCCTCCACATCAGCAGTGACAGGAAGGAGGAAGAGTAGAAAAAGAAAGGTCAAAACTCATGGGCCAGATGTCTGTTAAGGAAGTCTCATGGAAGCTACCACTTAAAGCTTGCATTTCTATCTCATTAGCCTAAACCTGGATTAGAGGTAGATATGTGGGGAAATAACTAAAGTACTGAACACTTCTTTCACTGCCATTGAATTCATTTGCTTTTTGATAGATAGGAACAATTGGATTAGGAAACTGATCTTCTATTACTGTTTTGTTCATTGTTTCTTTCATAAGTTATTTTGAATTTTATTATATGACTGTTGCATTTATTGATATAGATTTTTCTTTACATTGTCAGGTTGATGTATTATATTAATGTGTTTTCTAAATTTAAATCATCTTAATATCTTGGGATAAAACATATTTAGTCATGAAGTTTTTTTTTTACCTATATACACACCACACACACACACACACACAATGTGAATCAGTTTGTTATTTTATGCAGTAGCTTTACATCTATTTCATAAATGATAGTTGCTAATCATTTTCCTGGCTTTATTTATTTGCAGAATTGTTAGCAAATTCATACTAGTTTCGTAAAATTTATAAGAAAAGACTTTCTATTTCTTGATAACTTAGTAGAATACACCAATCAAAACATCTGGACCTGTTGCTTTTTCTGATGTAGATATTTTGATAATAATTATATATCTTTAGTTGATATAGATCTACATGGATTTTTTATTTATAATGAATACATTTTGTTAACATATATTTCTAGATAATTAACATTTTATTTTAAAATTTATTATAAAAGGTCTCATACTTTTAACAGGTTTTTAAAATCCTTAATATTATATAGAGTTAGTCTTTTTAATATCTATTCATCTAGCTACTTATCACCTATCACTTCTCTCTCTCTCTCTCTCACTCTTTTTTTTCCTGATCAACATTGGCAGAATATTGCCTACATTAGTGGCACTTTTATAGAACTGGGCTTTTATTTCATTGCTCTTCTCTATTCTTTTTGCTTGTCTTCCATGATATCAATATTTCCTCTTTCATTATTTTTTCTACTTAGGAAGTTTTATTATTTTTCTAATTTATTGATTGTTATTTATTTATTTATTTATTATTTGTTTATTTGAAAGAGAGAGCATGGAAGGAGGAGCAGAAGGAGAGGGAGAGAGAGAATCTTTTTTTAAAAAATATATTTTATTTTTTTTAAATTTCATAATAGGTTTTTAAAATTTATTTTAAATTTATTTTATTTTTTATTAATTTTTTATTATGTTATGTTAATCACCATGCATTACATCATTAGTTTTTTTTTTCTTTTTCTTTTTCTTTTTTATTATGTTAGGTTAATCACCATACATTACATCATTAGTTTTTGATGTAGGGTTCCATGATTCATTGTTTGCGTATAACACCCAGTGCTCCATGCACTACATGCCCTCTTTAATACCCATCACCAGGCTAACCCATCCCCCCACACCCCTCCCCTCTAGAACCCTCAGTTTGTTTCTCAGAGTCCATAGTCTCTCATGGTTCGTTTCCCCCACCGATCTCCCCCCCTTCATTTCTCCCTTCCTACTATCTTCTTTTTTTTTTAACATATAATGTATTATTTGTTTCAGAGGTACAGGTCTGTGATTCAACAGTCTTACACAATTCACAGCGCTCACCATAACACATACTTTGTAGAGAGAGAGAATCTTAAGCAGGCTCCATGCCCAGTGTGGAGCCTGACCGGGGCCTCGATCTCACTACCCTGAGATCATGGCCTGAGCTGAAATCAAGAGTCAGATGCTTAACCAATTGAGCCATCCAGGGGCTCCTTGATTGTAATTTAGATCATTAGTGCTTAATCTGTTAATTAATGTTTAATCTGTGCTGTTCTTTATTAGTTAGGATATGCTCTAGGGTAATGCAAATATATTTTCAGGAATATTTTGAATAGGAGTCCAGGTCTCAAGTGATGGCTTAAAAGCTTCAGGGCCTGAGATCCTTCCATTTTGCTTCTCTCCTATCCCTCTGGCATTGCCCTCATATGCATAGTAGAATATTACCCAACAGCACAGCTGCATTAAAGCTTAAAATCATAACATCACTTCTATTCACTCATCTCGTTTTCTGAATCAGGGATAACAGAGGCACAGTCCCCTGATCTTCTGGCTAGCTGGCATAGGTTGTCCACCCATCCCCAAGACACACGCACACACACACACACACTAATATACATAATTTTAAAAATGAAATAATTCATCGTGGTATATAGATCTCCACCTCTGGGCCCAGGTTCAAATTCTGGCTCTAGCACTTCAAAATGTAGCATCCAACAAGTCATTTAAATTATCTGAAACTTCGTGTTCTCATCTGGAAAATGAAAATAATACAATATTTCTTATGAAGTTGTTGAAACACTTTAAGTAGGGAAAGTGCACAGTTCAGTGTCTGGCATTTAGTAACATTCAACAGAAGTACACCTCTGCATACCTACAGGAAATGATTCAGTAAAGGTGAGATCACCAAATGTAATTCCCAAGTTCAGAAGAAAATGCTCTGTGATTTTCTTGTTATGTGTCTGCTTTGGCGACAAAGGACAATGTTTTTTTTAAAGGTGACAATTCTCTAATCATGGTAAGGGGAGATAAATACTTTGTTTTCCTCCAGGGAGAAAAAGAGATGCAATAAATGCTTAATGGAATTTTCTTCAATGCCACAAAGTTCGTGGCTATAAATCTTGAATACAAGTTGAATTATTGTTGACTCCTTATTTCCTCAGGGTGTTTTTGACCACATCATTAAACTGTATCACTTTCATTGACCTAATTTTATCATGAAGTCCAGGGGATTATAAAGGGATACTTAAATAAAATAAAATAAAATAAAATAAAAAGTAAAATAATAAAATAAAATAAAAGGTTTTTTCCCATGTGTTCTTGCTAATTCCTATAAATTGCTGTTTATTCATTTTTGTTTCTTGGAAGAATACATATAAAGCTAAATATTTAAATTTTGGCTTTCATTTATAAAATATTATTTCTATAAAAGGACAGAGGCCATCAGAGTAAGGCTCAATTATTCTTCTATTATTTATTAATATTAAAGTATTAATACATTATTAATTACTAATATAGTATTAATTAGTTAATAATATATTATTCTTAATATTTATTAAGAGCAATATCTAAGAATAAAATGAAAGATGTTACTCTTCACAAACTCATTTAAATGCATTTTGAATATATGGGTTCAGAGAGCCTAGTTACTAGTTTTTTTTTTTTTAAGATTTTATTTATTTATTTGTCATAGAGAGAGACTGAAAGAGAGAGAGAGCATGCACAAGCAGGGGGAGCAGCAAGAAAAGGGAGAAGGAGGCTCCCCGCTGAGCAAGGAGCCCGATGCAGGATTCTACCCGAGGACCCTGGGATCATGACCTGAGCCACCCAGGTATCTCTAGTTACTAGTTTTCAATTCACAGATCAGTCTACCTAACTTTAGAATTCAGATGTCATTCCTTGAACACTACCTAGAACAAATTATTACTGAACAAAATATACTTCAATATACATATGAAATTTTTTCCCTTGACTGAGTATGAAAGGAGGCCTGAGAAATCTATCTGTACCTGACCTGAAAAGTAAGTAGTGTAATTTGTTTTATACCATAAAATTCTATTGGAAATTTTATCTGGAAAAATATCAGTTAATTCTAACAACTTAACAACATTACTACGGGGAAAGATGAGAGATTGTGGAAGAAAGAGAGCCAGAGCCAGAGACAGAAACATCCATAGAATGAAAATGACAGAAAGAGAGAGAGCAACAGAGAGAGGCATTTCCCCCTACAACTGAGTGAAGTCATCTGCTTATTTGGGTTGTCTTTAAGATTCCATATTGGGAGACAGAGAAAGCATGAAGAAATTAACTTCATAAACTCTCCAGAAGTCTCTCTCTCTCTCTCTTCTTTTTAAAGATTTATTTATTTGAGAGAAAGAGAGAGAGAGAGAGACCGTGAGAGCATAACTAGGGGGAGGGGCAGAAGGAGAGAGAGAGAGAGAGAAAGAGAATCCTCAAGCAGACTCTGGGCTGAGCATGGAGCTCCACGCAGGGTTCAATTCCAGGACCTCGAGATCATGACCTGAACTTAAATCAAGAATCGGATGCTAAACTGATTGAGCCACTCAGGCGCCCCTCTCCAGAAGCCTCTTTTATCAAACCCCCCTTTTTTTCTTTTTTAATTCTTAAGGCTAGTGCTATATACCACTTGAAGAACCAAGACATATAGTGTCTTTGCCTTCCTTGTTTTCCTTGATCTGTCTCCAGGAATGTGCTCAGAGAAAGGAGCTCAATGCCCAAGAAGAACAAGAAGGACAGACCTCACACGATGCCACATCCTAGATGATTATCATTTTACAGTGACGTTGGGACTTCTTCTCCAATCAATTGTATCTGGCTTCCAAATTTTAAGCACAGTTTTATATAAGCAATGTATGATCTCTATTTTTTTTTGCCTCATATATGTTTCCTATGTACAGGAATCATTACTTGATTTCCCAAGCAAATCAGTTTTTCCCGAACTAAAAGTTAACCTTTGTTGAATGCTATCTTTACACAAAATAACCTAAATAGAGTATTTTTGCAACTATAACTGTCTGTTCTAATAAAGGTGGAGATACCTGGAAGCAATATGCATATATATATGTTATATATGATATATGATATATATGATATATAGATAGCTATCTATACATATTTTTGAGGTAATGGTGAAGAGTGAAGAACCTGAAGGAAGCATGAATTTCACCTGGTAACTTTCTTAATTATCATTACCACTTTATTATGCTATTTGCAGCTGAATAAATAGTTTCTCTCTCCCAGCCACGATTTCCTTCTGTTCATCCCTGCAGTGCAGGCAGAATCCTGTATGTGTGGCACTGCAATCTGTCACATGGTATGATTGTAATCCCCACACATTCAGCATTAGCCATACCAAGTGTAAGGAAAGAAGAACAATATCCTCCACACTTAGTTAAAATGTCATGGAAAACTGTGAAAAACACACACACAAAGTGTTCAGGGTGTCCATTTATCAGCATGATGTATTTTTAGTTTTCTGCAGCCGGCAAGTCTTAATTCAAACCAAAGAAAAATATCAATGGACTGCATATGGTACACTTCTCAGCATCTTTAAACATATTTGAACTAAGCAACATCATCCTTACAGCATTTTCCAGGACTGAACTATAACTGCTCACATTTATAGTGCCTCCAAATCAGGGAATGAAAAGGCAATGAAGAATCATTCCTCCTATCTTTCTGGATACTCTTTCTTAGTCTTTCTGTGGATCCTGACCTTGGACCTCTTCTCTTTTATGGTCTTTCATGTTTATACCCACTCCCCGGATGATCTCATTCAGACCCATGTCTACCATCTATTACTGATGACTCCCAAATTCATGCCATTAGTGTAGCTCTTTCCCTTGAAATTTGAATTCATATATCCAGCCACCTACTTGACATCTCAACTTGGATGTGTAAGAAGCAGCTCAAACTTAATATGTGAAATATGTCCAGCCACCAATCCCCAAATCTGCTTTCCCATCTGAGTTCATGGCAACTTCATTTTTCTAGTTGTTTTGCCCCAAACCTCATTACTGACAATAATCTATGTAACAAGTCCCAAAAGTCTTGTTGCCCTATTTTTAAAACTTCCATAAAGTCATAGTTAAAAAGCATCTTTTTAGTAATCTAATGTTGAAAGCACTAGAATCATTTGTTACATGTTGAAAAAGGAGCAAGAAATGGAATTCACAATAATAAATAATAAAAATGAGCAAAGAACCAATTCTTCTTTTTAAAGGTTTTTTTTTAAGATTTATTTATTTATTTGAGAAAGAGAGAGAGAGGGAGGGAGGGAGGGAGGGAGAGGGAGAGAGTGGGAGGAGAGGTAGAGGGAGAGGTAGAGCATTCTCAAGCAGACTCCCCACTGAGCACAGAGCCTGACACAGGGCTCAGTCCCAGGACCCTAAGATCATGACTTGAGCTGAAACCAAGAAGTCGGATGCTTAACCAACTGAGCCACCCAGGTGCCCCCAAGAACTCATTCTTTAACACAATTTGTTTATTCAGCGAGGCTCAAAGAATGACAAGATAGATGAATAAATAAAGGAGCATGATATTTATAATATATCAATGTCAATATTTAAAGTGTAGTCACCATTTGACAATATGGAAAATGAATATAAAAATAGAATAATTAGAACTCTACTCTTAATTCAGAAAATCAAGTTCTTTACTATCATCTCCCAAAGTCTTGTGTTATGAAGACTAAGCTTGGTAAACTGCCTCGTATAAATGCAAAAATTTTTCTCAGGTTTGTAGAGTAGCTAATATAAAGTTAGTGAGTAAAAAAATCTGTTAGAAGGAATATTCTGTTTTTCCAAAATGTGCAGTTCATTTTATTGCTTAAACAATATATCTAGCTAACGTTCATTAGTAAATTAGTTTATAAGGAACTATTATTTATCAGTGTGTTGCCATTAAACTCACACTATAGTGCATAATTACATATAAATAGTAGAGAATGCTCCAAGACATTTCTCTGCCAGGTAAATGTTCATCGCAAATATGTATAAAATATGTTGATGATTTTTCCAAACTCTCATTGGTGGTTTAGCTTAGGAATGTTTACCTTTTGCAGACTGGTAAAGTCAAAGGATACTGGCTTGCAATAATGTTTTTAATGCATAACATTATATAGGGAATAAATTATATTGACATAGCCAAATATTGAAATAGGGAACAAATAATATTGAAATTGTCAAATATTGAAATAGTGGACAAAGCATATCAGAACAGTCAAAATATTAAGAAAATATTTGTGACAAATAATGCTTCTTTAAATGTTAATAACAAACAAGATCTAGCAGTTGGTCTAGTATCAGCTGTAATTTCAAAACAGTGATATGGAGAAAATTTCTAGGTATCTTCAATACATATAAATACGGCATTAAGAAAATATCTGTGATTTCTGTTGGGGACAAAGTCATTGATATTACTAATAATAATGTCATTGGTTGCCTGCATTCATATGGGAAGGAAATGCTAAAATTTGAGTTATAGATTAGTGAAGATAAAAATGTACTTTTTTTCCCTCTAAATTTTCAACCCCCCTTGAATTCTAACAGATCTCTTTAGGGAGATTGGTCCCTATAGAAGAATGCCTGATTTAGTATTTCTCTTGATTAAGGGCTTTTAATGCATCAAAATGGTGTTTTTTGAGCCTGTCAAACATACTTACATTTTTCTTTTCCTCTTGGGGGATTGATGTTTGGATTTAAAAATATATATCCCTTTTGTAAATATTAACTGTCATCTTTAGCTGTGATAGATATTCACTTATCCCAGGGTGGCACATCCATAAATACATTCATGTTTCTTTCCATGTTTCTTCCCATATCCTCAGTAAAAATTTTAATTTCCAGTGTGTTCTCCAAATTAGTTAACAGAAAGCATTTGCTTAAATGTAATTCTCATTTGTGATGCTTAATCAAAAGGAGAATGTTTTTCCCCAGCCTTTTCTAACTTGACACAAGAAATAGCTTAAAGTTTTTTCAATGAGACTCATTATGTGGTTGCTGATTAGTGCGATCGGCGTGTTTGGGGTGATTGATACTCACTTCTGGAGTACCAGGAAAGGGAGCTTTGCCAAATTTAGAAGTCATCCCACCCTTATGCGGTCTGTAGTTTTGAACAGAAAAAATGAGGCTCTGAGTGTTTAAATTTGTTTGCTGTTGGCAAAATACATCTCAAAAGGCTTCCTGGAGATCCCATATTCTTAAACATTAAGCTTGGTAACTCCAGTGACTTGAATTATATTAGAACTTTCAGAATTTCTTTTGCTCTCAATAAAGATTAATCCCTTAGCAAAATATGTATGGGGTTACAGTGAACCTGGGATGTGTACATGTTATGTTAAGATCTTCAGCAGCCTAACACAGGTTCTGTCATTAACCCAGGCTTTATTTGGATCATAAAGAACTACCCTAAGATTAGAAGGCTAGCGTATCATTTTAATTCTATCTTTGTTAGTCCTCAGGGCTTCTCACTTAATTATAAGCCTCTTGAGTTTCTATGATTGTGAAATTCACCTTATAAGATCTGATACTAACCTAATTTTCCTCAGCTCTTTGGAAAACAAGAAAAGGAAGGATTTTCAGCATGTACATTGGGGAAAGATGGAAATTAATATTGAACAAATAGTCTATGACAAATAATTTTAAATTACTCATGACTCGAACACCGATACTATACAAAATATGAGTTGGTGCTTTGGAGTATAACTTAAATAAATCACTGGTCTGATCCACTTAGGATTGTGTCCATTTAAAATGTTTAATGTTTATAGTCATTTCATTCATTCAACAAATATTTACAAATATTTACTGAGCACCTACAATGTCATAGGCAACGTGCCAGGTAGGCCAAACACAAAATGGATAAACTGTGGGCTCTTTCCTCAGTGAGCTCACAGTACAGCGGGGCGGGGGGGTGGGGGGGAGGAAGTAATGCTTAAATATTCTTTAAGAACACTAGCTCTTTCTCTTTTAAAGTAGCTTCTTCCATCTCTAGATGTTGTATCTTTGCGTTTCCTTTCCTTCCCTTGGAAACAGATTGGAACTAAAGAAGGAAATTAAAAACACCTTTAGTATTCTACATTGATTATTTCACAGGCTAACATTAAAGAATTAAGGCTAAGAAACATGTCTTATTTTTATAGAATCTTAGTATTGGTATGAGTCACAGACTAAGAAAAAATTATTCTACCTATTAGAATCTTTTCATACGATTTCTTAGTTTCTTAACATTTTTTCACTTTAGTCACCAGTAACTTCTATATTCTGAGGAAGGAAACCATTAAAAGGGAAAAAGAATTGAAATTTTAATAAATTCAGTTCTTATAAGGCTTTTGACAATGAGGGCAAAAACCTTGAGATTAATATTGTATTGTCAAGAGTGGGTATTACTGCTACATTATCTAGTCATGCTTTGCTTTGAGTTATTTCTTATCAGGAGAGTTAATTAACAATTGCAGTATTTAATTCAGCCTTAAAAAGAATCATTGGCCCATTCATCCAAGAAAGACCAACAAGCTGTTCCTTACTGTTTATGCATTCTTGTTTATACCATACAGTGCTACTCCAGCCTCTCCCACAGGCTCTCAGTGAAAGAAATGGGTGAAAATGATTATGGAAATGTTTAGAATGGATCTCCTCCCCACCCCTACCACCAAAAAAAAAAAAAAAAAAAAAGGATAGAAGAGGAAAGAAAGAAGTAGAAGACTAGGCCATGAGAGACAAACAATGGAAGTGAAATCGTATCAATGGAAGACACGGTAATGGGAGTAAAGGACTGAAAAAAAAAAAACAACTACCATCAAAGTAAGAGTTTTCAAACAGTCTGGAGTTAAGCGGTAAAAGAGATGACGGAGTTTGAAAAAAATCAATTTGAGAGTCTATCGATTCTTGTAGACTTAAAGAAGCCTTGTAGGACTGGAAAAAAAATAAGACAAGCAAAATTCAAAAGAAATGAGTTTTGACTCCCCTTTTTATGTGAAAGCACTCGAGAAAATAATGTTTAAACTAGATAATTAGCAGTCATCATGCTTTTAGAATAAAAGACAATCGAGAGGGTGAGAAAGTGGTGAAAAAAAAAGACCCATGTCTCAGCAGTTTTGGGGAGTTAAATTGGTTTGAGGGACAAGGTCCAACAAGAGGAAGTTAGTTTTCTTGGTTTTGAAGGGGTTGTGAAAGTACTGTGTGCTTTAAAATCAACTCGGTTTCAGTTAATATTGGACTGCTCTACAGAAGTGATTATTTGGCTACTTGTGTCAGATCTTAGTTATTAGATTAAAGGAGGGCAAACTCCATTTTTCTAATCATCAGCTATAAACATTTATATGTGACATGTTTTTCATTGGCACAACCTACATTTGTCAGTTGTATTCCATTGCTTTTCTACTCCTTAGTTACTTCTACTCTTTCCCATTATGTTTATAATAAAAAAAAATCTGCTACACACACATATATATTTTTGTCAAAAGGATTCTCAAGCCCATAGAGAAAGAGAATATGACAGAAAGCATATTAATTCATCTTACATTCTTTAGAAAGTTTCCATGAGTTCCTCAGTGTCATTTCACTGCTTTACCATGAGACCTTCTGGGTTCTGACCCTTTCAAGGGGACCTTATTTTGAGAGCATATCAGTCTTCTATAACGTTTTGTTCTCATTTTATGTATTTTGTAAAGAACATTAAATGGATTAAGTACATTGCAGTTTGTTAGCTAGAAGGGGGAATTTTAATTTACCTCTTCTAGAAATAAATACAACTGGGTGGGGTTTACTATATGACTCAGAAACAGTTGCTGATGTTATAGTCTGGGATTTTATAATGGTGCGAAACAAATGTTTCAGGAGCCAAATTTACCAGAGCATTGTCTTCCAAGGATCTGCCCTTACCAGCCCTCGCCTTGCCTTCCGCAATAGTCCCTTCTGTAAAGGAATGACACATGAATTAAATCAGGTTGGTGCCCTGTCAATCTTGAGGGTTCAGGAGGTGATTAGCACATTTGCTGCTTCAGGTGGGGTTGCCAGGAATGTTTTGTGCTTACTTTTGATCATATCACATATATTAAGTTTTTTATGGATTTGAACATTAAGACGAAAGGCTTATTTAAGGGGCTGGGTTTCTGGTGAGAGCACAGTTTCTAAGCCAATTCACTCATTATCTGAATATAAGAAAGTTAGAAGTTTGTCATATTTGACTTGAACATTTTTACATAATCCCTGGAGTGGGTCTTTTCACTTAGTTAGGCTCAACCTTAAAGCTCAAACAAGCATCAGCTGACATAAATTTTAAACCTAATTTTACTTAGAGAATTTTCTTGTGTGCAGAGGACAAGAAACATGGGAAGTTTACCTATTAGCTGCTAGTCTCTGCCCACTCAGTCTTCATGGGGGGAGGCTTTCATCTGACAAAAACTGTTGTCTGTTTCTTTTCAAAATCAATTTTCCTCAGTGCCTCTCCCACCCTTGTATTTATAATTACATCTGGTTCATTAAGACATGGAAATCAATAGAGGATGTGCTGTTTTTCTCAGGGGGAAGGCAGCCCCGAGAGAGGCAGAAACACTGTTCACTGTTCTGTTTGCTCCCACCCATGCCTTGCGGTGAGGCTCTGAGAGTTAACACCTTTTTTGTCATATTCACTTTCTCCACTTGTAATTTGACCTTTATTCCTATAAATCACAAATCCTGGGGTGAAAAAAATCTGTAGAGTTGTGATCTATGAAGAAAACTATCATATATGGTTTATACAGGGGATAGAGGGCAAACAGACATTTTCGAGCATGACTATATATTTTGTTAATATCAAACATAATTTTCCATTGGAATATGACTCCCCAGGACTCCTCTTGCAATCCAAGAACTGTTGGACCACAGCTCAGCAATTCACACAAATATTAGGTAGATTATTTGCTGATTGTTGGGGTGGATGGATGAATGGCCTATGCCAAAGTCACTACCATCCCCACCCCACCCCCCACCTTCTTGAGCTCAGGAGGAAGTTTGAGCTGGCCTGAGGACTTTACCCTCCAATCGACCTTGAGATAGATGATTGAGAGAGAGACAGAGACAGAAGGGGATGGAGAGATCCCCTTCCCCTCAATTCTGGGCAACCAAGAGCCAGGTGTCACAAAATGCACATCATTCATACTATTCTGAGCCCTTGCAGCTGTGAGGACAGATCTCAGCAATTTTCAACTCTTAGAAATACATATCCTGGGGGAGAGCAGGCCTAAGGTAACATTACTTTTATTCCAACCTTAGCTGTCCTGTGACCCAGGCTGAACATCATCCAGGAAATGCTAGTTCATCACATTTATAACGCAGCTGTGCTTAAAATGGGGCCAAAGCTTCACACACCCCAGTCCTGGCCTCTCTCTGTGGAGGTCTCTTCTCATGTTCTCACATCTTCACCTCCGGTACCGCCCCCTACTCCCCTGAGCCATCTCCACAACAGCAGGACCACGTCTGCCCACATGGAAAGTTCCAGTACCTTTTGTCCTATGAAAGAGTGTTGCATACAACATGGCTTTGTTGTTTTGTTAAGAGCTGTGGATATATACAGTGACATAGCTTTCTTGGATTGTATTGTACGTGAGGGTGAACTTTCTCACAGACACATTATCCAGGAAAGACTCTTTTTTATAGACAAGAGAGCAGGAGAATATCTGGACTATGCTTCAAAATATATAGCAAACCCTGGCTTTAAGTCAAGGACAGTGGACTGAAGGGTGGTGGGGAAGTGTGGTGTTGGAAGGAGGCTAAGTCTTCCTCAGCCTTTATAATATAGACCAGACTTAAATCCATATGGCCTTATAGCAGCAGTCATTGTGGTTTTGCTCTCCAGCCATTTCTGATTTAACAGGGAGTGTTTCTTTTGCTGGGTGGGGCCTTCCTCTTCTGAATCTTGGGGTCTGCATTTCCTATCAAATAGTTGAAGACATGGAAATGTTTACATTTTGCTCAGTTTTCAAGAAAGAGTTGAAGCTACCCACAATCTGAAAAAGCTTCCTTTTTCTAACAAAATGGGCTTATTTTAGGAAGAGCTGGGGATTTTCACAAAAAGATGAGTGAAAGAAAATGGTACATCGCAGATAAACATATTGAGGGCCCGATTTCTTGAATCTTCCCCTCCCTAGATCCAAAGTTTTAACCACAGAAACCAGTCCTTTATTAAATTAAATGTTTCAATTATATTCTCACGAGGGTCCTAGCTTTACCTCTTATCTAACAAGTAACAAGGTAACAAGCCAAATCTCTTTGTCCTTCTCTGTTGTATCCTGATATTCAAATAGGGAAAGAGGCCATGGGGACACTTAAGCAAAATTTATGGAGATTCTGTGTACACAAAAAAAGGAAGGTAAGATGTCTCCATACAAATCAAATGTCTGCTTTACAGAGTTTCTAAAAAAAAGCTTATTCAAAGAACGGTATATTCTAAAGCAGAGTAATGAGTTCCAGGTTATGAAGATTGAAACATTGATGGAGCCATGATATCACATAACTTTCTATCATTGGACTCACTCTGGCTGCTGGTCTTCTGCACCCTTCCTTATACAACCCCTGCTGCTCTCTTTCAAAGAATAGGAGAAAGGAAAGCTGGAGTGGATGAAAGATGTCAGTCCAACAAGCCAGGAGAAGGGAAGTGTCCACAGTGGAATGGGGAATATGGAGAATTTAACTCTGATGGATACAGGATCGTGAGCCCCGAGTAAAAATTTTTTAAGTTGGAAATACAATTGCAATATAAGGATTTTTATAGAAATCTTTAATAGAACACCAGGATATAAAAGTCAGGAAGGGTAGAGGAGTTTCACAAAAAGAATTGGGAGTCAAGACATGCTTCAAGTCTATGTTTGCTTACTTAGCTCTTTAGTGCCCTGGGAGGTTTGCAAGCGCAGACTAATGGCTTGTTGGAACACAGAAGTTTTTCCTGCTTCAGTGCGCTCTTCTCTCTAGCCCTAACTCAACCTCTGGAAAAAAGATCAAGATCACACTTAGTAGTCATTTTAATTATTACAAAAACTGTGTTCACTGAGCTGCTTCAGGTCATTCTACAATTACCAAACACTGTCAGAAATGTCCTGGTGAAGAAACAAAGTCCTGTGACTTTAGATAAACAATTAAGGAAAAAAGAAGATATAGTTAAAAAAAAAAGTGGTTCAAAATCCAATTTGAGTCCTTTAAAGGTCCTCAGGGTTTAGCAAGACTTGCAGCCTACAAAATGCAAAAATCAAATTTTTATTTTGCTTCTCACTAGGCTGGGACTGTGGCTATTCTAGAAGCTGAAATAATTGTTTGGTAGGAAGTCACTTCCTCTACCACAAAATCAAATCAACTGACATTGCTGGTCTGTTTATAAGGGATGGAGTCCCTCTAACACACATGTAGTGTACACCAAATATTTATGTAACTTCGTTCATCAGGTCCTGGCCAGCTATGCTGCTATTTGCTGAAGTATGGTGACAATAAGTTGGAATGTTTTACCTAGAACTGTGAAAACTTGAAAATATCTGCCAGGTTGGGGCACCTGGGTGGCTCAGTCATTAAGCGTCTGCCTTTGGCTCAGGTCATGATCACAGGATCCTGGGATCGAGCCCCGCATCGGGCTCCCTGCTCGGTGGGAGGCCTGCTTCTCCCTCTCCCACTCCCCCTGCTTGTGTTCCCTCTCTTGCTGTGTCTCTCTGTCAAATAAATAAAATCTTTAAAAAAAAAAGAAAAGAAAAGAAAAGAAAATATCTGCCAGGTAAACACACTTCTTTTTCCCTTCACTCGGAAAAGAAAGGATATGAGAGGGAAAGATAATGGTGATGTTGGCCACACTAAGAAACCCAAGGAAGGAGCTCAATTTCTTATCACACCTGTAAATATAACAATGCCTCCATCAGTGTACCTCTGAAAGGGGCAAATGCAAAGTTGATGACTCTGAAGATCAAAGTCAGGAGGCTTGGACATCAGTTTACATTTTGGGTTAATGAATCATTGGGTTTCTACTTATTTACCATATGCACTGCCTAATTTCTTACTACCCAACAATTATCCTCAATAACATGTGGAGGCAGAGATGTAAAAAATACATAAATCATACAAAATGGCCAACCTTTGACCTTGGAATATTAAATAGATTCAGACCCATATTCAGGAGGTCTATAATGTACTCCTGTGTGCAAACACAGGCATTCCCACCTGTGTATTCATTCATCTGGTAAAGTGTATTGAACATCTGTAACACTGGTCAGATGAAAAGCATGTGTAGAGGGTGGAGGAGTCTACAGGATAAAGGCTAATGATGCAAATAAGATGAGATCTTGCCTTGAAGGTTAGTAGGAGAGATGATGTTAGTTTACTAGGGATGTCATAACAAAATATCACAGACTTGGTGCTTAAACAACAGAAATTAATTTTCTTAAAAGTCTGGAGCCTGGAAGTCCAAGATCAAAGTGTGACAGGTTTTCTTTCTTTTGAGGCCTTTCTCCTTGGCTTACACATGGCTGCCTTCTTGCTGTGTCCTCACATGATCTCCACGATCTTTCTTCTGTTAAGACCACATTTCTGGTGTCTTTCTGCGTTTAAATTTCCTCTCCTTATATAGACACCAATCAGATTTGATTAGAGCCTACGGTATGGTCTCATTTTAACTTAATCACCTCTTTAAGACTCCATCTCCAGGTAGTCACATTTTGAAATCTTGGGGGTTAGGACTTCATGATATGAATTTGGTGGGGCAGGGGTGGGGGAAACACAATTCAGTCCATAATAGATGTATGAACAGATAAACAGAAAACTGCAATAAAATATTATTGGTATAATAATAGAAGGTTGAATGGGAAGTTGGGAAAAAGATACCCAGAGGTATCAGAGAAGGGGCGAATTTTCAATCAATTTGTGAAAGTTGTCCAAGCAAGGGATGGGTGTTAGGGTGGGTGTTAGGTGGAGTTGAGGAGAAGGGGGTGTTA
>NW_022589717.1:24959759-25131612 GCF_004348235.1 Phoca vitulina | reverse complement strand
GGAGAAGGGGGTGTTAGGGTGGGTGTTAGGTGGAGTTGAGGAGAAGGAGAGACATTTGGGGAAAGCATTTCAAACACAGGAGGATACGTAAGTGCGGGCATGAGATTATTTAACAGGACTTTACCCAAGGTCAGTCTAAGGGGAAAAGAGAAAGGATGACAGACAAGCCTGGACAGAGGAACCAGTGTCAGATCACAGCAAGGCTTATACTCAGACAGTGATGTCTGTGGTCATGAGAGCACATTCTGGAATTAGTCAGACCTGGATCAAACTCTCGCTCTTCTAAGTATTATCTTGTTCAAGCCACTTCGTATATTTGTCCTTCCATTTCTTTACATGTAACATAATGTCTCTATTGAATAATCAATCAATCAATCATCCCTGAGGCTGTTTAAAGATTTCTTGTGCTTAGCCCAGTGTTTGGCACATAGTAGCTATCGGAGACCCATGAACTATCATTATTCTTCTGTCACTTGAAGGTTTTGGACTTTTTTTCTGGAGGATATTTGGAGACAATCAATGTTTTTAAGTAGGGAAGTAGTATAATCAGATCTTAAAAATCATTCTGCTAACTGCAGGTCATGGATCAATGAGGTGGAAGGTTGTAGGAAAGTTAAAGTACCAGCTCTTGCAATATCCAAGTAAGTGACCATAGGAAGCACAAGTGGGGGAAAGAAGAGAAATACTTGAAAAGTACATGATCAGCTCAATAGAAATTGATTTGGGATTGCAAAGCAAGAGACATATAGGATATTTCCAGATTTCTGGTTCACAGAACTAGGTGATCCGTCACTGAGGAAAGGATGAAACACAAGAGTCAGGTTTGAAGAGGAAGCTTATGAATTCAGTTTGGGGGCTGTTTACCCACCATGGTCACCCATTGCCACCATCCTTTCACACTGAGCTTTAGTTCTGGGGTATTTCACTATAATCATTCTTTTGAAAAATCTCAACTCCTTTGCCATTCTTTCCATTCATAATTTCACATAACAAAACACCAACCACAGTTAGAAACATATCCTCACAGTAGAAAGAGGCTAAAAAAAAAAATCCACAACCATGGTGACTGGTCTCTCTTCAAAATTTTGACCACTGTCCAGAAATCTTATTTTATTTTCCTTGTCCATTCACCTCCCCAAACTATTTCAACCATTTTGTTTTCCTCAACCAGGTCTTCTTGAATCCTTACTCTCACCTGATAAAGCTTGTTTTTACCTAGAAATTAGCAGCAATCAGAAGCCTATATCCCCATCTTCCCACCACAAAAACCAATCTATCTGTATCTGTCACCATATACACTGCCTTCCCTCCTATCACAGTGGATCAAGTGTCTCTGCCGTCTTTGAGACCAACCCCTCCACTTCTGTACTGGATTCCCATCCCCCTGAAATATGCAAAAGACATTGCTCCTGCATTCAATCCTGCTTCCTCCTTCATCTTTAATTTCTTCTGTTTTACTGGGTGATTTCCATCAGCATACAGGTAGGATATAATATCTCTCATCTTAAAAAACAAACAAACCTTGACACCATGTTTTCATTTTAGTTTCCACCCATTTCTCTCATAAACTATATAGCAAAACTTCTTGGAAGGAAGGTTTACATTCTATATCCTCCTTTCATGCCATTCTCTCTGACCTTCCTGAAGGCTCCTTTCCAGGCCCCTTTGTTCACTGCTCTTCCCTTCAGTCCTCAGACCTCCTCTCTTCAATTCTATACTCTCTTCCCTATGTGACTCTATTCAGTCTCCTCTCTTTAATGATTTAATCTTTTCATTCTGAGAAAGCGCTCTCTACAGCCTACTCTTTGAGTTTCAGACTTGTGTATCCAATAGTTCTTTCAACATCTTTAATTTAAAAGATCCAAAACAAAATTCTGGATATATTCCTATTCCACCTCCAGCTTGTCCACTGTGCCCAACATTAGTAAGGGTACCACATGTCACCCAGGTGCTCAGGCAATTTTTAACACATCTTTGCCTTTTCCCTTTCTCTTACACCTTATGTCCAAATCCACCAGCAAGTTCTATCCATTCTACCTTCAGGGTGTATTTTGAATTAAATCACTAGACATGAAGCTGATGATAGAATTATTAACAGTTGGGATGCAGAATATGTGAGGTGTTTCAGCAATGGTGAAATTGCAAGGAGACACCTGAATATGGAGGTAAGAAATAAAAAGGCAGTAATGATGAAGTACTAGATGTATTTTTTCTGTTCTCTTCACCCTTGAGGGTATTTTAGTGATTAGATATGGAAAGAAATCACAAATTGCATTTATAATTGTGAAATTGTAATTCAGTGGTGAGTCCATGAATGTATTATCTTGCTTTTTCATACAGAGCCATTTCTCTAGTTTTTGTTTTATTATGTTTTAATTCAAAAGAGCATTTTTTTGTGACTATAATATGCAAACAGCTAAATAGTAGAAAATGCACAGTGGTGCCTTAGAATTTGAAAAAAAGGAGATGCTATATGAATGCTCTGGCTCCTGAGGGACAAAAAAGCATTTGGGAACTAAGATATCTGTCTGTTCTGAGCATTCAGGCACAGAATAAGAACCCATAGTACAATCTAGCAACCAGCAGCATTAGAGCTCCAGGCAACCCACATACGTACTTATATACAGCTCCAATGTTTTCAGATTAGTAGGATGGCCAAAGAAGAGGGAAGAGAAGATTTCCAGTTGAGAAATTATAGTGGGAAATCTTTTTAAGTACAAGCTACTGTCAACTGCCCTTACTTTCTGAAGAAGGAAAAAAAAAGTCAGCTTTACATCAGCACCTGGCGTCTCTGTAATCTCCCATCCTTTGATGAATCCATGGCACCAGTAGAAATAATCTTGTTGCTCTCTGATGACATTCTCTCTCTCTCTCTCTCCCTTCTTTTCTTCCTTGTCTCCTTTAATGTACCTATCTAATCATTATTTTTATTTCAAAGTGTTCTTCATAGTAACCTACCACAAATTATTGGGGCAGTAATCTTACCAATGCTATTCAGAGTATGTTATCCTAACTAATTCTAAAACTTTCTCTTCAAGAAAGTCCTCAATAAGCTTGGTTGCCTGCTGATTTTTACACCTACTTGTTAAAGGTCTCTGGGTAAGGAAAGGAAGGGGGAAATGGTGGGATTTTTTTTTAATCTAATAAATTGACTTTAAAGAATTTATTTCAACCTGCCAAGCTTCTAAGAAAAATGGCGTAGCATTTTATAGTAGGCAACAAATTATATTATTTCCCTGGTGTTGCTTGTGATAATCACATTACTCCCCAGCAGCCCTCCAGGTATTTCTGTAGCTGTGAGGTGTAATTCCATAGCAGCTTAGACACTGTATTGTAATTTATAGTAACATGAATTAATATCCATTTACTAGGAAGTGTTTTTTTTTTTTAAGATTTTATTTATTTATTTGACAGAGACAGACACAGTGAGAGAGGGAACACAAGCAGGGGCAGTGGGAGAGGGAGAAGCAGGCTTCCTGCGGAGCATGGAGCCCGATGTGGGGCTCGATCCCAGAACCCTGGGATCCTGACCTGAGCCGAAGGCAGACGCTTAACGACTGAGCCACCCAGGCGCCCCTACTAGGAAGTGTTAATGAGAAAAATACATGGGGAAGCTTCGTGTAGTACTGTATTCTTTTAGTTTAGAGGGGAAAAAAAGCCTTGGATAAAGTACCATATTCCCTGGTTATTCACAATGAAGCTTTACTGAATTGTCATTTTATAGGCAAATAATCTGAGGTTAACAAAGGCTAAGGACACAACAACAAGTGATGAAGTATGGCAACCTGGCAAAATTCAATTGACCACATCATTTAGATAGTTGAGAAGGAACAAAGCAGATGAGATAAAATGTTTCCAGACATATTTGTTCACAGTGACATTTGCTACATTATAAGGATGCTTTTGATGCTTCTAGCATTGCATTCAGTAGGCAAAGGTCTACATAGCTCCTCCCTAGACATGCCTACTCCACCAGCTGACATCATGCTTGTGACTTGATTTAGTCAATGGAACATGAAAAAAAACCATTGTGCCTTTTCTTTTCCCTCTGCCATGAGCTCAGTAATCTAAGATTGAGGCTGTTCAATCAACCATGGTCACTGGATAAATGAGAGATGAAGCAGAGGTCTTCCAGATGGGCCAACCACCAGTGGATAGGTAACAAGAGCAAGCAACAAACATTTGTTTTAAAGGAAAGATGATTTGAAGTCAATCATTACTGCAGCATAACTTAGCCCAAGGTAAATAGTACTGTTTCAAAAAGGTGAAAATTGCCTCCATCTAAAAGAAAGAGACAATGTAGGTCACAATCATGTTATTCTGCTTGTAACACACAAGGCCATAGATCTTTGCAAAACTTAGCTGCCAGAGAAACCTTCTTAATATTCCCAAGATTACAAAAATTTTCTTTTGGCAATGTACAACTTTTTAATCTTCATTTCAACCAAAATATAAAAAGAGTACAATTAATTGATAGTTGTGATGTTATCTGCGGTAGGATATTGATTGGATGTAACTAAGAATTCGAAATTAGATTTTTATGTTAACAATGGAATTCACAAAGAGATTTCATTTATTTGCATGAACAAAGAACTGAACACTGGAACAATTTAATTCGCCTTTTAGACAACAAGGATAGTGATTAAAAACTAAGGGAAGGCAAAATAAAATCATGACTATTCTCAAAAGGGAAAGAGCTTCTTGTTATTCTGAATGCATAATGTTGTGTGTGTCTTTTAGAATAAATTTGTACTTTAAAATTTTATATCTTAAAGAAATTCCACATGCTTTTCTACTTAATAATGGAGACTTAACTAATTTTTAAATTGAAAAAGTTTACAAAAAATAACTATTTTTTTGTACTCTAACAGGAATGTCTTTTCAGACAAGTTATCCAAACTTAACCAATGTTATTGCCTTACCCCATTTGGCAGCCTGGATGCAAATTGGCTGATCATAGCATAATATTTGATGCTGTGTCAACATGTATAGGCCCTGGATTTTTAGACTCCTTTGCAGACTGAAGGGAAATGTACTGCTGCGGTCGAGAGACCAGCATAGAGGATAATATTCCTCTGCAGCAGTCAAAACCAGGGCTTGCTGCTGGGCTATCCCTCAGATTTCTCTCCCTCTCTCTCTCTTTTTTTATTAAGCTCATGCTGTTTTTCAAGAAAATCAAACAAATATAGATCATATTTTTCAGTGAGAACATAAACTACAGAGTTGTAGTCTTTCATAGATAGCAACTTAAAATATGAGTTATTTCCTGCTCTCTTTCCCCATACCCAGTGCTACAATATCCCTGCAACCTGGACGGTTGGGCTCTGCCCAGATATCCCTAGAGAAGAGGAATTTAGTGTCTCTCATTTCTGCAAAGTTGTAGCTATTAGAACATATTTCCTCATAAGTAACTATAATCTGGCTTTCTCTTGTTTTACTCCTTGACCCTAGTTTTATCCTTAGAGTCATACTGAATAAGTTTGATCCCTCTTCCACACGAAAGAGTTGAAACACTTAAGGTTCTCCAACATGCCTTCATCTTTCTCAGGGTGGGAACTCCCTGCCCCCAAACAAATCTTCCCTTTTCTAAACAAATAAGTCATTATCTCTCTACTACTTCTTATTTGGCAGGGTTTCTAATCCACTTGCCATTTGACACTCTTCTTAGAATATACTAAGGTTTGACACTATTTTCCTTAAAATAGTAGTCTAAAAATAACGTAATAGTAGTCTACTGGCTCACAGTACTGAGCCCAATTATCTGAAAAATGTAGAGAAAAGCAAGGGGTTCAGCCTCTCACTTTAGATATTTTACCAATGGGTTATATGAGCAATCACACCACATTATTGATCAGTTAGTGCTATTTGTTAAAGAAATTCTTTAAATCTAGTTCATTTGTGTGGTTCCTAAAGCTTCTCCATTGTAGGGTAGAGCTATGGGAATATTTTGGACCTGAATTTCAAATCTTAATTTAATAAGATTACATTTTACCTTGCTAACATGGTTGAAGAAGTCAAAAGAGATTGAATAGGTATTGATAATTCCTACCAACTAAAGGTCATTTGAAGATAAGCTTTAAATATTATGTTATTTTGTTTTGTTTTCTTTTTTTTTATTATGTTATGTTAATCACCATACATTACATCATTACTTTTTGATGTAGTGCTCCATGATTCATTGTTTGTGTATAACACCCAGTGCTCCATTCAGTACGTGCCCTCTTTAATACCCATCACCAGGCTAACCCATTTCCCCACCCCCTCCCCTCTAGAACTCTCAGTTTGTTTCTCAGAGTCCATAGTCTCTCGTAGTTCGTCTCCCCCTCCGATTCCCCCTCTTCATTTCTCTCTTCCTACTATCTTCTTTTTTTTTTTTTTTTTAACATATAATGTATTATAGGTTTCAGAGGTATAGGTCTGTGATTCAACAGTCTTACACAATTCACAGCGCTCACCATAACACATACCCTCCCCAATGTCTATCACCCAGCCACCCCATCCTTCCCACCCCCCACCACTCCAGCAACCCTCAGTTTGTTTTGTGAGATTAAGAATTCCTCATATCAGTGAGATGATATGATACATGTCTTTCTCTAATTGACTTATTTCGCTCAGCATAAATATTATGTTATTTAATGGGATCCACCTATCCCTGTAGAATCGTGGAAGGGAAAGTACTGAGAACTGTTACCACAAAAGGGTTACTCCATCCTTGTTCAAATCCCTTGTACCCAAGAGGAACAAAACTGTGGACTTTTGTCTGTTCACTTCCCTTTTATGGAAAAAAATATTGTAAATGACTGCTAAGTCATCTTCTCAAGCCTCTGGTTAAGACAAGGAACTCTAGCAACAGCAGCACAACCACCAGTCCCTACTCCACAAAGAGAAAGATGAGATCCTATTCTGAAAATAATAGTAAGGATGCCTACTTATTTCTTACAGAAATATGGAGATACTGACTGTGATATTATAAACATGACAGCCTCCTCAATCTGAGCTGAATTACTTGATTTATTAGAAACAAAATAGCTATGTGGGCTGGACTCAATTGGCCTTATTAAAGATTCTGTTTCACTAATTGCTTGCACAGTGGGCAAAGGAACAAAGGGAGGAGGGAAGAAACAAAGAGAGGCAAGTGTCTGTCAGAGGGATCCTCACTGGTTAGCCTATGGTGAAGGGGAATGACCTACACTTTGGTGGCTTGCATAAAGCTACAAGGCTCCTGCAGGGAAACAAGAATTTAGAAGACCATGTTACCCTGGGTGAAATTCTAAAGAAAAATCTTATTGTGCTAGAACTTGAGACTGGCAGAATGGTCGCTTGTTCCATCCTGCCTGCACAGATATTTGAGCACAAACACTGAGAAGAAATGAGACTCTCATTTCTTATAGGAAACTAGTTTTTCTGAGTTGAAAAGAACCTTGGCTCTGAGCCGAGGGAAAACAGGGAGATCATGGGGTGATGAGGAGGTGTATAAGGGCAAATTCAGACTTTCTCCAGAGACTGGGATTATGGAGAAGTTATGCCAAAGGCAGCCTAGAATGGTTAAGAGCATAGATTTTGGAGCCAGAAACTGGCTTTGACTTCCTGTTCTCCCATTTTCTGTATGTCTTAAGCAATTTATTTCCTTGAGCCTTGGTTTCTTTAGATGAAGATTTTAACAATGTCTAAATCACACTTTTCTGAGATACATATGAGAGAATTATATGAAGGTGGTTGGTATAGTGCCTCCATATAATAAGCTTTCAATAAATGAAATCTGTAAAAAAAAAAAAAAAATGCCTCCATGATTGTCTTAGGAACAATTCTATATAAATCCACTCTAGAATTTCTTCCAGGTCCAGAATTTCTTCCAAGTCCAGAATTCTATCAGTCTCCAGCTGTACAGTTAATTATAATCACAGAATGTTGGAGGTAAAGGGACCTTAGAGATCATCTATTTCAACCTTCTTGTACTATAAACAGGAAAGTCAAGGTCCAGACCAAAAATTAAGTGCTTTGCTCAAAGTCCCTCTAAAGGAATTAATAGCAGGAGAGGGTAATATCAAATTTTAAATAATTAGAACTACAGTTTTAAGAATATTTTTCATTTACCACGTACTATAGCTTTCATCTACAGAGCTCAACAAACATCAGTCAATTAAGATGCAAATCACCAGTGCACTGTAGATAAATATTAATTATCATTACTTATTTAATAGGTATTTAGCAGCCACAAGTACAAATAAAAAACATACAAAACTATCTTTGCTTCATTGAAGTATAGATCTTCCTGGTTAACTTTGCCTTTTTCCTCTACTCCCTTACCAGCACTTATCTCCATATAAATGAGCCTCGGTATCATCAAGGTTGATAACTTTGTTAGTATTGCTCATCTATCCTGTGCATTTCACTGCCAAACAGGACTGCAGATGTGAGGAAAGACTCTGTGGCCTCACATTTAGCTGTGGGTTTGCACTGCTCACCTGTAATTATGGGGCCTGGTTGTAGCTAGATAAATGGAGACAGTTAAGTAACGTTTGCCCATACAGCGTCCTCTTCAAGATTTCTGTGTCCACTTAGGAAATTGCCTCTTCATGGTGCACAAGGTCCATTGTGCTATTACAGTATTTAAAAATAACCTGAGGGGTTATTACTCAGGTGATGGTGGCCAGCTGTTCGTGCTCTCTATTGAGAGGAGAATTTCTTTAATAAGCCCTTTGATGATGGCAAAGAGGATTTAGACAAAAGCAGACAAAGCTTTTGACTGTGGAGGGCTAGCAGAAGTTGTGGAACTTCATCTCCAGAACTATAAATGCAGATCCGTTTGTATCTTTTTGTGCTGCTGTAGTTTCTAAGCAGCCTGTCGAGAGGCAGAGGGTGGACCTTGTTCCCTGGAGGTTCCCTTGAGCACAATGATCACATAACACATTATAATATCCTAGGAGATCCTGCATAAATCAAACTATGTTTTGAAAAGAATTTCCTTCCCCCTGCTGGCATGGAAGACAAATATGTCAACCACATCCTCCCTGGATATGCTTCTTCCTTTTCTGAAGAAAAAGATCGAGAGGAGAGATGGTACTTTTCCACAAAAGAAAAGGGCCTCTCTGTAGACTAAACAGAGTAGAAAAGAAGGTACTTGTTATGTGAGGTCTCTCACACAGGAGAGATAAGTGAAGACCTTGGGGCTAATAGTGCTACTGTAGGAACCCAGCTGAAACCCAGGGCTGGTGACCCTGCCTCACGCGCTCCCATTGTCTGGGGTATTGCAGAAAAAATTACAACAGAAATGAAGATTGGGTTTGATTCAAGGATTATAGTGGGTTAGAAATAAGCCTGTGTTTATGTTGCCTCCAAAAAGCTTAATAGCTGTAGAGCTTGAACTTTTGTGTTTGTTTAAAAAATGCCAGGGAACAACATTTTTTCGTTTTCCTTCTGCAGTGACTGTTGGTTGCTTCAAATCCCTTCATGAATGTATTATGGAAAACTGGGACAGAGTTTTCCCCTTGTTAGCCAAGTGCATGCCTGCTGAGGTTTTATGTTAGAAAATACAATTTTCTTTAAAGGAAATGTACAGTAGAAACCTGAACCATCAAGCCTGAGATCATGTAGCCCAGAAATGCATGCCTGTGCCTATTGTTTTGGTCAAACTCTTCTACCTTTAAACTGATTTTATGCACACCGTAAGACAAACTATATCAGTTTTACAGGTATAATATTTTACAGCATTTTACCTTTCTGTGGACCCGAAATGAATTCATTTCACAAAAAAATCTTTTATTAGGTGTTCATGTGAATTTTTATTTTTCGTACTCTTGTTTATGAATTGATGTCCAGAATATAGTTTTTGAAACAGAGTGTATTGAAATGAACACATTTCATTTACCTGCCAGTGTTAACAAAAAAAAAAAAAGAAAGAAAAAAATCTCTTATTGCATGAAGTGTGTTGAAAATACCCATTAAGCCTTCCAGTGCCATAAAATTTATAGAAGCTCTTAGTTTGACAATTAGCTTTTTGGTCTTAGTACCAAAGTAATGTGTATTAATAAAGAAGCTCTCATGAAACCGTGCATCAGTAAGGGAATGTACATTGTTTATCTTTCCATCCATTCAAACTCTTATTGAGAGAGGTATTGTTGCATTGTGGGAAGTGCATGAAGTTTGGAGTTGGATTGAGTTTCAAATCATATTGTGGTGCTCTATCTTGAATTCCTAATCTATAAAATGTATCCACCTTATAAGGCTGTGGTATTAAATCAAGTAACTGGTGCAGAGTTCCAAGCCCACTACTGGCACCTAATTGGCCTTTAATCAATAGTAGTTATTGTTAATGTTTTCAAAGCTTTAGTCTAAGGATCTAATCTGAAACCTATGCACACTTCTGTCTGCATGAACTCAGTCCTGCAATGTGATGAAGATGACCCACTAACATTTTCAGGAGTTCTTGATCATGAAAAGGTTTTCAGTGATGGGTGTCAAGAAAAAAAAGTTCAGGTATTTAAAAGCTGTTTTTTTCTATATTGATTCCACCAACTGATGCATGCAAGCTTTTGTATTTTAAGTCACATATCTTCTGGCCAAATATTTCAGGGAAGCAACATTGTAACAGACAATCCTATTTTTCTATTTTGTGATGTCATTTTTCTGATCTTTGGACAAGTTGATATAGTAATAACCCCAAATAATAGTTCAGGAATTTTCATCTCTCCAGGAAAGAAATGAACTTGCATCACCCTATATTCTACAACCCATATGGTTAAAGAAAATCCTCCCTAGACAAGCTATTTTATCAATACAAAAATATGTGGACACTATCACCATTGTCCCCCACCTTATAGGATGATTGAGATTTAACAGAAATATTAGTTTTGCAGAAGATTTCACCCTTTGGGGCAAGAGGTTGCTGTCATTGAGAAATTTTTCTTAATGTTTAAACCTAAATGTCGTAAACATTTCACATGACCTCTGCCATTTTTTCATACTTACCTTCAGGAAAGTAGGTGGATTGGTAATTAGAGGAGAATACAATGTGATTTTTTTTTTTTAAAAGAGCGCTTTTCATATTCTGGGCATCCCTAAGACTTGTCCTTCTAGAAATAATGATCCTTCTGCTAGAATGTAAGCTCTATGAAGGCAGCATCTTGTCTGATTTATTTGCTATGGTGTAGTTCCTGCCACATAGCAGGAGCTCAAAATTTGCTCATTGAATGGGTGAGTAATCGTTTAGATCAGAATGCAACTATATATTTTGTGTACATTACCAATAGCCTATGAAAGGAGGACAACAACATTGCTTTGTTTATCTCTCTAACCTTGGAGATTTCCCTGCTATTACACTTGAAGATTAACTGAAAAAGAGATCTGGATCCTTTTGGTGTGATCCTACTGCCCTCCAGCAACTTTGTGGAACTCATGTTCTGCTCATCCCCAACATCAATCTGGGACTTAACCAACTTCTTCAGCTTATTTTTTAAATTACGTACTCCAAATTTGTTAAAACAGAACAAAAGGTTGAAAAGCAAATTTGAGGATCCCAAAGCACCAGATACCAATGGAATTGAAAAGGTTTATCTTTTCTACACTTCGTCTTCTGTTTAAATCCCACAAATTAATTTCAATATTTGCTGAAAACCACAATACACATCAAGCATTGTGTTGGGCAGAAATTAGTTCGTATAACCTTAAGTGAAAAATCTTCTAAACATTTAACAATAGACAATTCTCATTTCTCCTTGGTGTTGTTTCAGTGTTTGGTATTTCTTTGTGTGTTTATATGTGTGTTCAGTAAATGTATGTATATGTAAAATATATATGTATGTTTTTCTTCTAGTTCTATTGTCTAAGAACTAAAAATGGCTGATTTTCATGTTTCTTTTAATAAAGTTCCAAGTTTGGAGCCCCTCAGATATTGCAGTATAATGGCATAGTGAAAAACACACTTCCAACAATCCAGAAAAAGCCATTTCAGCAGCAACTTTTGGAGTCATTTTCAGGGTCTTTTTTTTTTTCTGATGGTGTGCAGGACATTTGTATTCTTCTCACAACCTCATGTAATTCCTAGTCCTCCTTTTCTGTACCACCAAGCTGAGAAATGTTGGCAGTCCAGAATCGTTAGGGTGAGCCACACAGCTGCTGTCATATCCCTTGCCTCTATAATTTCCCCTGATTGATATATTTGTGCTCAGAATGGATAATCCATCATTTAAAAAGGTTAATATAAAATGCTCACAATGGCAGTTTTCTTTGTTTTTGGTTTAATTCTATCTTCTCCCACTCTCCCTTATTTTATTCTGTTCTTCAAGATTGGGCTTACTTATCCCTCTTTAAAGAGCACAGTTGGAAATGTTTGCTTGTTGCCCATCAAAAACAATATGGTTGTAGTAGAAACAAAGAACATTCAGCAGCAAGGATGACTGGGACAGACAAGAAGACAATTCTCTAATGAGGGGACTAAGAACAACAAAACAGAATGAGACCTTTTTCTGGGTTTACTGGGATTTACAGTCAAGAACTTAGAATACCCTCTAGCATCTTTCTCATCCTCCATTGTGGAAATCTATCTCCTTTCCTCATGCATTTGTTAATAACTTTGGCAAACTTTTATGAAACACCTCTCCACCCAGGCGCCCAAAGCACCTGTCTTGTATCAGGAAATCTGGAATGTTCTGGAGACAAAAAAAGATAAATAGAATATGTTTCTACCTTTGAGGAAGCCAAATTAGTGGGAGAAATATATACATAAATAGATAATCATAATACAATTATATAAATGCAATGGTATTGTAGTTAAATACAAGAACATTGCACCAAAAGTAATGAACTCTGCCCCCAAAAGTCAGGGAAGTTACCAGAAAAGAGATGGTATTGAACTTGGCTTTAAAAAGAAGGGGGATAAATACCTACTAGTGCAATTGCTGGATCGTGGGGTAGCTCTATTCTTAATGTCTTGAGGAACCTCCATACTCTTTTCCAGAGCGGCTGTACCAGCTTGCATTCCCACCAACAGTGTAAGAGGGTTCCCCTTTCTCCACATCCTCACCAACACTTGTTGTTTCCTGTCTTTTTAATTTCTACCATTCTAATTGGTGTAAGGTGGTATCTCATCGTAGTTTTGATCTGTATTTCCCTGATGGCTAGTGATGTTGAACATTTTTTTATGTGTCTGTTAGCCATTTGTATGTCTTCTTTGGAGAGTGTCTGTTCATGTCTTCTGCCCACTTTTTGACTGGATTATTTGTTTTTTGGGTGTTGAGTTTGAGAAGTTCTTTATAGATCTTGGATACCAGCCCTTTATCCATAATGTCATTTGCAAATATCTTCTCCCATTCCCAAAGATAAAGATGTAGTGAAAAGAAGGGGCACATGCACCCCGATGTTCATAGCAGCAATGTCCACAATAGCCAAACTGTGGAAGGAGCCGAGATGTCCTTCAACAGATGAATGGATAAAGAAGCTGTGGTTCATATATACAATGGAATATTACTCAGCCATCAGAAAGGATGAATACCCACCATTTGCAATGACATGGATGGAACTGGAGGGGATTATGTTAAGTGAAATAAGTCAAGCAGAGAAAGACAATTATCATATGGTTTCACTCATATGTGGAACATAAGGAATAACATGGAGGACCACAGGGGAAAGGAGGGAAAACTGAATGGGAAGAATCAGAGAGGGAGAAAAACCACGAGAGACTCTGGACTCTGGGAACCAAACTGAGGGTTACAGAAGGGAGGGGGGTGAGGGGATGGGGTAAGTGGGTGATGGGTATTAAGGAGGGCACATGTTGTGATGAGCACTGGGTGTTATATACAACTAATGAATCTTTGAACACTACATCAAAAACTAATGATGTACTATATGTTGGCTAATTGAACATAATAAAATAAATAAATAAATAAGTAAATAAATAAAGAGAAGGGAGAATGACATTGCAAATAGAAACTGTTGGTCCCAGACTGCTAAGATAAGAACAGCTAGAATGTGGGTTGTAGGGGACAGGGAGAGGAGCAATGCTAGGAAGATGAGGTGAAGCAGCATTGTGTTACTAAGGCATTTCGACTTACCTGTAAAATCAAGGGTTTTAGAACAGGCATCAATTTTGCATTTTCTAGAAACAGCTCTAAAAGTGGGAGGAGAAGAAGAGATGGGAGGAATGAGGAACTGCTTGGAAGCAGGTGTTAAGAGTGATTCTTTACATTTTTTCCAACACTGCCATTCATTCAATGAAGTGTTCTCACGTTTTGTCACTCTCAGTCATTTGAGCCTTATTGTAGAAAGCAAGCCTGTCATATTTAATGCCCAAGCCTGTCATGAAAGGATTATTTGTCTTCTCTAAAATTGAGATCTTAAGGCAATATGTATGTCCATGAAGAACCATTTATGGCTATCAGTCAATTATTCTTTGATAGCAATCCGTGGAAGCAGTATCGCACAGATCCTGTTTTTCTACCTCTTGGCTCCCTCAGGTAGTATCTGATGTTCTCTAGGATGATCCGAAAATTATTTTCAGATTCTTCCCAAAACTTTCTCAAGGATCTCAGGAGACCTGCTGCAGGTTTAAATCATTCTCACCCTCCATCTGCTCTCTCCTCTCCCCACCCTCTCATCTCCTGTGACTCCTCTGTCCTTTTACAGATTCTGGAGGTTCTCCAGCTTTCTGGTTTGTATTCCATTGGGAACTCCTGATTGTGCTGAGCATTAAGGCTTGGATACATACAGCATCCATGGGGTAAAAAATGTTCTTCCCATGTACCTTTTTTCTGTCTTCATATTCTTCGGCCAGAAAATGCAACAGATAATAGTCGAGGTTTCACTAGAGACTTCTGATAAGTGACTAACCATTACTCTATAAAATTTAAAATGCTCTATATTTGGTATATTTCCTCATATCTGCCAAAATCTGTTAAAAGATTCTTTGAAATTTTCCTGGGGTTGACTGTAATCTGAAGGAGATTTCTACCTACAAAATGTGCCCAAATGTCAACTTCACTATTCTGGGCTCCTGAAAAGGGCTGACAGTGTGTCACCTCTCTCCCTACCTCTGGTCCTTCCTTGGTCCCCCTCACCACGCTCCTGATAGCAAATCATGAGCCAAATGAACCGCTAAGTGATGCAGCCATTTTGTTGATGAAAATTTTCTGCATCGACCTTCTGGTTTCACACCGTATTTTTACTGTCTTACTTATTTATTTCTGTGTTTCTTTAATTTTTTCTAAACTTAGGAAACATCACAATCCTGCTTGCTGGAGAACCAAGTTCTAGTAGAAAGCTGTAGAATTTAATCACACTAATTTATATCTTCCCTTCTTTTTAAATTATTAATTTTGTTATCATCAAAATTACACATGAACATGATTATGAAAGTTAAATAATTCTACAAGGCTTATAATGAGAAAACAGCAGTTCCCTGCCCCCAAACCTTCCAAAGCCTCGTTGCCAGTCTCCTGAGGAAGCCACATTCACAGTTTTCCTTTCCCTTCCTATTTCTGAATAACCGTACTTATACTCTTATCTCTTGATACTTTTTTCATTTTCAGATATTGTCTATTGACTTTCTGCTGTAGAAGATGAAGATTTAGCTCTCTAGGGTCTTTCTGCTCCCCTCCCACAAACAATTATCTCGTAACTTTTGTTTAAGTCCGTTTTTAAGTTTATTATTGTATACATATTCATACTGAGCTATGTAGAATACTATTATTGTATATTTTTCATATAATTTTTATCATCTCATTTTTTATGTCTTAGCATTCCATATACTTATCACTAATTCATCACCAAACTGCCAGATGGGTAAAATCCCCTCCCAATACAGTTTTAATTTCTTCTTGGAAATTCTCCTCCTGGAGTATTCAGCTCCCTTTTATAGACAAATGATTATTCTCTTGACTTTTTTTTTCCACTCTTGATCATCCCTTTATCTCTCCTCTCTATGGAATCTGTAATTCCTGGATTCATGGATTTGATTTTTCACAGATTACCTCCTAGTTTTGGTGAAGCACATTCTTCAGGTGCTTCCTGAGAAATGTATGTAAGATAATATTTTTTAAAAACTCCCATGTTTGGGGTGCAAGTGTGGTTCAGTTGGTTAAGCATCTGACTCTTGATTTTGGCTCAGGTCAGGATCTTAGTGTCCTGAGATTGAGCCCCGTGCTGGGCATGGAGCCTGCTTAAGATTCTCTCTCTCCCTCTCCCTCTACCCCTCACCCAGCCTGGCACTCGGGCTCTCCCTCTCAAAACAAAAAACAAAACAAAACAAAACAAAACAAAACAAAACAAAAAGCACTCCTGTGTTTGAAAATACTTTACTCTCTGCTCAGATACTGTTGATCTTTCATTGGAAATAGAACTTCAGGTTGGAAAACATTCCTAATCAAAATTTAAAGGAATGTTTTTTTCTGTCTAGCTTCCATTGTTGCTATGAGAAACCCTGTCATTCGTATTCCCAATCTATTTTGTGAGACCAGTTTTTTTTTTTTTTAAAGATTTTATTTATTTATTTGAGAGAGAGAGAATGAGAGAGAGCGAGTACATGAGAGGGGGGAGGGTCAGAGGGAGAAGCAGACTCCCTGCCGAGCAGGGAGCCCGATGCAGGACTCGATCCAGGGACTCCAGGATCATGACCTGAGCCGAAGGCAGTCGCTTAACCAACTGAGCCACCCAGGCGCCCGAGACCAGTTTTTCTCTGTAGAATGTTAGAGTTTTCTCTTTGTCAACAATTACGAAATTCCTTCTTAATCTAGAAATGCATATCCTTCAGTCTGAGAAATGTATATATTTGATAAATTTCTTCCCTTCTCTTAATTTTCCAAAGCTCCTAATATTTATGATTTAATGTTTTCTATTATACAGAGCCTTGTTTTTTATCACATTTTGGAGAGTTTCTTCAGCTTTATCTTGAAACCCTTTTATTGACAATCATATGACTAAGTGCCAGTGATGTGTGAAAACTCTATCCTGCCCTTAAAGAGAGGGAAGATGGCCTTCCCCCTCTCCCTTTCCTGTTGGCATACGGATGGAGCTGAGTAATTTTAAATTAAGAAGATGAGTGTAATACCCCGAGGATAGCAAAGCAATGAATTAGAACCAGCCTAGGCCACTGGTAAATATTTGGACAGAGGCGCTATATCAACTCAGTCTTTTACCTGAGACAGAAATTTATTTCTCTCACTGAAGTCATACTAAGCTTTCCTAGGCTTAATGTTTTCATGGTATAATCTTTTTCTACCCTTTTAATTTTAACCTATCTACATCTTCATAGTAAAAATTAATTTCTCATAAAAAGCAAATTGTTTGGTCTTGCTTTTACACTCAGTCTATCAATTGTCTTTGTATTGGAATTTAAAAATTAAATTGAAATTAATCAATCGAAGAAAAATAAAGCCGTTGTGGCTATGTTAATATCAGATAAAGTGAATTTCAAGAGTTTTCTGAGTATTACTTGAGACAAAAGGAATATTTCATAAAAATAAAATATCAATTCACCAAGAAGAGGTAACAATAATACAGACACATGCACTTAAAAACAAAGCTCTAAAAAATACATGAAGTAAAAACTGGCAGAACTTAACAAACAAATCCACAAACAATTGTTTCTTTAATACCCCTCTTTCTGAAAACAATAGGACACGCAGACAAAAATTAGTAAATATTTAAACTTAAACATTATCATGCAAGTTGATATAATTCTTCTTAACTGTGCATGAAACATTCACTGGAACAGACCATATGCTGAGTCAGAAAGGAAATCTCAGTAATTTTCAAAGGATTAAAATCATACACAGTATGATACCTAACTACAACTAGATATCAGTAATGAGAAGATATCTAGAATATTTCCATCTACTTGAAATTAAATTATTTATTCCTAAATAATGTATAGGTCAAAAATATTTCAAGGAAAGCATTTTTACCTGAATAGTAATGAAAATGCAACTTGTCAAATTTGTGAGACACAGAATACTTCCTAGAAATAAATTTATAGCTTTAAATGTTTATATTAGAAAAGAAAGGTGTACAATTAATTATCTAAGCTCTCACCTTAAGATGTAGGTAAAAAACAGATTAATGGTTCCCAAAGGTTAGGAGGGAGCGGGAGCTGAAGAACATGGCTTTGTCTATAAAAGAGCAATGTGAGGGATCGTTATGGTAATGGAAATACTCAGTATTTTGACTGTATAAATGTCAATATCCTGGTTGTGATATTGTACTATACTCTCGCAAGATGTTACCTTGGGAGAAACTGAGTCAGGTACAGGCATACCTTGAAGATATTGCAGGTTTGGTTCTAGACCAGCACAATAAGGGAGTATCACAATAAAGCAAATCAAATGAATTTTTTTGGTTTTCCAGTGCATATGAAAGTTATGTTTACACAGTACTATAGCCTATTAAATTCAATAGCATCATGTTCAAAAGAACAATGTATGTACCTTCATTAAAAAAAAAAAAAAACTTCAGGGACACCTGAGTGGCTCAGTCATTTAAGTGTCTTCCTTTGGCTTAGGTCATGATCCCATCATAGGCTCCTTGGTCAGCAGGGAGCCTGCTTCTCCCTCTGCCTGCTGCTCCCCCTGCTTGTGCTCGCTCTCTCTGACAAATAAATAAATAAATAAAATCTTTAAAAAAATAAAATAAAACTTCATTTCTAAAGATTGCTAGCCATCATTTGAGCTTTTAGCAAGTCCTAATCACTGACAAAGACCACCATAACACATATAGTATAATGAAAAAGTTTGAAATATTGTAAGAATTACCAAAACGTGACAGAGACTTGAAATAAGCAAACGCTGTTGGAAAAAGGATGTCAACTGATTTGCTCAATACATAGTTTCCACAAACTTTCAATTTGCAAAAAAATGCACTGTCGGAGAAGTGCAGTAAAGCAAAGTGCAATAGAAGGACGTATGCCTGTACCTGGACTCTCTCTGCGTTTATTCTTATAACTGCACGTGAATGCACATGTCTCAAAATAAAAGTTTAGTTAAAAAAAATCCTATGCAATAACTTTTTTGACTTATATATCACTGTAGTTGTGTTTTAAATTCTGGGAACCAAGTGCCTCCTCAAAAGGCATTAAGTCATACCATAAAGTCTTTTTTCTAATTCTTTTCTTTTTCACTGAGAAAAATAATACACATTCAGAAAAATGCATAAAACAAATTTTAAAGTTGAATAATTATAATGTGGATCTCCATATACTACCACCTAGTTTAAGAAATAGACCTTTGCCAACATCCCAGAAACTGCCCATAGGCACTCTTTGGATTACTATTGCTTTGTTTCCTCTAGTGATAACCAACACCTTGACTTTTTATGATGCACATTTCCTTTTTTTCCCCTCATACATTTATCTTCTGTTATGTATCGCTAAAGAATATAATTTTGTTTAGCCTGATTTGAAATTTATGAGTGGAATCTCATGTAGATGTATAATTTTTAGTCTTGTTTTCTGGGGGTTAATATTATGTATGCAAGATTCATCTATATTATTTTATATCCTACAAGTTTATTTTTAATTTTGTTGCTTAGGGTATTCCATTTTACACAAAATACCACATTTTAATTCATTCTACTGCTGATGGACATTTAGGTTGTCTTCCAACTGGGACTGGTACAAATAGTGTTGCTGTGAACACTGCACATATTTTTAACATGTTTGTAAGCATTTCTATGACGTATTTACCTGTTAGTAGGACTTTTTGGTCTTAGGTTCCTTGTACTTTCAACTTTGGTAAATAATGGCAAACTACTTTCAAATGTAGTTCTACCTATTTATACTTCCACCAGTAGTGGGAGAAATTCAATGATCCACATCCTCATCAGTACATGATATTGTCAGAGTTTTTTTTTTTTAACCTTTCCCAATCAAGTAGGTACATAGTGTACCATTGGAACTTTCATTCAGGAAGAGCTGGGAAGCACATACTGGTCTCTATGTTGCCTGATGGCTTGAATATTTCCTCATAAAGAACCCCTGATAAGTTGTTTATTCAGATCTTCCTTGGGTAGTTTTGTCATGCTGTTTTTGAGTGGCATCTAGTTTTAAATATTTTCTTTGCTTACATTCCTTTTAGTGAATGCATGTTTTTTTTGTTTTGTTTTTGTTTTTGTTTTTTTAAAGATTTTATTTATTTATTTGACAGAGAGAGAGACAGTGAGAGAGGGAACAGAAGCAGGGGGAGTGGGAGAGGGAGACACAGGCTCTCCACTGAGCAGGGAGCCTAATGCAGGGCTCGATCCCAGGACCCTGGGATCATGACCTGAGCCGAAGGCAGACGCTTAACGACTGAGCCACCCAGGTGCCCCAAGAATGCAGGTTTTATAAATGAATTTGTTGAAGGAAAAAGCAAAATGTTTCATGAGGAAGATGTATTCCTGATTATTCACAATCCCTTCTCTTATGCCCATCCTCCAGCTGTCCTTCCAAAATATAGTATACTGCATCTGGGGAGCAGCACTTACGAGATTGGCTCAGAGTAGCACCCCAAGCACAGCCCATCTTTCCTGAACAGGGTCCTCCTCTACCATAGATAATGCAGGGAATGATAGGTTTTCCCCCCCAATATCCAGATCTTCCTATGAAAGATTTTGTAAGTGGAAATGGTGTAAAGCAACTACCATTAATTTATATGGAAAATTTTGAGCATTCCCAGACCCCCCAGATTACCTCTCTTAGGCTTTTCTGATACTTTAAGACACATCTCACTAATGAATGTACAAAATAAATCAAGATAAAACACAGATGCTCCTAGTTCAAAGCTTTGGTGGCTTGATGCTGAGATGCTGAGTGTCCTGGGGGGCTGGGAAGGAGCTGGGTGGTGCCCCTGTTGCTGCTTGTTACGCGCTGCTTCTATAAAGGCTCACTGCAAATCCAATGCTGAACGCCATTTTTACTTTTCGTCTTTCTTTGTAAAAGGAAAAATCCTCCTCCCTCTTTGGACTTCTTTCTGTTAGCGAAAACAGGCACTAGTGTAGGTCTTTTGTAAAAGCCAAGTGGTGTAATGTGAACTTCTGAAAAGTGAGGGATACCTGTCCTTCGATTTCAAATTCTACTGTTTAGGCTTTAGTCTTTAGAAAGTTTGAGTTCATAGACGTAATATAAGATGTTAGCCATGCAGTTAATTTGGCCTGGCAGGTATTAACTGTCTGTAAATACTTGAAAGCAAGATTTACCTCATGAAAACTGCACAAAACAGACCACTTGCCTACGGAATCTGAGCTAAGTGGACAATAACCCAGGGCAAATTTAACCCTGACCACAGAGTTATTAAGGGTGAAAAATGAAAACAGGCATTTTGCTAGTTTCTGAAATTTTCTATTGCTGATCTCCAGAGGTCCATTAACCCTTAATTCATAACAAAAGATGTTGATATAAAGATAATAATTGCTTGGAAAGGCTGACTCTCCAAGGACATTCTGCTAGTGATCAAATTGTCTGCACATAGTTCTACCTAAGAATGAAATCTCTTTCAGTGATCACCATTTTTCAATTTTATGCTCATGCATATTACGGTCATCATGTACTGTGGCAATTTTGGAAATTTCCAGGAAGAATTATAGAAAATATGGCTCATAAAAAGTCATAGTCACAAAAACCACAATTTTAAAAAGCAATATGTTATTAGTAATAATAATTTAGTTATACAGTGCCCACATTTTCCTACACTATCATTCATGCTTGGCTATAAAACTATTAATGACTATTAATAATACTAATATCCTTTCTTCCTGAAACCACAAAATGTAAGTTCAAATTCTTTAAACTGTGGAACAAATTACTCCACCAGTCTTATAATTTTTGATTTATTTCTTTCTTTTCCACATCATGTCCACTCCGTAACCTCTTGCTCACATCTTCAACCACTCAACTACATCGAAGATGTTTTTGTCTCTTAAAGTTAGAAAGGTGAAAGCAGAAATCACTAGGCATTTCTTTTTGGCTTTTAAGGAAAGCCTGACTTTGTCGAGAGACCTTTACCATATTATGACACAACTCAATGACAAAAACATCTGTAAAATTGATCTTTCTTGATCAACTAAATCTTTCAATGGTTAACCTGAAAATAAAGAGCTGCAATGAGAAGAAAATAAGCATTCATTTGGGATCCAAGAATGGTAATTTGGGAAGCACAGATTCAGGTAGAAACCCACATAGTATCTCACTCGTAGGGTGAAAGCGGGAAGTTTTTATGAGGAAGAGGAAAGGGGCAATTACATGAGTTGAAGAAAAGAAAAAAGAGTTTTCTGTGGGTATTAACAAACTAGGCTACTCTGGTTTCTACATGGGTTGACTACTGATTCTATCTTCGGAAAATCCACAACCATGTCTTGTGATCATGATATCCATTCTCCCTCTGACTTCTGCTTAAAACAGTTGCCATTTTGCCCAGTCCAAAAGTTTTGGTCAGTTTAAACGAAGATTGTTAAGGGAGTATCTCTGCAGAGACCACTCCAATTTTACTTTAAAATGGCTCCAGTCATGTCATTTTTTTCACACAATTAAGAAAAAATACAACATATTTAAATGGCATATGCATACAGTTTAGGATTGAGATGAGGTAAAGCCTCTGCCTGATGCCAAGAAATTGCACAGTGAAGCAGCATCATGATACTTACCCAGCCTAATTTTGGGAGGTTACCTAGGTTTGATGCAGTTTTATTACTGGTTTCACTTCTGTGAATATTTCAGTAATCCTTTAATTGTCCAGTGCTTTTGTTTTATTTTTGCAAGGTTTGTAGTTTCCCTTTAAAATGATTTTCATGATGTCGATGTATGCCGAAAATCATCTGAACACATACACATAATATTCTGAGATACATAAAAATGATGATGACATATTTCAGCTTATTTTTTTTAGAAGTGGGGAGGTTTTTCTAAGCTAGAATATAAATGATGGAGTTTATATATAAAAAATGTCTAAATGTGTTTTTTAATGAAGCATTTCTGTATTTCCCATGGCAATTTGAGATAATCACTGTGTACAATCTTTTAAAACAATTTTCCACATTTATTTTTAATTAAACTTGAGTAGGCTGCAAAACCTCTCAATTTACCTTCAAATGAACACTATTGAATTCATGTCTACTTCCCCTCCCCTGCTACCCCAGGCAGAGCAACAAGGTGAGCAACATTCTCATTAGCTTTAAATATGGATTTGTGGACAGTTTACCTCTGGTACAATAAAAGTTATCAATATTTGTTTCTGGAGTTGTGATAAGGTCTTATTTTAAGGATTGCCCTTCAGTAGCATATAGATTATAATTTTTCCCCTTCTTTAAAATCAGAATTGTAGATACTCTACAGAAATCATGGAGTTTATTGTGACTTTCTAGTCACCATCGTATTTATTCATCAAATGTATAATATAGTCAAACTTTTGTTGAATGAACTTGATAATATTTTCTCTTGATGTCCAAGATGGGAGGAGGAGGCTATCTCTTCATTAGACATCTGATCATTTTTATGTAAATGGAATAGTTAAGAGGAAAGGTTGCCATTAATCATGTTTATGCCTCACAACTTTTTTTGTGAAGTGGAAATAAAAGCTCATTTTACAGGGAGATAAATGGTATAGAGAGAATTGGAAGTTGATGCCAATAATTTGAAAACAGGAAGTCTGAGGAGATGAGGTTTCACTAGGGACCATCCCTGTGGCCTTCCGGCTACAGATGGAGAACTCCTCCTGTTTCTCCCCTAGCCATTACTGCCCCAATTAGCTTAACCCTTTCAGACTAAAGTCTGTGTATTTCTGTAGGCTCCCTAATGTTTCAGAAGAAAACTTCAGGCAGAAAACACAGCTCTGGAGTTTGCAGCCCGCCGTACAGCCCAGAGAATATCACTGGCCCTCCCCGTGCCTTGTAAAATAAAAGGTAACATATCAACCTTTGCCTCACGGGAGAATCGATGTATAATAAAGGGCAGAGAAGAATTGATGTGACTGACCAGGAGCTGCCCTTTGTGCTCTTGGACATGAATTGAGACAATTAATCTGATTTTCCTACATAACAACAAGGGCTCCACTTAGTACTCAGAAAGGCTTTTTATCCAAGGCCCTCCAAGTGCACCACTCCAAAGGAACAGCTCATAATTATTTCCTTATTATCACTCCTGTCCGGAGCAGATTTGAGTCATGATCAAAGAGAAAGCAGGTTGCTGATTAATCTATATCAACTGTCATCCAACAGATTCATGATGTTAAATACTGCCTGAACTTTTAAAACATGAAACTGCCATTTCCATGTAATTGATTTTTGACCTTGAACCACATTATTCAATTGTAATTTTAACTTAAGTTAAAACAAAATGGAGCTCTCAGGTGACTATGAACCAGCAACGAGACACTGCAGAGAAGGAGGAACTCAATTTAATGCAGGTTAACTTTTATCAACCTTAGCCATTACTCTAATAATATGTTTCTTGCTTCTAACAAAATGTCTGCAACTAGCCTAATAAAAAAATAAGTCTTTGTGGAATAGACCTAAAATAGATCATATAGTCACCTGATCTAAACCTTAAATCTGTCAGATGAAAAGACCTAGCCCCAGAGTTTTGTGCAACGTGCTCAAAGTTACATAGCTAATAAATGACAGAAATAGTATCGAAACGAAGTCAGCCACTTTCTTTTACAAATACAAAAAGTAGAACCCACAGATTTTAAGCCCTTTGTTCAAACTTGTGGGCTGGTTGGAAGGATCAGAACTAAAGTTTGGGTCACCTCTAGGCTGTCCCTACTATACTGTGGGCTCAAGGCAGGAGTATACATGGAAGCTATGTGTCATATACCTAAAGACTTAAAAGTTATTAATCAAGCTCACAAACTGTTAAATAAAATATGTTCTATACATCTGTTTTGACAAACATACCTCATCATGACCTGCAAGGTCAGGTTTGAATCACATTCTTAGTTCTTAGACTCCTCAGAGTTCATGAAGAGAGTCAGCCCCTGGCATCCAGCCCCTAGCCTAAAGCGCACCATCATTATTTTTCTTTTTAACTCCTAGTTCATCCCACAGCACTAGAGGCCTCAAAAGCCTACTTGTGGACAATCCAGTCTGTATGTCCAGGCATGAATGAGGCTCATCTATACTCCCCATACACCCTCGGCCAGCTCTAAGCCCTGGGGATGCACTTGCTGACATAACCTGTCTTTGGGCTCATAGATCCAGGAAAGCGGCCTGCTCAGGCCAAGGCAGCTGGCTCATAGCTGTTACTCATCCTGCTGCTAGGATTTCAAAACCCCAGATAACCAGAATATGGTCTTGTGGTGGTGGTAGGTGTGGTGAGTGCTGCTTCTGACTGGGCACTGCAGACTACTTGTCATAGTGGTGTGTAGACAGAGGAAGGCCTGAGCTGGGGACTTGGAAATGTGGTGGCCTAAAGCAGGAACCTCTCATGCTCAGGTCTGCATGGGGCGAAAGGGAAGACATGGTCTCTTTACCCTTTAGTCATGTGTTTTTCTCTCTTTCCCAGGATAACTCTCAGGGATATATAATTATTCAAAAATTTTATTGTCCTTTAAAAAGAGAATTTAGAACATCTTAATTTCTCATCCCATTTTCTATTTTAATCAAAACAGATAGATCAACACTGTTGGGCTGATAATAATTCTCTATTCTCAGAACAAAATTTATTTCAGTTGCTGACAATCTTCCTTAAATCCCAATTATATATACTATGTTCAATGAACACAACTTCTTTTTATTAGACTTTTATGAAAAAAGTATGCTAATTTCAGACTTTAAATAGTTAGAGGGATTTATAAAACTTGGAAGTGTTTTAGGAATATTTATTAAATAATTTCAATATAAAGTATATGGTGAAATGTTAAAAGAAATAGTACTTGCTTTATCTTACAGATGACAGAACTAAGGGATAAATTAATAATTATCTTCAAGTTTATAGTTGATACTAAATGAAGGAAGAGGACTAATTATCTATCTGGCTTCAATTGTGGGTAATGCCAAAAATTTGAAAAGTAAAAATTGAATTGAATAAATGATCTAAATTTTTCTAACAGTATAAACGTTTGTTACAGACATCACTCACATACCCACACATACCCACACACATGCACACATCTCAATAATTTAATCTGTTACTCTTTATCTGAATATTTTCTGGTATGTAGCTCTCACTATCCTTTCTTAGATACCATTTCTTTAAACCATCCCACTTCCTCATTACCTAGAAGGGATTCAGGTAGACAAATATGTAAGATTCTTTTTAAAGTGCTTCCTACATTTCTTCCTTAACTTTATGATATAGTGTATCACACTATAGAGTGAATATTGTTATTTCCACTTCACATATGAAAGAAATTACATAAATCACAGAACAATCATGTGGGAGAGCTAGGACTCAAACCAACATATAAGTATATGCCTAATGCCGCTTTGTCTACATGATGTATCTGCTAAATAGGAGTAACTAATACCTGACTGAGCACCAATGATTGGAGGTAGTAATAAATGGGGAAGAAAAGACAAATCTCCCATGCAGAATTCTAAATAATTTATGTAGATAGACTGCTCCCAGTGAGGTGACTCCCACTCCGTAAATGTGAGCTTCCAGAAAGTATAATATGAAAAGGGGGAAAAAAGAGTAACTTTATAGTAGAGAAACCTGACAAACAGGGTAAGAAGTTTTATTTATTCAGTCAATAGATGATTCTTGCTACATCTTTACTTATAGACTCCTTTTAATAGATCTATAACTTCAGGAGTTACAGTTTGGATACTCCCAGTTTATAGGGAAAAGAATGTCAATATTCTGATGGGGTCTGAAAGATTACTAAAATAAATACAGCAACTTCTGCTTCTAGGCACGATGGAGTAACTAGTACTAGACATAGCTTCCCACCATAAACAACAATACAACTCGAAAAACTGCATCAAACAACTTTTTTTAGGGATTAGATAGTAGGCAGCCCAAGACTGTAATCCTTTATAGAAGGAAACTGTAGGAGTCAAGCCCCATATTTGTCTTGGCTTTTTGCCTGGGAATAATTTCTGGAGGAATTGTCCAAAGAAAGAAGGTGTGGCAAAGTTCAGAGTTCAGAGCTACTAAAGTGCCACTGTGGGGGGCATGTGTGAGGCAGAGTACCAGAATGCAGGGAGCTGCAGGGAAGGAGGCCCCAATGCACATGGGGCTTCACTGTGGGTCTTTGGCCAAAGTCTTGGCTGTGCATGCATAAATCCAGACAAACTGAGGCCCGGTAGAGAGTAGATTCCATGAGGCAGGAGAGCTGAGTGGAGACAGCAGAGGTATAATAGATGGAATAGATGCTGGGTAGTGTGAGTTTAGGACACACTGGTGTTCCAGTCCAGCCAGAACAGAGGAGCTACACTGAGCCCTTGGTCATTCATTTTAGACCCGGTAAGACCGTAAGAACTACACCCTTGAGTAAGGGCCATGTTCTAGGGTTAAGGACAATTCTAAAGAATCCTACCCAAACAGGCAATAAAACCAAGCCTGAGAGGCTTTAAATGATCCAGTAGTCATCTTTTTTTTAAAACTTTTTTAAGTTTAATTGAGATATAATGGACATGTAACATTTTATGTTTTGGGTATATAATATAATGATTTTATATATGTATATATTGGAAAATGATTACCACAATAAGTTTAGTTAACACCCATCACCTCACAGAGTCACACTTTTTTTCTTGTGAAGAAAACTTTTAAGGTCTACTCTCTTAGCAACTTTCAAATCAGGAACACAGTGTTATTAACTACAGTTATAGTTACATAAACATATATTGTTATATACATGGCAGTAATTTAAGTGCCTACTGGAACAAAATTCAACATTCTTTATTTTTTTTTTTTAAAGATTTTATTTATTTATTTGACAGAGAGAGACACAGCGAGAGAGAGAACACAAGCAGGGGGAGTGGGAGAGGGAGAAGCAGGCTTCCTGCCGAGCAGGGAGCCCGATGCGGGGCTCGATCCCAGGACCCTGGGATCATGACCTGAGCCGAAGGCAGACGCTTAACGACTGAGCCACCCAGGCGTCCCAAAATTCAACATTCTTTAAAAAGACAGCATAATGTAGACTCCCTATAATGTATCCTTCATAATATTCTGGAAAAAAATATGTTACTATATATTTCCTGCTTCTATGAGTTTGACTATTTTAGGTACCTCATATACATGGAATCATGCCATATTTGTCCTGGGACTGACTTATTTCAGTTAGCATAGTGTCACTAGGTTCACCGATTTTGTCACAAATGACAGGATTTCCTTCTTTTTAAAGGCCGAATACTATTCCATTGTATGTATATAACACATTTCCTGTATCTAGTCATCTATCAATGGACATTTGGGTTAGGCTGTGGGAAGATGGGAAAATGGTGAATTGTTGTTCAATGTGTATAAAGTTTCAGTTATTCAAGATGAATAAGTTCTAGAGATCTCTGTACTAATAGATAACAACAATATTGTACACTTCAAAAATATACTAAGAAGATAGATATAATGTTAAGTGTTCTTAACACACACATACACAGAACACAAAAGAACACAAGGAAGTTTTTGTAGGTGATGGATATATTTAGTACCTTGATTGTGGTGATGGTAACATGAGTGTATGTATATGTCCAAACTTATCAAGATGCATACACTACATGTGTGTAACTTTTTGTATCACAGTTATAACAATAAAACTTCAAAAAAGAAAAAAAAAATTACTGTTATGCTAAAAAAAAAAAAGAAGAAAAGTGAAACTCACAATCAAGGAAAAGTCAATCAAGTAGACTATAAATGGCTCAGAAATTAGAAGATAACGACTTTAATAAATATGTGCAAGGACTTAAAGAAGAATGATGGACATAATGAGTAAACAGGTAATTTCAGCAGAGAAATGGAACACATTAAAAAAAAAACAACTTTAAAATACAATATCTGAAATGAAAATGTCAATGAATGGGATTAACAGATTAGAGGTGACAGAAGAAATGGTTAGCGAACTTGAAGGAAAATTAATAAAAATAATAAAATTTGAAAAACAAAGAGGAAAAAGAATAAAAAAAGAAAAGAAAAGAGAAGAGCTTTAGGGATCTGTGATATGTCAAACTGTCAAGTGTGCACACAATTGGAGTCTCAAAGGGGAGGAGAGGGGGTCTGGTGGAAAAGTTTTTTTAAAAGAAATAATGTCTGAAAATTTCCCAAATTTCATGAAAACCATAAACATAGATTCAAAAAGTTCAGTGAACCCCAAACAAGAAAATACTACAAAACCATGCTTAAGTATATCACAGTCCAACTTCTGAAAACTAACAATAATATAGACAAATTTTGATAAGAGTGTGTTAGTTTTCTACTGCTGTGTAACAAATCACCACAAACATAGAGGCTTAAAACAATATGCACTTATTATCTCACAGTTCTTTGGGTCAAAACCTGTGTGGTCTCAACTGCATACTCTGCTCAGGATCTCACAAGTTTGAAATCAAGCTATTGCCTGGACTGGGTTCTTATCTGGAAGCTCTGGAGCAGTATCCACTCCAAGTTAATTCAGGTTGTTGGCAGAATCCGGTTCCTTGTGGTTGTAGGTCTAAGGTCCTTCTTTCCTCTTGGGCTGTTGGCCAGAGGCTACTCTTTGCTCCTAGAAGTCACTTGCATTCCTTCTCCTGTGGTCCCTTACATAGTCAGTACCAGAAATGACACATAAAATCCTTCTCACACTGAATCTCTTGGACTTCCTCTTCCAATCCCAACTGGAGAAAACTCTGCTTTTTAAGGGCTCCCATGTTTACAATAGGTCCATCCATATAATCTTCCTTTTACTAACTTAAAGTCAACTGATTAGTAACCTAATTACATCTGCAAATCCCTTTTTATAGATAATGTAACATAATCAGGGCATGATATCTTCTCAAGAATTATAATCTTGGGTGGGGTGGGGAAGGATGTATTTTAAAATTCTATATACCACAAAGAGCCACAGAGAAATGAAAACAATACATAAAGGTGAACAATTATGCCTGATTTCTTATCAGAACCATGTGTGACAATAGATTTGAACTAACCCTTGAAAGATAGAAAGGAGGAAAAGAAAGGAAAATGACAAGCAGATTTCCCTATCCAGTAATATATCCTTTGAAAATGAGGTAAAATAGAAGACATTTTCAGATGACTAAAGGCAGAGAGAATTCATGAAACCTGCGTTACAAGAAATGTTAAAGAAAGTTATTCAAGCTGAAGGAAAATGATGCCAGCTTAAATTCACATTTGCAGGAAGGAAAAAAAAAAGCATTGAGAATGATTAATATAAAAACCTATCTTTTTCTTCCTTACATTTATTTCTTTAAAAAACAACTGACTTTTTGGAGTAGAAGCAGGAAAACTTCATGGCCCCTGGGCTAAATCCTGTTCATAGCCTGTTTTTGTTTGGTCTGACAGCTAAGAATGTTTTTTATATTTTCAAAGGATTGTGAAAACAAAAAGTATGAACCACCACTACCAATACCACCACCACCGTCACCACCACCACCACCACCACCAACAAGAACAAATGACAGAGACCATATGTGGCTTTTAAAACCTAAAATATTTACTATTTTGTCCTTAAATAAAAATATTTGCTGACCTCCTTTTTAGAGCAAATAAATAAATAATATTGTCTTATGGAATTTATAATAAATGTAGTGGTTAAATATATAACAACACTAACCTGAAGGTTGGGAAAAAGCAAATGGAATTATATTTTGAAAGATTCATACATTTTAAGTGAATGTTAGAATCACAATATTAGCTCTGGGAAAATTGTAAGAATGCAGATTGTACCCCAGAGCAATCACTAAAAAATACAAAGTAGTATAGCTAGAAAGCAAAAAAAAAAAAATTCAAAATGGAACACTAAATAATTTTTGACTAAGAAAAAAAAATGCAGGATAGGAAGAAAATAGAAAACAGATCAGAAAACTAGAAAACAAATAAGAATACAGCAGAATTAAATCTAGCCATAACAATGATTTTATTAAATATAAACAGACTAAACAGTCCAATTAAAAAGCAAAGATTGTCAAGCTGCCTAAAAATCAAGATGAATTACATGCTATATACAAGCAACACACTTTAAATATGGAGAAATAAATAGGTTGAAAGTAAAAGGTTAGTGCCCTGGGCTAAATTGTGTTTCTCCCCTAAGTATATTTGTTGAAGCTCTCTTCTACCATATGACTATATTGGAGAGAGTTTCTTTAAAGAGGTGATTAAGGTTAAATTAGGTCACAATAGTGGAACACTGGTCAAATAGAACTGGATGTCCTTTTAAAAAAATGAAGGGGCACCAGAGACTCACTCTGTGTCTTGACAAGACAATAGCAAGCAGGTGGCATTTACAAGCCAGGAAGAGAGTTTTCACTACAAACCAATCCAGCTGGACCTTGATCTTGGACTTCCAGCCTCCAAAAGTGAGGGAAACTATATTTCTGTTGTTTAAGTCACCTAATCTACGGTATTTTGTTATGGCAGCCTGAGCTAGGACTAAGCCTGAGCTTGAGACTGAGGAAACTGGAAAAGGGATACAATGCAAACAGTTAAGAATAAGAAAGATGGTGTGTGTAGAAGGATAACAGGCATCAAGACGAAGACTGCTACTAGAAATAAAGAGAGGCATTTCAAAATGATAAAAGGTCACCTCCTCAGGAAGACATAAACTCATATATGTGTATACACTAAATATAAAAGCTTCAAAATACATGAAAAAAACATGACAAAACTAAAGGGAGAGAGAAATAGATAAATACACAATCATTGTTGGGAATTTTGACACCCCTCTCTCAAAAATTGATAGAACAGGTAGATAAAAATCAGTGAAGATACAGAAGATTTGAATAACACGGTAAACCACCTTGACATTCACAGAACGCCCTACACAACAACCAAAGAACACACATTATTTTTAAGTGCTCAAGAAAGATTCACCAAGGTAGCTCATATGCTGACTGACAAAACTAGTCTCAATTAATTAAAAGTATTAAAATCATAAAAGAATATATTTTCTGACAAGAGTGGAATTAAATTACATATCAGTAATATTAATATTTCTAAGCAAGCCCCTACTATTTGAAAATTAACCACACACTTCGTACTTAAAGCATAATAGAAATTAGATGTTTTGAGTAGAATAACTAAAATAAACTTATCAAAATTTGTGAGCTACAGCTCAAGCAGTGCTTAGAAAGAAACACATAACTTTAGAGGTCTACTTTGGAAAAGAAGAATGGTGTAAAATTATGTAAATTTCCATCTAAAGAAGCCAATAAAAGAAGTAAAGAAGGAGATAGTGAACATAAGAAATCAATGAAAATCATGGAACACTACATCAAAAACTAATGTTGTACTGTATGGTGATTAACATAACATAATAAAATTAAAAAAAGAAATCAATGAAAATGAAAATATAAGGTATTAAAGAAGGAGAGAGGGGCTATTAATCCTACAGACATGAAAATGTAATGAGGAAATATGGTGAACAATATTATGCTAATAAACTCTACAACTTAGATAAAACAGAAATATCTCCTGAAAAAATAGAAATTACTAAAATTAACATATCAGTAAGAGAGATTTAAATATCCCTGTATCTACTAAAGAAACTGAAAGTGTAATAAAAAGTTTTACCCCTTTCTCCCCAAAATCCAGACACAAATGGTTTAATTTGTGGATTTTATTAAATCTGTAAGCAAGAAATAATACCAATCTTATATAAATTCTTTCAGAAAATAACGGAACGGGAATAATTTCCCAACTGGTTTTATGAGGCCAGACTAATTGTGATACCAAAACCTGACAAAAACATCACATGAAAAAAAATTTACAGGTCAATATCTCTTCAGAATATTGATAAACAAATTATCAGCAAATTGATTCCAGTACTATATAAAAGGGTAATACATCATGACCAAGTGAGGTTAATCCCAGAAAGGCAAGGTTTGAAAAATAATCAGTGTAATTTGCCATATTTAAAAAATAGAAGGAAAAATGCAGTCACCTCAAATAGACTTGGAAAAAAATTTGACAAAATTCACTACTCATTTCTTATTTTTAAAAAATTCCAACCAAATTCCCAGCAGGCCTTTTTTTTAATTAGAAGAAATTGATATGCCAGTTCTAAAATGTATATCAAAATGCAAAGATGCTATAATAGTCAAGACAAAGTTGAAGAAGAATAGCAAAGTTGAAGGATTCAAACTATCATACTTATTCTAAAGCTATAGCAATTGAGACAGGTTGGTATTGACATACAGGTGGGCTAAGAGATTAGTGGAATTGAAAAGATGGTTCTCTGAACAGAGGTCCACACTTACACAGTAAATTATTTCTCTATCAAGGTGCCAGTGGGAATAGAAAAATCTTTTTAATAGATAGTGCTTTAAAAATAGATAAATTATATGGAAAAACAACGAAACACAAATATTACCTCCCACCATCACCAAAAATTTATTCAAGAAGGTTTATAGATCTATTAGCAATAATCGCGCCTCGGATAAACCTCATTGGCTACGATACTGCCACTGCGCAAAGCTTATATAGATCTAAACACAAAATCTCTATCTATAAATCTTTTGAAAAGAAGACATAGGCAAATGCCTTCACAGTATTGGCGTAGGCAAATATTTCTTAGGGAGCATGAAGAAACCAATAACCAAAGAAGAAAAAAATGATAAGTTACACTTCATTTAAATGTAAAACTTCTACTCATCAAAAGACACTATTAAGACATTAAATAGAAAACTTACTAGGAGTACATATATAGAGTTGAGAAAGTACTTTTATCCAGAATATACAAAGAATTCCTACAAATAGAAAATAAAAAGAAAAATAATAATGAAGAAATGGGCAAAAGACCTAGACATATACAAATGGTGAAAAATGTACACAAAAAGATTCTCAGCATGATTAGAGAAATTCAAATGAAAATCACACTTGTTAGAATCACATTCTGTACAGCAGTTCCAAAAGGGTAAAATTGGAGATGGATTATACCACATGTTAGAATGTGGAGAAACTGGACCTTCCAAACATTGCTGTTAAAAATATTAAATGGTACAGTTCTTTTTTTTTTGAAAACTCTTTGGCAATTTCTTATGAATTTAAGTACACGCTTATCCCATGACCCAGCAATTATGTTCTTATGTATTTACCCAAGAGAATTTAAAACAAATATCCAGAAGAAACTTCTACATGTTTGTAACAACTTTATTTATAATAACTCCAAACTGGAAAAACCCAAGGGGTACATCAACAGGAGAATGGATAAACAAATTATGGCATATTCATATAATGGAATACTTCTCAACAATAAGAAAAGAAATATACCACTGATATACCCAATAACACTGATGAATCTCAAAATCATCATAACTAAAAGAAGCCAGACACAAAAGAATAGATATTGTCCAATTAAATTTATATAAAGTTTAAGAATGTGAAGGTAGAAATCCAAACAGTGGTTGATTATGATGGGTATGGATTTATTGGATAAAAGTAGGGGGTGATAAAAATATTTTACATCCTGACAGTTTAATTTGTTGGAGTTCATCAAATTGTACAATAGGATATGTATATTTTCTGTATGCAAATTTTACCTAAATTTTTTAAATTGACAATGTAAAAGTTGCACAGAAACTATCTTCCAAGGCCTTCAGTAACATATTTAGATGCATGGGTACACGTGAGCAAAGTAACAAGCAGAAAGTCTAAAAAAAGTAGACAGAAAAGTTAGACAGTGTCATGCCAATACCACCCAAGCTGTTTACAGCCTGTCTGTAAGAGGTTTCTCACAAAGTGGAAAAACAGACAGCCCCGTATTTGCACTGCCAACTTTGATTATGGAGGACAGCATGGGGATTGGACAACTGCCGCCATTATTATCCATCACCAGCGAACTACTTCAAGGATATCCAGCAGGTAATCTTTGAATACAACACAAATATTGCGGAGAGACATTGACAGCTCTGGACCCATAAAAGGCTATATAAAGAACCACTCAATGGGGAAAGCTGTTGATGAATTTGAAAGACTGTTCAGGGTATCTGGAGAGAACAGAGTGTGAGTCCAGACGGAAGAAGTAAATCAAAGTACACGACCAGATTGAGATTTTTAAACTCTGAGCTATGAAGATGGCCTGAATCTTGCCTTTCTTAGGAGAAAAGTGCTGTAACCAAAAAGGCCTCTGAGGGAAGTTAAAGATACGCACTAAACTCCTGAGAAAAGAAGTTAGCAAGACAAAAATATGCCACAATTATTTTTGAATATTTTTATCTGTGACATGGATATCTATTGTCACATTAAAACTAAATTAAGGAAATAAGGAACTTATTTGTGGGTAAGCTCTATGCCAAAGGCAGGACAGTTTTGAGACTGAATTTGATTAGTGCTATAGCCAGGAACGGAAAAAGATGCAAAATATCAAGAGATGGTGGAATAATACAATCAAAGCATTTACTAAGCTCAGAGAATAGATAAGTCACAAGATGGTGACAAATAAGTCCAGTTTGGAGAAGCTTTGATAATGGGAGCAGTTACTGGTACATGCTGGACAAGTCTGCATGATCTCTGGTTTTGGGATTCTTAGTGAGATCAGCAGGCTGAGTTTCTCACTGACCAGGTTTATAAAACGAATTCAGAGGCAATATACTAGTTTGACTAAAGCTATACTTCAATAAAAAGGAAACAAATGTATTATCTCTTTTCTTTGCAAAAGAAAAAAAGCAGTACATTTGAAGGTGTAATCAGCACCAACAAGTTTCAATTAACACATTTCGCCTTCATTTTTAAACAAACTGAAGAGACTAAGCTTGACATAAAAATTGCATTTGTAGTTTCATGTGATTTTGTTTTTTTATTATATATGAAAGTCACATTCTCTACTTAAAAAAAAAAAATCTAAACTCAAGAGCCACTCAGTGTGGAAGGACAGCTATACTTGATTAAAATCTAAAAGAATCAAGCCACAAAGGTATTGTCAGGAGTCTTCACAGTCTTCATTCTGATATACTGTGTTACTGTAGCTTAAAAAGGGCATATAGACATCATAATCATATGAACTTCAGATTAAGAGAGTGAAAGAAATGCAGCAGCCAGGACCCCACTGATGGGGAAAGAAATATTTTATAGAATACAGGTGAATGTTTTTGTTAGGGGTAGTGTTGGGGAGATAGCTGTTCAGGGCCTTGGTCACAAGCACCTGGCTTTCCCTCCCCTGAAGGCTCAAGGTCAGAAAAAGCTAGAGAGCCACTGTCCATATGACCATGACAACCTGGATGTCCCCAGCCAGTCCAGGACTAACTAAGGAGGCCTCCAGGAAAAGGAACTGTAAGGCTATCTCTTAGTTTTCTCTGCTCCCAAAGGAGATGAGTGCAGCTCTGAAGTGTTCAGGATTAAGGATGTTTTTATTACAGACTGTATCAGCAGATAGAAGCCTTCACTCTGTGAAGAAAGGAGCTCAAAGCTCAACAGCAGGGAGCTGGGAAGGAGAATGATCTTTATTTCCTTTTCTCTCTTTCTAAACTTCTTTTCCCATGTTTCAAGAGAGGCAAGGCAAGAACCCCATCAGTTCCCTCATGGGAATCATTCAGATCACTGCTTTGAGGTTACTCCATGTCCTGATGCTCTCTGAAGCCTCTGCCTGAACAGCTCTTGGAATCTGGGTTCTCTCTCCCTATGAAAGAGAGAATGTATTTCTTTGCCACCACCTGAAAGATGCAGTTCCTCCATCATCCCTCCAAAACATTCATAATAATAATACTAAAAGCCTAAGGCAATGTCTAAACTAGACATTGAAAGGAAATGTTCTGACCTGCTCTTTCTCCTGCCTTCACTAGTCTTTACGTATCTAGACTGGCCTACTATTAAATTGCATTAAGATTTAGGGCCCAAACCTCAACTACAAAGTAAGTATTTCTTGGCATGGAGTGATCTCTAATCTAAAACTCTCCTCTGAACTCCACAAGTGTAAGGCCTATTTCATCCTTGATAAAGGCTCAAGGAAGAATGTTTCTTATACACTAGTCCTATGTTCCCTGTATTTTATTTTCTATTTCAGAAAATGCAAAAGAAAAATAACTCTTTGAACATGGTCATAATCCTGATACCTTTGTCGTCACCATCATCGGTAATATCAGCAACAAATTCTTGCTTGAATCTTTATTCCAGCACACAGCTCCCAAGTTCCTTCAACATTAAGAAAGCTTATTCCTCGCAGCCCATGCCCAATAACCAATAAGTACCCTGCTGAGACTGTTGAAGGTCAGTGGCAATCTGTGAACTCATGTAAATTGTGCTTTGTCTTTTCCAGGATTTCTCCCATTTATTTAGGACAATGCAACCTTTCCTTTTGAGGGACTGGTCCTCCTACCCCCACATAAGTGTCTCTGCCTCTTCCTCTTCCCTACCCCTCCACTCCTTGGCAGTGGTAGACACATGACCCAAATGGATCAGAAGTCTTCACCAGAACTTTTCAAGTTGCAAAGGAGGTGAATAAGGTAAATGGGACTTTAGTGTTTCTGACGTCATGACTAGAGCCTCATAGAGTAGGTTGGTCTGAAAAAAGAAAGTTGTCATTGACATGAGGGAAGTAAATTAGAGAAGGGCAAAGAATATCCTGAAGTTTTCCAGTCCCTGAAGCTTGATTTACCCTTCCATGTCTGGTGATTTATTTATATGTGTCAGTAAGTTTTCTTTTGTGCTGCTTCAAATTGAGTTTCTGTCCTTTGAAACCCAAAGAATCCTTACTAATAGAACTAGGCGTACCAGGAATGAAACTTGAAATATGAGAAGGGTAAGTGGGCACTCAGTCTGAATTTAGATGGAATGATGAATTTGATGTGGTGACCATAGTTACACAGTTATAATAAAAAAAATATGAGGGGATTCTACACCAGTTCAAAATTGAAATGATTCAACTTATTTTCTGAATACATTTTTAATAATTATTCTTTATTGAAGTATAGACCATGTACTGAAGACTGCCCATATCATAAATATACAGATTGATGTATTATACCCAAGTGGGCACATTAAGAAACCATCATCCAGATCAAGAGAGAGAATGTTGCCATCATCCCAAAAGCATTTATTGTTAGCGTTGAGAGATCAGAGAAAGTTGTTTTGCCTTCATCTGAAGTTGAATGAGAGGGGCCTAAAGAGTTCTCACCATGGTGAGAACTTGATACAGGGCCCCAAAGTTTAAGGGGCATCACAACTAGCATGTAGTCAGCCATAAAGAGTCTCAGGGGCTAGAAGTGTGAACTTAACAGGGTCAAATTGAGAATAAGTCTATCACTTCTACAGGTGGCAAGACAAATGCTCATGTCTTCTTGACATCAGTAGAGCTTATAAGAGGTCTTGGGTTTATCTAAACTCTCTGCATTTGTCTTCAAAGAAATCTTACCCAAGAAAAATATCTAGATGGGCAAAAGGACTAAAAAAATGGGTTGAACCAATAAAGGCCAGTAAAAGCCTCGGGATTGTAAGGCAGTAATGGAGATGACTGACCAGAGGAGCCATATGGCTTGATTTATGGCAGATGCAGTCAGAGGCATTCAGTGAGAGGCTTTCTCAGAATGTGCAAACATGTCACATGGGAGAGTCCTTAACACAGAAGCAAACAGAAAGAAAGAGAAATGAATAAGGTTGCTTTTTTTATTATAGTATAACAAGTCCAGCTTGTTTGACAAAATAGATCTACATATATGCATTATTCCCTACTCAACTGTGAACACTCTTTTTTTAAAAAAAGATTTTATTTATTTATTTGACAGAGAGAGAGAGAGCACAAGCACGTGGGAGCAGCGGAGGGAGAGGGAGAAGCAGGCTCCCCACTGAGCAGGGAGCCTGACATGGGGCTCGATCCCAGGGTCCTGGGACCAGGACCCAAGACAAAAGCAGATGCTTAACCGACTGAGCCACCCAGGTGCCCCTCAACTGTGAACACTCTGAAGGCAAGATGTCTCACCCTTATTTCACCTTATCTCACATAGGGTGTCTCATATCAGTAGGTGCACTAGTGGCACATTGAAGTGAGTTTTGATTCACTGTTGTCTAAATAAGGACAAAAGAAAGTGTCAAACACAAATGGAGCAATGGAAGGGTAGAAAATGAATTTGAACAAAATGGTTACTATGTACTTCTGTTGATCTGGTGTTATTTGTTGCTCTTCATCTTTTCTATTCCCTTCCCTCACCTTCAAGGAGTAGGCATGACTACATGCTGAGGTGGTGGCACCCCAGGACACAGTGACAGGCCAGGAGCTGAGGTGAGAGCAGCAGGATTAGAACAAAGGTGGTGGCCAGCATGGTGCTGAAGACTTGGGTACTGAACAAATGAGTAAATATGTGGAGGATAATGACAGCAAAATTTCTCACTGTTAGAGAAGGGATTCACAAATATGGAAAAGTTGGATGTAGAGAAGTGTGTGTGTGTGTGTGTGTGTGTGTGTGTGTGTATTATGTATAAGTATGTATATATGTGAGTATTTATGTTCTAATTCTGTCCATAAAAGGACTTTAAAAAGCAATTCCAGAAGCTCAGTGAGTGGCAGTTATTGAATTCTAAAAACCTTCCTCCAATAAGAGAGACCAGGGATCCTTGAAGAAATGGCTGATTTCAGGGCAAAGGCAAGGAAAATACAAGATAAGCCTATAACATCTTTATTGGTTAAAATGTAAAGAAGTGCTCAAAGAATGATAAGTACATGTCAGAAGAACACAGGAGCCTAACAAGAACCTGTCTCTGGCCAAATCTAGGAAGTTTGAACATCGAAACAAAAATAATAAAAATAGACTGCAACATTTTGAATAAAGTTGGGGTAATATGACAGATACCCACTTGGACTGGTGATCAAGGTTACCATCATTAGGGGAGAGACAGGTGCCTCCTGATATGATGCCCTGAGAAGAGCATGACTTCATTTCTGTGGTACTTCTATGGGAATGTGCAGCCTGAGACTGGACAAAGGGAAAATCCAGATGGACGCAGATTGAAGAACAGTCCACAGGATAAAACTTTGAAGATCCTGAGACAAGAGAGACAATGAAACCATTCCAGATTAAAAGAGACTAAAGACAGGTGACAACTAAATGCAATATATGAATCTGGGCTGAACCCTGGACAAAGAAACATTGTGGAAGCATTTGGAAAAATTTTAATGTGTTTCATTGACTAGAAGTGAATGTTGTATCAATGTTGATCTACTGATTTGTGTGGTTGCATTTTTATTTGGTGTCTGTCAAGTCTCTACACCACGTTTTGGAGATTTACATACTTCTATATTTAGGGGAGAAGGGGGTATTATGACTGAAACTTGTTCTCAAATAGCTCAGTGAAAGAATAATAATAGGTTGAGTGGGAGAGAGTGAGAGAGAGGTGAGAGAAAAGGTGAAAGGTGATACATGTGATACGTCTTACCTGAAGAATCTGATCAAAGAGGATGCAGGAATTCTTTGTACAATTGCTATAAATTTTCAGAACATATGAAATTACTTCAAAATAAATTATTAAAGCATTTAAAACATTATTTTATTTATTCTTTTATATTGTTACCTATTTGATTCATATGACAAACTCATCATCTGTTATGGATTGAATTATATTTTCCCAAAATTCATATGTTGGACTCCTCCTAATCCTCAGTGCTTCAGAATGTGACCGTATTTGGAAATAGGGTCTTTGACAATGTGATTATTTAAGTCAAGATGAGGTAGTACTGGAGTAGGGTGGGCCCCAAATCCAACATGGCTTGTGTCCTTGTCAAAAGAGGAAATTTGGAGATAGAGAGGCACTCAGGGAGAAGACCAGGTGATGACAAGGACAGAGATTGAGTTGATGCTTCTATAAGCCAAGGGATGTCAGAGATTGCCAGCAAACCACCAGAAGATAAGGCAGAGGCATGGAACAGATTCTTCCTCACAGACCTTAGAAAGAACCAACCCTCATGACCTCTTGATCTCAGATTTTTGGCCTCCAGAACTATGAGGGAATAAATTGTTGTTGTTTAAGCCACTCAGATTATGGTACGTTGTTATAGCAGCCCCAGAAAACTAATACAGTGTCTGTAAATATTTAAGGAAATAAAATGGGGAAACTACTGTATTGCATAAAGAGATGCAATGATTGGAAGGGACATTATGAAAATTTCTCTGGATTAGGAAAAGAAGGAGAGAATTATCTGGTACTCCTTTACTTGTTCAATTTATATTTATTATTTATAATGTGATGGTCTATTTCAGCCACAGGGACACAGCAGACATTTACACAGCCAAGCTCTTGCTTTCATGGAGCTTATATTCCAACAGAGAGAGGGAGATACCAAACAAGTGGCAATAACTGCTACGAAGAAATGTAAAATAAAATAGGGTGAGTAGATAGAGAATAATAAAGGATATTATTTTAGGTGATGAATCTGAGAAGACCTCTCACTTCTAGAAGACAAAAAAATGAGGGACTGGAGACGAGCTGTCAGCGAAGGAGAATAGCAAGTGCAAAGCAGGAAGGAATTTGAAGCACGGAGGAGAAGCAGGAAGATCACTGTGGCAGCAGCAGAGTACAAGATGGGAAGAGTAATTAGAGATTGAATTGGAAAAATAGCCAAGGATGAGATCATGTAGGAGCTTTAGATCATAGTAAAGATTTTAAATTTTATTCTAAGTGTCAGGGAAAGCCACTTCAGTGTTTTAAGCACTGGAACGACATAAACAGATTTATATTTTCAAAGGGTCTCTCTGGCTGCTCCAAACAGACAGATGGTAGGAGGGTTTGCACAAGTGAGGAGACCACGTAAGGCGCTGCACTCAGTAACTTCTGTTTGCTCCTCCAGAGTCACTCGCCGTCTGTCTCCATGCTGGGTCCCTAGAACCTGACCTTTCTGGGCTATGCCAAGAAATTTCTTTGACTTCTGGCTTCCAGTTGGGTTCAGTCAATGGAAGCCACCAACAGGAAAATGAGAGAAAACTGAGGTCAATGAACTAAATTCCTCTGCTTCCTACCTGCAAGTTTGCTGAGGGTCAGCTGCATCTCTCTACCAAGAGCCACAGTCACTGTCAGCCCCTCGTTTCCCTACTTTTGGTACCTACTTCCTCTCTCTGTTTCTTAAGGCCTTTGGTGGAAATGACTCTCCATTACTACTAGCTTTAGATTACAAAACTTTTCTCTGTTGGTTTTTCTAACCCAGACTTCACATTTTCAAATAATCTCTTTATTAAACTCTCTCCTAATTCATCAGTTTGAGTATACTGGCTTTTATCCCTGCCAGAGCCCTGACTGACATGGGGCTTTCACAGTAATGTTATGTTGTCTTGGAGTAGAGTGGTCTTCGTTAGGGTAAAAAGAAGTTGGATTTGGAATGTATTTGGAAAGTGGAGTTAATGGTATTTGATGATGGATAGACTGTGGGAGGTGGAAGAAGAAATGAAAAAAAGAGGATTCTAAATATTTGGTTTGAATGTCTAGAGCACAGAGGAAAATTTAAAAGCAGCTTTTGCAAGGAATAAAGAACTCAGTTGTAGGCATGATATATTTGGAATGTGTGTTAGATATGCAAGTTTGAATGTTGAGTAAGTAGTTGGAGTTCAACAAAAAGGTCAGGATTGGAATATAGAACTTTTGCTTCCAGTCAAGATGGAGTAACAGGGGCTGGGTTTACCCTTTAATCTGAAACAATAAACACACTGGAAAAATATCTGAAACAATAGTTTTCAAAACACTTGATACCAGAACACCAGATAAAGAAGGACAGCAATATTGGAGACACAAGAAACGTATGAGGTGAGGTGTATGAGCTCCCTGACCTGCTTCCTTGAGAGAGTTTACATGCTGTGGCACAGGGAGGATGAACCCAAATAACCTGACTAACCCAACTGACTCTGAGTTGAGGAGATGAAGCTGAGCATTCTAGGAAACCAAGGGGCTAGAGTTCACAAAACAACATACTGGAAAAGAAAAAGCTACACAGAGAGAAAATTCCAGGGATATGCATAGGGTCCTTTTCAAGTGTTTAGCAAAGTACAGATCAGTGCTGCATGTAGGTGAGAAAATTATTCAAAGCCAAGAAAAGAACCCCTTTTAAGGGTACTTGAAGCTTTCACAGGGCAGAAATTGTGTTTGCTCCTACTAGCAAGATTGAAAAAACCCTTATGATGCATGGACCATAGGTACACTACTCAGAAAGGTCTTGCCTTTGTAGTGGGGATTAATAAACTCTTGGCTTAGCACTGTTCTTATCTTATTTAGCAAATCTTAAAAACAAATTTTGAAAGGATCAAATTGTTTCCAAGTAATTGTGTTCCAGAGCAGAGTTCAAGAATACTTGTAAGGATAAAATATATCCAGTACCCAGCAAGTTAAAATTTACAGTGACCCATAATAAGGAGAAAATACAATCAATCTAAACTAGCTAAGATAGACAGAGGTAGTAGACAAGGGGCACCTGGGTGGTGCAATTGGTTAAGTGTCCAATTCCTGGTTTCAGTTCAGGTTGTGATCTTATAGGTCATGGGATGGAGCCCCCTGCAGGGCTCTGAGATCAGCATGGAGTCTGCTTGAAGTTCTCTGTCCCTCTCCCTCTGCCCCTCCCACTTGTGCTCTCTGTCTCTAAAATAACTAAATAAATCTTAAAAAAAAAAAAAAGAATTATGAGACGAAAGACGTTTAAAAAGTTGTTTTAACTGTACCCCATATGTTCAAAAAGTAGAGACATAGAAAATTAAAAAGGACTCAAATAAAGCTTCTAAAGATAAAAACTACAATGTCAGAGATAAAAAATACATTGTGTGGGATTAATGGCAGATTTGACATTATAGGAGAAAAGTTTAGGGAAATTGAAACCATGGCAATAAAAACTATGCAAAAGGAAACAGAAGAGGAAAAACAATTAAAAATAATGAAAAGAGAGTTATTGAGCAGTGGAATATCTTTAAGTGATCTAATTTACCTTTAACTGAAGTCCCTAAAGGTAATGGAACAGAAAAAATATTAGAAAAAAATAGCAATGGACAAAAATTTTCCAAGTTTGCTGACAACTATAAACTCCTAGATCCAATAAGTGCAACAAATTCCAAGCATAGGAACCTTGAAGAAAACCACAGCTGGTACAACATAATCCAATTACTTAAAACCAGTGATAAAGAAAACACTTTAAACACAGCAGGAGGAAAGAGACATAGAATCCACAACAGAACAAATATAACGATGACACCGACTTTTTGTCGTTGAGAAGACAGAGAGGACAGTGGAGTAACATAGATGAAGGTTGAAGTGAAGAATGCAGATACAAAGCCAACAGTCAACAACTTGCAAGTGATTTTAAAACCATGGGATGTAGGAAGTGAGCGAAGAAAGACAAGAAGAAAGTCAAGACAGGGAAAGAATGAGTAAGTATTAATGTAAAAAGGCCAGCACTAAAGAAGTGAAATTGATGGCAAACACTATGAGCCTGACCTTTTGAGAACTAACCACCTTCTACTTTTGTACTTGGGTGATAAAGCTAAATGGCTGATAATATAACTTAAGTCAAAGTAAGACATATTGGTATGGGATCAATTGGCGATTATTTGGGGGCAGAATTTCACTAATACTTTTATTTTTATGCTCAGAGGGGACATGCTAGATGGTCTTTGCTGTTTGGGCCATTGCTAGAGAAGATATTTTCCTTTCTCATATTTTCACAAGGTCGTACTATGTTCAGCAGGTCTATTGAGGCCTCTAAAGTTGTTTTTATTTGACAGTATTCTTAAAAATTCCTAAATTAATCCACTTCATTTAAATAAAAGGTTTGCTGTTTTGCTTAAGATAGTCTGGAATCTTAAGTGGGGCACCTGGGTGACTCAGTTAGTTGAGCAGCTGACTCTTGGTTTTGCCTCAGGTCAGATCTTGGGGTCCTGGGATCGAGCCGTGCCTCGGGCTCTGTGCTCAGTGGGGAGTCTGCTTGTGGATTCTCTCTCTCCCTCTGCCCTTTTCCCACTTGTTCTGTCTCTTTCTCTAGAATAATCAATCAATCAATGGAAAAAAAAAGATAATTTGGAATTTGTTTCGAGAATGGTGTAATAGTGAATGGTGTGACTTAGAAGTAAATTCTGCAAGGAAAAACAATTGAGGAAAAATATGCAAGTGTGGTATGATTGTCACTGGATTGTGGGAAGCTGAAAAAGAGAAGAGGGAAGAAGAGAGGGGAGAAAACAGAAAGCAGCCTAATGGGCACCTCAAAGCCATTCTTTACACCCCATAATTGACACAGGAACTAAGCACAAAGCTAGAGTCCATGGGTCCTGGTTTGGCCTGTGCCTCAACGAGGGGAAAAAACCTAGAGTAGTAGAAAAAAGAGTTGATGATTTTAAATATATTAGACACTTATTTTTAAATTTGTAAATAGGAATATGTTATTTAAAACTATTCTGCATAGTGAGTGAAGTCAAAACAGAAACTTAACTGTATTCTCTATTCACTTTCTCAGTGTCCTTAATGATAGTTTTGTTTTCTGAAATTACACTATTCTTCTCTAATTTGTCTGACAATAGACATGTTTTGTAGCATATTTTTAACTATTCCATCACTAGGCAATTCTACCAAGGCATAATTTGAAAGCAAAGCAATTATATCATTTTGCCTGTGATCAGTTTGTGCTTTTTTTTCTTTCTTAGTCTTATATTCTATTTCTGTCTTTATTCCCCCTCAATATCTCTCTTTCTCCCTCCTTCTCCACCCCTTGCCTCCTTCTCTTCTTCCCTCTCTCTCCTATCTCTCTGTCTTAATTTTAAAGTGAAAATAAAATAATTTATGTGGCATTAGAGGCAAGACAGACTCTTATTTTGCAAGAGAGGAAAGAAAACAGGCTAGCAAGCACCCATTACATTATGTGAGTGTAACCGGTCAGTTTTCTCTCCCTCACCAGCTGCAAACACAACCAGAATTGTAGAGAATATAGTACATTTAGAAAAAGAATACCTGTAAGGAGAGTCGTGCTTTCACTGATTCTGTCGAAAAGACACATTATTATTAGATTCTTCGGTGGTAAGTCCCTAGGGCAAAGAGATGAAATTCCACTTTTTTAAGCATTGAAAATATCACTAGCATTAAGCTATTTTAGTAAGCCATGGTTGAGCCCTTCTTAAGATCCAGTCCAAAGTGATCCATCTTAAACTGCGTCAAGTTCATGCATTTGACAGCTATGGCTGGTTCCCTTGAAAAGACCCAGCTGACCCTGTTCCAAGTGGACTAGTGATTTAGAAGCTGAGAATCCTAGAGTTGAGAGAACTTTAAACTTATCCATTCCAACCCTCTAACCAATTCAAGAATCCATTTTATAATACCCCTGGTAAATGCTAATCCTACCTCCATTTCAACTGCTGCAAGGATAGGAGCCTTACCACCTTAGTAGTAGCATGTTTAAGTTTTTTGGAAGATGTCAGTTGTAGAAATGTTTTTTTTTTTTATATTGAACTAAAATCTAATTTCTTGTAGCTTCTACTCTCAGGGAAAGAACACAAGCCTCAGCACTAGTCTCTCTGCTCTGGGATCTGTTCTCAGTTTCTTAGTTCAGAGAAACGTATCTGGTCAACATTGGGAAGCCAATGCAGACCTCACAGGATAGTGTGGAAGCATAACACCTAGATCTGAGGAACAGGGACTCAAGATACTTTAAGGTCTTGGACAGTATAGAATCATAGCTAGGGTGCCATATAGTTTATCATATAAATCAGAATACTTTTGAAAGTGAGAGAGGTGTTATTAACAATCATACCGGGACAACAGGCATGAACTAGTACTTTTCAGGATATAGGAACATTCTAATCAAGTTAGGAAAAACCAGCCTGGGAGAGAAACAATTCTGAGTTCACCAAAGCATTCAGTTTTCCTCCTGGGCCCAAAGAAATACTTTATTCACCACCACCACCATCACCAATCACAACACACACACACACACACACACACAGATAGATAAATTGAGTCACAATCTATCAATAGATTGAATTATGGTTCTGAGTTATAGGCAATTTAGTGTGGACAGAAGCGATGTACCCTGTTTTAGACACAGCCATAGAACATATGAGTCATTTTAGGATGGTTCTCATTGACTCCTTGATGGTGGAAACATACAGTGGAAGGAGCCTGAATCCTGAATTTACTGCTTGGAGGAGAGCCACCCAGAAAAATCACTAACCAGAAACATCCTCATGAGACTCTGTGTGAATAAAAAATAAATCGTTGTTGTATTATGGTTCTGAGAGTTTGAGGTTGTTTGTTGTTACAGTTAGCCTACCCTGAGTAACACAGCTGCAAATCATGGAAATACCAACCTCAAGGATTGCAAAGCCAGTTTCAAAAAAATCTACTTTTCAGGGCTTGTCCTTAGAAAAATGTTGTGGGTGTACTACTCAATGATTTTCTAAAATGTCTATACCAGACTTGTTTATCATAATATGAAATCTCAAACAACCTAAACGTCCAACAATAAGCATTGGTTAAAAAAGATGAAATATGACACAGACATTAAAATGACATGAGAAATATTCACACATATTTTTAAAAGTTTAGGCTATAGAATGCTTTACAATTAAACCTACGCTTGGAAAAACTTTTGTATATACATATATATATATACACACACATATATAATGTGTGTGTATATGTGTATGTGTATATATACACATATGTATATGTGTATATATATATATGTGTGTGTGTGTGTGTAAAAATGTCAAGAGGGATTACTGTAGGTGATGTACTTTGATGTAAATTTTATCTTTTTTCTCCAGAGATTTCTTTATTTAATTGAGACAGATACAGAGAGGGAATGCGTGAGGGGAGAGGCAGAGGGAGAGAGAGAGAGAGAATCTCAAGCAGACTCCCAGCTGAGCCTGGAGCCTGACTCAGGGATGGATCTCAAGACCTTGAGATCATGATCTGAGCAGAACCCACGAATCTGATGCTCAACTGACAGTGCCACCCAGGTGTGCCATGAATTTTATCTTCTTTACTATCTGGGTTTTTCAGTATTAAAAATTGTAGATACATACATATATAATATCTATAGTCAAAAATTTTAAAGAGTCTCACAAGCAAGTAAGTGAATTTGAGAAACTGACAGAATAGAGCAGGGGAAATGGCCACCAGGAATCACAAACCAAGAAACTGCTCCTGCAGAGAAGATGCACATGGTACCGACAGCTTAGTTGAGCTGTTTCCTGCGTCTCACCTGCATCTCACCTGCCTCTACTCTTCTGACCTTGTAAGAGCCTATCCTGACCCAGTCTGGGAATTTGCTGTTAATAACTACAAAGAGCTGACCAGCTGAGTAGTACATTCAGTGACCGCCGTCAGACAGCTCTCTGGTGGAGGCATTTTCTTGAAATTCACCTTGCTCATAGGGTAAAGAGTAAGATGGTGGGGGGGAAAGCTTGATAGTTATCACCATGAATTACTGAATATCAATAATCTTAGTCATAAAAAATAATCTTAGTCATTGCAATCTTTCTTGATCCAAAATGATAATGTTATCATTGAATCTCAAAGGGAAACAGAAAACAAATAGAGATTCCTTTTTAATTTTTTATTGTTCTCCCAGTTTAACACTAGATCAACAGAAGCAATTTTTAACCATCCACTATCAGTATCATGTCTCTTTAAGTCGTTCTACAGCCTTCAAAAATAGGGACTTTGCAAGATGGTTACTCTAGAAAGTAAAATTGAAAGTTAACAAAAATGTCTCAATAATCCTAATTTGCATACATGGTATTTAATTAAAGAAATATATTCAGGATTTTGTCTCTGTTTCCTTGTTTATTTGGTCATTTTTTAAAGTTGATCTTTATCTGACTTTTCTTCTTTGAATAATAGGCTTTTTGCTCCCCATTCTTCTTTGACTTATCGGAGGTTTTTAAAAGTGGTAGTCCAGAAACAAAAGTCAGGGAAATCAGACACTCTAGCATTTCAATGAAGGATTGAGCTAATCCCTTTTCATTAATGTTCAGAAATTCTGGCACTGAAGGAAGAAGCACTGCAGGCTGAATTTCACCAATAAGGCATTTTTGTAAGAATTATAGCTTGGCTATATTTGAGTCTTTGGTGTTTGCATAACACATATCATGGTTTCTGATTATACAGTAGAAGGTACTTCATTTAGGAATCCCATCAAACCAAAGAACCATGTTCTTTAAAGCACTGGAGTTTTATTTCTTAAAAACATCATTTGTTGTTTAAATTCAACCTATGCAATTCCTATAGGGAGAGTTTCCAAAGTCTGCTCTACATGGTGATGGTATGTCTCACCTGATGTCCTGATGGCCAAATGTTTTCAGTGAGGCCTGTAGGAAGCAGGGTTACATAGATTACCACTGAAGTATTTCTCAATCATCTCCTATGTAACCCATGCTTTGTTAAATAAAGTGGATGTTTCATTGGGTACCATTTATTTGAAAGCATTGAAATGAAATTGGCAAATGTGTCCTGTGACTACACACATACACCTTTCAATCGTTTTTACTCTTGGAGTTAAAAAGTATCTGATGTCCAGAAACCAATTCATGTCTCAGATATTTTAAAGTTTGAATTCATTTCTAATAAAATTTTAATTAAAAATGTCCTCCATTCTGCCTTACATAAAGGGCTTCTATTGATTATCTCAGTGAAAACAATGCAGCCAGCTCTCACCCCCTGCAGCAATGTTTATTTGTGTGTGTATGTGAGGTAGGGCGGGGGTGAGAGTGGGGAGAGTTTCAGTGGAACAAAATGAGCCATTGAGTCATGAGTCTGAACAGTGCTTCTTGTCCAGACACCAAGATGAACTGAGACTAGAATTCCAAAAAAATATACCTACAAGCAAGTTCAAAGTCATAGTACCACGTTCAGGACCAAACTGAGATGTGGGCACATGGAGCTAACTAATAATTTGACATTCTTTCAAACTGATATTCTTTGAATACAAGTATGTATTAGCAGATAGGGTGAACACTGAGGGGCAAGTGCAGGGATGTGCTGGTTCAGAAATCAGCCTCTCTAATATTTAGAGTCATTTAGCTTACATGCCCCGCTTAAGGAACACACGTTCTTTAAAGGCACTTTAGAAGAAAAGAAATGTTCCTTCCAGCGACCCCTCTTTAGAGAGCATTTTAGAGACCATCAAGTGATCATTTTCTACTTGAACATGCCTCTGAGGTCAGGCTTCCAATCATTCTGGTTCATGAATATTACTTAGCACCTACTAGGTTTAGGCCCCCTGCTTGGCTGGGGCTACAAGGGTAAGCACGCAGCTTATCATGCCATTTCTTCTAGTCATTAGCAGTCCTCTCTGAGAGGAGTTCTAGAAAATGCAATTTGCTGTAGCTCCCAGCATTTTCAATCATGCTATAGTGGCTTCAGTGGCATTTCAGGGCCCAGGTGCTAGCTCGGCTGGCCTATTTCTTATTCTGACTCTGAGCATACTACTTCCCTACAGACAGAAATGGCTTGACCTTCTGAAGACCATTCACATATTTCCTCCCTGCCAACCTAATTTTAATAACAACAGGAATGAACCAATATCCCTGTGTTTTACTAACAACTTGAAGCTGATCTAGCAAAGCTCTGTGGTATCAGATGGCAAGCATGGCATCCAGGGTTCAGGAAGGGCTGAGACCAGAGATCTTGGCTGGTGTAGTCAGGCTGTGTGGGCTCTGAGGTCTCAGACTTTTTAAATGTGTCTTCTCTTCCCAGAAAGCATAGAAAGGCAGGTGGAATTTTATGCAAACCACTGGTTGAACTCATCTCTCGTAGGCTGCTTCTTTGATATCATCTGTACTACTGGAGAAGGACCTGCAACTGGTTTATAGATTCAAAATCTGTAACTTCACTGAAACTTGGGAACAGTAAAACAAACAGATCAATAAGCCTTAAGCTTGTTCCTCCCTTCTATTTCAAAGAATTCAGAGCCAATAAACAGTGGTTTCCATAGCAGGTGTTTTAGCGGTGGTAGAAACGCCTTTTACTGTATCTCATTGTTTCTTTCACAGAGTATAAGACAAACTGACACTGTTTGCTGAGGTTGAACCAGTTCTGAGGTCCCTTAGTGCACAGCGTGTTACTTTGCATTTTGTTATTTCAAGTACTATTTTCCATGCACTATTTTAACCTTAAAGCAGGGGTTAATTTACTCCATTTAGACCATGTACTAATTGTACTTCTTTTTCATTGCCTTGATTTAGTGGAAGAATCATAAAATAAGATTTAAAATCTGCAATATAAAAATATTTTCAGTCCATATAAGGAGATCATTTTTTTACATTAATTTATCTGTACTTCTTGGCATACTTGAAGAGAACAAAAATGCAGCATACCTATAAGCTAGTAAAATTGGAATTTCCTCCTTCTTGAGAAAGGAAATGTAGAGTATTCTCAGGTCCCAGAGAGATGTGTCATGCATAAATTTTTAGCTGAAACATACCTCGGAATTGGTCATTAACAAAAAAGCAATAGGACATTAATATTACAGTTGAGCAATCTGCCATGCCTTATTATCTAACTTTCACTCATTGTCCCTTAGCCAATGACTCTATTATTCTTCTCTTCCATAACTCCAACCAAGGATTTGTGTCTCCCAATTGGATTTTTTTTTTTCCAAATTTACCACTGCATTTAACTTGAACTAAGAGGTTGAATGCAAATGTGAAGATTTAAAGACTGGACTGGACTACAGCATCAGGAATGTATATTATCAACCAAATGACAACTATTAACTGACGTTTCAAAGAAATTGTGTTGGTTTAACAGCTAGGTAGCTAATAACTATGCTTATCTAAACATGCCTCAGGTTTTTATGCTTTGTTGTATATAAACAGAGATGGGGACAGTGGAAGAGAAGTTTTTCTTAATGTGGAAATTATTTTTTCAATCCCTTTGTTGTTCTTCAGTGTGTTGTGATATTTTGCCTTCCAAATTCTGAAAACAACTCTATTGATTTGGTAGGAATGTCTTTCATGCAAATAGGTGGAGTAATTGAAAGAATAAATAAAAATATTCAGTGAAAGTTCCATGCTGAAGCAGCACACCTGTGAGACTTCAGTGATGGATTGATGGATATTATTGATATTATAGAAACTGTAAAATCTTGTCAATAACATTGAAGTCATTCCTAAATTTTTCTCAAAAAATAAGGAAAAACTATGTGAATTCTTTGGAGTTTGGGGGGTTGTAGCTGATGAATTTTTTAAATTTAAAAAAATATACATATGAAACTTACACTTGACCTCTGAAAATAAACATAGAAGCCAAATGATCCCTATATATCCTTCTGGTACCATGGCCTAGATGTCAAAGTGCAGTACAGCTGGTAAAAATGCTTCTGTGCATTCACTCATGAACAGAGGAAGCTCCTGCACCCCCAGAGACTACTAGACCATTAAGCCAGGCCTACACTGTATACAGATTCCATTAGGTCAATGTGTGTGTGTGTGTGTGTGTGTGTGTGTGTGCAGCGCACACGTGCATGCACAATATTATTGACTCAAATTGTTTAATTAAAGTTAAACCATTTCATGCACTTAGCATAGTGCCATATACTCAGTATGGTAAGACCAAATAAATACCAATTAAAGTTAATGAGATGAATGGATACCAAGAAATGATTAACTGATTCCGTGATGTGGAAAATGGTGTGATCAATGCATTGATACTTGGGGCAAATAGATATCTGGAAAAAAAAAGTATGGTTCTGTGAATATCCACATATAATAGCTCAAGTTAAAATCAGGAAATTGTATAAATGTCAAATGATATGTGGCTCATTTTCAAATTTCACAATTAAAATAAAAATACCTGAAATGTAATTGTGCTCTAAAACTGCATAGACATATAAGAAATAAAAGATATAACCCTAATTTTGCAATTATCATGCTGCTGAATGTTAATGAATGAATGGCATAAGCAAAATGCAGTTTTTCAAATAGTTGTTGTCACAACCTGAGAAATTGGTATGTTTGCATCTCTGTGGTATGAAGGAAAGAAATATTCAAATACTTTGAAGCATTAGAAAACTCACATCAAATATATGATAAAAAGAAAACATTGAGATTGTAAATTAATAGTAAGGGAAATGTACTTTGTGAACAGGAGACTCTTTCTTGGATTGCCTAGGCACTTATGGGTTTCATGTTTACCTCATACTATTGAGAACATCTGGTTTTATTTATTTATTTATTTATTTATTTATAAGGATTTTATTTATTTGTGAGAGAGAGCGCACACACAGAGGGAGAGAGCTAGGGAGAGGGAGAAGCAGGCTCCCCACTAAGCAGGGAGCCAGACACGGGGCTCATCCCAGGAGCCAAGGGCTGACACTTAACTGACTGAACCCCCCAGGCACCCCTAAAACATCTCGTTTTAAAGACAATGATTGCATTGATCTCTTCCTGTAGGTACATATCATTACCACATAGGGTATTTTAGAAAAGCCTTCATACGCTTCATATCTATGAAGTTAAATCCCTTCATGTAATAAAAGAAATTTAAATACATATACTTATTTTAAATAACTTATCTGGATTAACAAAAAAATCACATGGGCACGTGAGCGAGATATTTATAAACTTCACTTGTGATCACTCTAAGTGTTTTGTGTATTTAACAGGGTATAGATGCTAGTTGGACTCAGAAATATACAAATTACCATGAAATGACTGCAACATGCAAACTGTATTTAACGATGGAGCCCACTCTTTGCACCTGTAAATAACCGTCCACAAGAAATGTGGATGAATGGATGGATGAAGCTTGTGTTTTACAGCTTGATGGCTTCATGGTTCCACAACCACTTATTTCATGATCCATAATGCTGCAGAAAGAACTGTTTCCTGAATGGCACAAAGCTTCGGTGTGTGAGTAGAGCCCCTGGGTTAGCTATGCTGGAAGTTCAGATTGCACCATTTCATTTTCTTACTTTTCATCTGCTTTCCTTTCAGCTGTGCGAACTATTTTATTTTGACGTTTTAAATACCAGCCTCCTTAAGATAAAATGCGACTGGGTTCTTTGGAGTGCTTCCTGGCATGGATCCTTTTTTTTTGCAAAATGGATGTGTGTTAATAATAGATACTATTATAAAGCTACCACTGGGTTTCCACCTTTAGTGAAGGTCCAAAAAGAATTATCAATCTCCATTTTGGTAGTTGCCCAAGCTGAGCACTGACCAACCTTGAGGAGCAAAGAGAGGTAGGGGATAAATATGTCATATATTTACTTGCTTATTTATAAAATGGAAAGAAAACATATAGGGCCCCAAACTATTGTGATGTAAGTCCAAGTTGCTGCTGCTATCCATGTAGGTTTTAAAACTTCATAGAAACAATACATGTTTAGTCTTTGCATTTGCTTCTGCCTGGTAGCTGTGTGAATGTTCTCCTGTTTTAAGAACAGAATCACCTCCTAATGCCGCACCGGGATGTCTAGTAATAACTTAGAATGTCATATTAAGAATAACGCCCTGACACTGTTCATGTAACACCCGTTACCATACTTTCTGAAATATAAGTCCTAGAGAACCAGCTGCTGGAGCCAGCATTCACTGTTTCTAATGTGAAGATGACAGATTGCTCTAATACATAACTGACATGCAGTGTAATTTAAAAAAAATCTAATCTCATGCTGCATGTGAAAGGAGTATACGGGAGTTACCCAAAGGGCAAACAAACAAACAAAAAATTTAAAAAAAAGAGGAAAAAAAGAAAATCTTATGAAACATTTTTCACTGCATTTTTCTGAAGCAACAACAAGGAGAAAAAGCTATCATCTTCTCATGAAAAATAGATCTAAAACAAGCAGTGGCTGTGGAAGGTTGAGAAAAAGCAATAGAACATCAGGCATCTAAAGAGACAAGGCAACACTTTTGGAATAGTAAGCAGATTGGTTACACAATAACCAACCTATAGTTGAAGACTACTCCAAAGAGCCTTCATTTTGCTTGCCTCTGGATTGCTCATCCCTATTTACGCAGCACACACTCACCACTGCTCTGTGCTGAGCAGGCCTGACACTCAGGGAAACCTGACTCTGACTTGCTTACCTTCCAGAGTCACCCTAAGGAAACGAATACCAGATCGGATTAGGGAGGACATCAACTCAGCTTCTCACTCTCTCTTGCTATATTGATACAATAGCCTAACAATGGAAGATTCTATTAAATCCTTTTCATTTTGAAAGATGGGGAATATTTGAAGCTGTATGAAAATACAGTGCCAATTTTCTATTATAAACACTACATATGTAAACATTTAAAATAGACCCAGAGATCATACTTAAATGGATATTTTTAAATGCAGCTATTGGAGGAAAGTATCTGTATCAGTAATACTGCTTAGAATTGAATTTCCAAACATTTTTCAAGAACAGTTTTGAGTTAGCAAACATCAGGGGGAGATTGCAGAGAATATAAGAACCAGACATAACGAGAGGAACCATGAAACCCACTGCCCTCATGTTTGGATCTGCTGGATCTCTGAAACCCAAACTTGCATTTTAAAAGCTATTTATTTCCCATCACTATCATGGGCTGACACCAGAGACTGATGGTGTCACATACATTACCAACAATTGATGGAACTGTGGGAGGATAGAAATGAAGCCCACAGACCTCTCAACCTCTTCAACCACAAGGCCTGCAATCTGTTGATGGTTGAGTTTGTGTATCTTCCCAGCTGTCTCCTGGAAATGAAATTATTTTCATCAGAAAGGATAGAGTGTTCATAGGGAGGGAAAGGTGACTGGTGGGAAGTGTTTTCTTTTTAAAAAAAAAATTAATCCCTAACACCAAAAAAGGTGAATCAGAGAGCTTTGACAGAAATGACAACGAAGAGGCAATGAAACCTCTTCTAAATAATAAAAAAAAGTTAAATGCATACACTTTCCCTGGAACTAGACCCTAAGTTTATTTTTGATTCCCTATTTCTGGTATTCCCTTTTGTTAACAGAGAAAAAGCCAACCCTGAAGCCCCAGAGCTATCCTAATTCAATTCAAATACATATTGACCAATGTGCCTGTGCCTGGCAGGGTGGAGAAGATGAGGGAGAGACAGCCACAAAAAGGCAGAGAAACATACAAGAAAGAGCAGACATGATTAGTGACCTGATGGGCAGATAACCTGGCCAGACATAGAGGAGTCCTCACATCTGGGTTGGCCAGTTCCCTTCTTGACCAAGCCTGTCCCTGGAACTATTGGTCTGGGTTCACCTTTGGATACCCATTTGCCTCAGTGAAGGTGTAAGTTCCATCATGAACATCAGGCTGTGAGATGAGAAGCTAAAGATTCTGCTCATCCATAAACCAGACGAGCAGTATTGGAATATTTGAGATTCATTCACGGCCATTTTTCCCAAAATAATAATATCAGAAAGGAAACCGGTTTCACATTTCACAGACATAAAATTTAGATTACTCTTTTGGGAACATTAAATATTGTAATACTGCCAATTCTTCCCAAATCAGTTTGTATCTTCAAAATGCAATCCCCAGATAAAATCCCAAAGGAATTTGTTGCATAACTTTGGAAAAAATGATTCAAAAATACATCTGAAAAAAATAAACAGTGGGGGGACTGTCCAAAATCATGAAAAAGAAGAATTAAATACTGGAACAAGAAGATTTATTCTATTATAAGAGCCAATAATTAAAAACAGTGTGATATTGGCATAAAAATCAGTTGACAGATCAAGGGAACAGAACAGATAACCCTAAACAGATCCTGGAATACAAGAGTCAAAAATACTGCAGACTACTGATGTTGATTAATTGGCCACATGTGGCAAAATAAATTGTGTTTTTACCTTTCATCATACCAAGATAGGTAGGTAGGTAGATAGATAGATGCAATTTGAGCTGGATTATTAAATGTTACAAATAAATCAATAAAAATTAGAAGAAAATACTTGCAAATACTGAATTAATCTCAGGATATGAGGAAAAAATGAAAGCATAAAGTAATGGAAGAGTTTGCCCATTAAATCTAGATATCCAAGCATTACATGTTCTTTACTGCCATAAAAAAATAAAATGAATACCAGCCAATCACTAAGAGAATTTGAATAATCAAGTGAAAATGTATAGCTTGAGAAGCCTACCAACTAGCTATAGTAAAGAAGTGAAAAGACTGAGCACATGCCTGACCTGAAGGATATATATACAATTGGTCCATGACTGTCATGTTATAAAAATGCTTAGCCAAATTTGAAATACAAATGAGAAACTCAGATTTTAGTTTGTGATTTTCTCAGGGCCATGGAGATTACAAGCTGTGGGACCCATACTCTATAACACCACTATATACCCAAAAGTAAGCTGAGCTTAAAAGCAGGGCAGAATCTGTTGTTACCGTCCACCAAGCCTTTCTGAATAATGTTCTGAAGCCACTGATAACTGAGTCCAGGATCTAGCTTAGTAAATGATTCCAAGTGTTCCACTGACTTAGAAGGTTTTAGTTTGCCTGGAAAGAGGTCCAAACTCCATAATCTGATATAAGTGTTTAAACCTACAGGTTTAACATATATTTAGCATTTGAACAAAATAACTTTTATTTTTAAAATATCATACAGATCAAGTTAGTGCCTGCTTTATGCAAGCTTAAAATTTGCATCAATTTAACCTTGATTTATAAAATGCCCACATAGAGAAACTTTTAAATGCTTTCAAATGATGGTACTTACTAAGTTTTCTCTCAGAAAAATAGAAAGAAGGGTGGAAGGAAGAAAGGGAGGAAAGAAGGAAAGAAGGGAGAAAGGAAGGAAGGAAGGAAAGAGGGAGGGAAAGAAGGAAGGAAAGGGGAGGCAGGAAGAAAGGGAGGGACGGGGGAGGAAAGGAAAGGAAAAAAAAGGAAAGAAAGAAAAGGAATGGAAAGTTATTATTAGGATGATGATTCTTATGATTATGATTTCAAACATCAAGCCTTGAGCTCCAAACCTGGCACATTATAAATGCTCAGTGTTGCATACATGATAGCTGTCTTCTTATTAATGAAATAGCAGGCCTATGTGAAACCTCACTTGTCAGTCATCACTGTTTCACCCAGCTAGTCAACATGGGCAAAGCTATATAGTATCAAAGAGGGACTCTGCATTCACACTACTTATTACAATCTTAGTTTATGAAATAAAACACATGTCACAAAAAAATGGATTGGCCAGACTAAAATAAATCTAATCCAGGGAAAGCAGGTGCTATGGATGTTCTGAAGAGTAGAAACACATCTTAGATCGATGTGATTACGTAGAAATAGGCACAAAGCTATGACACGTGACCAAGGGGAGGAGGAAAATGGCCATTCCCATAGAGAAGAAAGGCCTGAGAAAAGGTGACGGAGTGGTGGCCGGTTCCCCAGGGGGAGGCAGAGAATGGGTTGATCTAGCTGGAGAGCAAAGAAGTGGGAAGCAGCAGAGAGAAGTGAAGGGAGGGACAGGTGACATGGAAGGAGCTCAAGGGCCAGCTTAAGCTTTTTCTGTCCTTCATTTCACTGAGATGGGTGGGCTCTGTGGGCGTGCACAGAGGTGGGGCCAGGTGGAAGTGAAATTAGGAGGGTTCCCTTCCTTTCCCAGTATTTTCCCTCACCATTTTATTTTATGTCTTGTTTTAGTTAAATATTGAAATGGCTTTAGAAAATCTGTTTACAATTATCAGCAACCAAGCAACAATAACCAAGCAAGATACTTCTCTGCTATATTTTAAAGAACTCGGACAATGACTTTTTTCCAATAGCTTAAATATAGGTAATATTCAAATAATATGCTCTCTTCCCCGGAACACTGTTTTCTTCTATCACAAATGTAGTATTTCTCTTCCTATTCAGTATACTTACGAATATTTTAGAAACATTCCCTTCTTGTGTTCATTTGTTTACTTTATACTTTTCTATTTCCTTCCCAATTATCTTTCATCCTAAATTCTAGAACTTAGTTATTTTTTTCTTACCAATCACACTTGCCCTTTTCTTTCCCCTCCCTCTTCCCATAGCCTCTCATACATAGCTTTGTATTCTCAAATGAGATTTTATATTTTTTTTATCTTTTCAGATATATTTTTTATTTGGATCACTGCCAGACCTATCGCCCCATTTTACACTTCAGTGAATTAATCAGGAGCTGAAATAGTTCTCCTAGGTGTTTTATGTAATATGTCTAGCTCAAATTCACTATTGAAGGGAATATAAAAAACCTTACTTTTCCTTTAAAAAGAAGTGGTGAGTAGGGCAAACCATGTTTAGGGCAAACCAGGGAAGTAGTGAACGAGAAAGGCAGAGACGCCGTTATCTTCTAGAGATCAGCTCTGGGGGACATTCCCTAGAGTCAGCTATTGAGTACCCCCCTGAACTCCACTACCTCCTGGCACTTGCTGACCTTCAACGTCCTTGACTGATTCATATTTTATGGTGTCCCTTCTCCATCACTCACACTGCCTCCACCCTTAATTCCTATCAAGTAAAGAACCTGTTTTCCACAATTTTTCTCTTTATCATGGTGGATAATTGAGATAACACATAAAGGTGTAAAGGAAAATGAAAAGCGATTTTATTTATTTATTTATTTTTTTATTAACATATAATGTATTATTTGTTTCAGGGGTACAGATCTGTGATTCATCAGTCTTACACAATTCACAGCGCTCGCTATAGCACTTACCCTCCCCCATGTTCCATCACCCAACCACCCCATCCCTCCTACCCCCCTCCACTCCAGCAACCCTCAGTTTGTTTCCTGAGATTAAGGTTCTCTTGTGGTTTGTCTCCCTCTCTGGTTTCGTCTTGTTTCATTTTTCCCTTCCTTCCCCTATGATCCTCTGTCTTGTTTCTCAAATTCCTTATATCAGTGAGAGCATATGATACATGTCTTTCTCTGCTTGACTTACTTTGCTCAGCATAATACCCTCCCGTTGCATCCATGTTGTAGCAAATGGCAAGATTTCATTTTTTGATGGCTGCATAATATTCCATTGTATATATATACCACATCTTCTTTATCCATTCATCTGTTGATGGGCATCTAGGCTCTTTCCATAATTTTGCTATTGTGGACACTGCTGCTATAAACATTAGGGTGCACGTACCCCTTCTGATCAGTACATTTGTAACTTTGGGGTAAATGCCTAGTAGTGCAATTGCTGGGTCATAGGATAGCTCTATTTTCAACTTTTTGAGGCACCTCCACACTGTTTTCCAGAGTGGCTGCACCAGCTTGCATTCCCACCAACAGTGTAGAGGGTTTCCTAAATTTCAGAGAATTAACCCAGCCTACCTGCCACTCATCACCTTGTACAGTTTTCAGCTCCACTTTATTTTTATACACATGGTTACAACTGCTGCCATCAAAAATTATTTGCATAAGTATAGCTAATGTGGGTTGTGGAGTCCCCAGTTTTTAGTATAACAGCTGGTCTGAAGTACACAGATATTTGAAAGAGTAAAGGTTGAAATGCTAGTGTATCAAGGATTACCTCTGTTTTACAACCCCAAATAGATTCCTGGTTTGGTCATTAAACCAAGTATATTTTACCTCATCCTAAGCCTTCAGTTTCCTTGAATTATAAAGAAAGTACTCATCTCAGTCTGAGTCAAAGTTGTACAGTTTCTGAACTCTGGTAAACAATGTATGTGAGTCTGTACCCGCCCAAGTCTGTGCACGTGTGGGCTAGAATAGTGGAGAGCAAGGACCAGCATTCTTATCTCTGTAATCATGGTTTGGCACAAACATGAAGCCGCAGAAGTCCTGTGTGCATAGAATCCTGCTCTGTCGAAGAGAGTAGCTTGGACTTTAGCAGAAAGACATAGATGTGTAGATGTTAATACAATAGAATATCCAGTTCTCAAATTACATTCTTTTAGATAATTTGTAATTTACCATCTTCCTAATACCAAATAATTTCTTAATTTTCTCATAACATTGAAATAAACTTAAATCAATTGCTTTATCATTGTCCTGTTGTTTATAAAGAAGCAATATCACTAATATTAAATTTGTATATATAGACAGAAATTTCCACCATGCCCGATGGGAGAAATATCCCATCTTCAACAGCATAGAAAGACAAGAATTATTTCATATGCTCAGTTACTAATACAGGTTGGCAATTTAGAGAGACAGTGTGGTCTAGCTGATAGAACACCAGATGGTAAGGCATGAGACCTGGTTTCTATTCCTAGTTGTATTACTGTTAGATTCGGCAGGGGATTTCTCTCTGTCCATCCTCTTATGTCAAAGTGTTCACAATCCTCACCCTCACTTTCCTTTATAGGTATGACATGAAAGCCTGCCCAGACAGCTGCTAGGGATTCTTAAAATGATATTAATAAATATAAGGGTGTTTTAGTGTAAAGTGTTATCTGAAGCTACTATTCACTCTCTTTGAGCTCCAAATGCTTCCTTAACACGGCAGGTGGGTAGCTAGTTTGCTCATGGTTGTTGACAAGCTTGGTCATGGTAACATTGGCTCAGGCTTGAAAATAGTTTTCAAAATTCTTTAGTATTCAAATCTGTCTTGTTCATTTACTTTGCACTGTTTCCCTACCATCTTCCTAATTTAATTCCTTTCTTTTCTTATAATATCCACCTTCAACAGTTCAATGGGGAAAGGAAGTCATCTTTATGTTCCAGTCAACACTAAATTTATTAGGTTTTTCTAAGTCCATGACACTGTTGTGGGTATAGCAGGGAATACAGAAGTCTAATATGTATTTCTATGAAGAAGTATACAGTTGACTTTGAGAGGTAGATTTAATACACATGAAACATTTAGATTAATGACCTGGTATCAAATATAAAATATGACAGCAATTCATATAAAGAAAAATTGGTATGGATTAAGAAGAAAGCTTCATGGTATATATGGAACTGATTTGGGCAAAGTTAATAGGATTTGGATCAGAAGGGAGCAGAATGGAGGGCCATTCTGAAAAGGTCAATAGCAGAAGTAAATTCAGGAAGGCAGGAATGCGGACACTATCATGATTGTCAATATTAAGGGAAATAAGTTACACATAAGTACTCTAGCTCTGTTAGAGAATGCCTAGTTAAATATGGAGAATTTTATATCAATTGTTTCTAAGGCAATAAGAAGATTTGGAGGTTTTGAAAAGAAGAATGTCCTCAGAAAGGATTGATTTGGGCAAGTTAGCCAGGAAATAGATATGCAGGGTGGACTTGGAGAAGCCTGGACCTACAGAGACCAAGGGCAGGGGAGATGGAGGAAAAGGAGAACAGTCAGGGGACATTTTTCTTTGAAGAAATGACCTGTGATAAAGAACTATTTTCAAGAGAATAAGAGTGCTAAAAAAGAAAGAATGGAACTTTGTGCCATGAATCACAAGATAGGAAGGGTAGCCATCCCACATCTGGGGAATGATATTTCAGGAAATGGTGGGAGGGATTAAGTAATCATAGATATATGGAGAACCAAACTGATAAATTTCGTGAGAAAAATTTGATCATTGACATATTCAGAGAGGGATACTCCAAGGAAATATTCATCTGAGGAATAGTGTGGTGTGATGATATAGGAAAGAGCCATGTAAGTGTGCAGCCACAACATAAAGTAGGTAGAGACTTCCAGAATCATCACAAGACAGAGGAATTTGATGCAAAGTCATTAGGAGTAATGGCAGGGAAAAGACTCATGTTTTATTTTGAGCACATTTCCTGAAAAAGCAAACCAGAGTGGAAGAGAATGGAGAAAAATCTTTGGTTGAAATTCTCTTCATCTTGATATAGGATTCCTATTAAATTGCTACCGTGATTTCATTAAGATACTTTTAATTTCCTTTAGATCTTTCCCACTGGAGACAGAGTTTATTTTGGTGGGAACACTGGCTAAACTGTTTTTTTTTTTTTTCTATAACAACCAGTGCATAGAGTCAAAGATGAAAGAGAAAATTCTAAAATGGCAGTATGACATCCATCTATCCATCCATCCCTTCACCCATCAGAAATACAACAATACACAAGAGGAACATGACCTGCTCTCACGGAACTTAAATTACATGGAGTTAATTTTTACAAAAGCTTAAGTGAAGATTGCTATGAGACTGTGCAGCAGGGCTGCTGTGCTAACCCAGGGTTTCAGGAATGGTTCCATGAGAAAATGTCACTTATACTAGTTATTAGGGAAGGGGGATAATATAGGAACAAGAACATACATAGCACATAGAGAAAGATCTGGAATTTATTCCTCGCTACAGTTTCAGGGTGTCAGTCCAGAATTACGGTTGCTTACTTTCCACTGAATGCATATCTGTGAGTGTACAACAGTTCCTGTAGGCAACTGACTTCAGGGGGGAACACAGCAAGACATCTTGGAGAATCAATATGAAACAAGGCAACTTCCCAAAGGACAAAAATTCAACTACAACAAAAATATAGATTCCAGGAAATACAGCGGAACAGCATTAGGGGTATACAGGAAAATGTGCTCTGAAGGCTTCCAGAGAAATAGGACGGAGAATAGACCTGATGAACAGGGCACACTACGTCTGCCTAAGCCCCATGATGCCAGGTCAGTGCAACCTTGCCTGGAGGCAGAATGGTGGCTATCAATATTTGCTCTTAGGTATGTGATAGAAACTGCATTGGCAGAAAGCAGGGATATTTTGCCTTCTTTATTTAAGGAATACTAAACCTACACTTCTATTTATTTTAATGTCATTTTTCTAATTATCTAAATAATATTTAAAAATAGAAACAGAATCACTATTAATAGGTCAATATCTCTGTAAATAATATTATCTCAGAGCTTGTATGTGTGTGATAGCCATAATTCACATTTGAGATAATTCTATACATACTTTTATAACTTCTTGGGTGTATTTTGGCAACCATAATGAGGAAATGAAAAATATAGTATGTTAGCATCAATCATTTGAGTCCCGTTTAGAAAGAATCTACTATCTAATTGGGAAATATCTCGATGAGCCATTGGTATAGATCATGAGACCCAGAAGGCATGGGTGTTAACAGGAAATAAGAAGTTATTACCTACGTGTGTGAAATGACAAGAGGCCTTATTGTCTTGTGCAATACAAAGAAAGAAGAAAGTGGAGTATAAAGAAGGAAGAAGTAAGACTGAGAAGTCAAGGAGACGGTGGGAAATGAGAGCTGTCTGGGAAACAGCTAAGGAAATGTCCTAGTGATGTAGTGGCCAAATGACATTTATGTCTATTATTTTGTTTGAGGACATTGAAGTTGGTTATCCAATTTTAGGTAAAACCTTCCTCATTTCAAAAGTCCAACAAGAGTGATTTTAAATTTTTGGTAGAAACCGAGGAGGGAATAAATTGTCTCGGTCAATACGGTGAAGAAGAGTGTCAGGAGGGATGCCAAGAACAAAGGTAACTAGGGAAACTGGGTACCTAGAAATGTTCAGTGTATTTGGAAGGATTTGGGGATGTCATAGGATGTGACTAGGGGGTTCCAGCTGAGTATCTAGATCTCAGCAGACCAGTAAATCTCACATGCCTTTGAGTTAGGTTTATTTTCCTTTAAAAAAAAAAAAGTCTACTTCATTGAAATATTCATACTTACTAAGACTGACCAAATGGTATCCTTTTAGAATTTTAAAACACCCAATCTACCTGTATGCTTTTGTCATGCTTAATATCCCATATTTGTGTTTGCTATGTTTTTAATTTGTGCTTAGACTTATCTCCAAAAGACCAAGATCTTGATTAGTTGATCTATTCTGTATCTTATCCATTAATTTATGGCTTTGTCTTAATTCTTTAGGCATACATTGGTTTCATAAATTTTTAAGGTATGTCAAAATAAATGTAGGGAATAAAATAATGTACACTCATCTACCCACCTAACTTAAAAAATAATATCATATTCAAATGAAATCTCTGTGGGTTGCTCCTCATATTCCATTTTCCTCCATTTCTCCCACAGGTGTCCACTCCTTGAATGTGATGTCTAACACCCCCCTGCCATTTTTATAATTTTACTCATACATTTATCCATATATCAATCATAAGTGTCTCAATGTCTTCCCCTGCCAAGCATATGTGCTTGCGTGTGTACACACACACACACACACACACACACACACACACACACACCCTTTATTGTCTATATATTTAAGAGTGAAATTTTTAGGTCAGAGAATACTCATTCTTTTGATTTTACTAAATTGTCAAATTTCTCTCCAAGGTGTTTGTGCTGATTTGCCCTCTGCACTGCAGAGAATTATTAGTTCTTCTTGTTCCACATTCTTATCTTCCTGTTGTCAAAATTCTTAGTTTTTGCCCATGTGATTTTGTCTTTTTTTAATATCAATTTGCATTCCTATGATTATTAGTGAGATTATATGTATTTTCATTTCATTTTCTGTTCAGCTTTTAACTTTCTTGAGTTGCTTTTTCATATCTTTTTGCCTATTTTTTATCAGGTTGTCTTTTCTTATTGATTTTAAGTGTTCTTTATATTTCTGGAACTCCTATTGAGTTGCTCAGGTTCATTGTAAAAAATACAAACCAAAAAGAAAACAATTTTCTAAGCCTATGTTTTGTCTTTTGCTTTTTTTAAAATGGTTCTTTCTGATGTACATAAAATTTTAATATGAACATTATCAGATCTATCAATTATCCTCTTATAAAAGTACTCTGGGTATTTTAAGAGAAGCCCTTCCTGGCCTCCAAGGCCATGAAGATATTTTCTGGAATTTTATTCTTCCATTGTTTTTTTTTACACTTATTTGGTGGTATATAAATTGTTTTCTCTGAGAGTAGTTCCTGAACTTCTTGATTAGTTAAAAAAATTAGATTTATAAAATTTTTCTCTTTAAACTACCTTGTCTACCATCTCACTAGATTATATACACAATGTTCTCATTACTCCCTAAATATTCTGTACATACAGTTTTTATTTCTTACTTATTCCTAGAATTATTTAAAGAACAACTTTATTTTAAATGTCACTAATTCATTTTACTTAAAAAATGTTACCAGGATCTTTCTAAGTACTGACGATGTATTATTAATTTTTTCTGATACAAAATGTGTCATTCTTATCTGCAGAGTCTTTTATCTCAGGAAATTTCCTTTTAACTTGCTTTTTAAATTTTTGGTCTAGTCATGCTTACCAGTGATCTGTAAGTTGGTTCTTAATATCCTGACCTTTATATCTACCATCTTCTACCATTTGGTCTCTTTGTTGTTATTCTATGCATTTTGGAAGAGCTTCTCTAGTTTGCTTCTTACAATATGAATTCATTTTTATGCAATATCGCTTCTGCCTTATTCTAAATCCGATTTAAATTTTTGTGATCATATATTTTATTTATGTTTTTACAATCTTTCCTTATTTAATCCACTTCTTATATTAGTTTTGGTCTTATCCCATCTATTCTCTTTCATTTCATAGTGTACAAGTTTTCCTAGGTTTTGGAGAGGACAAAACTTTCTAAAGTGCACTCCTTTTGAAGTAACAAAATGTCCCCTGCATTTTACATAGTAAGTCTGTTTTCATCTTAAAACCTGCAGAAACTTTTTATAGCCTCCATTTTTTCTTTCATTTATTTATAAGAAGCATAATCTAGGGTGGATTGCCAGGATTACCCAGGGTTCCCCACACTGACCCCCTGATTCTTGTTAGAATTCCCTTCTCATATAATGAGTTGAGAACTGGTTAATATACTCCAGTCCTAGCTAGCATTGGCAGTGTCTTACTTAGCATGGTTCTGTTGGACTAAGGGATATGGGTTCAGAGAGATATGTGTTCTAATCCCAGATCTGCCACACACTAGCCTGTCAATTTTGGACAAGTCACTTAACTGCTTTGAGCCTTGGACTTATCTGTAAAAAGGGAATAACTACCTACCTCACAGACCCATCATTGGTCATTTCACCCCTAACATGTAATTGATTGGATATAATTGATGGTTTTCTTACTCCATTCCCAATTTTGGTTGGTTGGCCTGTAAGGTAACGGCTATCATAATGGAGAAAGCCAAGTGGAAGCCAAGTGGCCCCAGCCAAGATAGTAAATCAAAAACAATATTAGGCTCCAGGGAAATGACAGAGTTTAGTGTCATCCTTAAAGACCTAAAAGATACAAGGGAGGTAGTCCCCAACATCTCTCCATTAAAGTCACTATTCTGGTCCCTATAAAAGCCAAATGGATCCTAGAGACCACCCCAAACTCACACGAGTAGTAGCCCCACGTATAGTTGTGTGCTAGATATGGTATCTCCGCTAGGGCAGATTCACATAACCTCAGGCACATGTCACAACCAAGAATTTTACAAATGTGCCCTCCTGTATGTTTATCAGAAAGAGAAATCAGAAACAATTCATGTTCATTTAGAATGATCAAGAGTGAATAGTCTTGCCCAAGACTATGCTATCTATTTTGCCTTCCATCATGTTCTATTTCAAAGGGATCTGGAAGTTGGACATACTGTGAAACATCATTCTGGTCCACTATATTGGTGACTTTATGCTAATCACATCAGAAAAACAAGAGGTTGGCAAATGTTTTGTGGTCCTTAGTAAGACATAGACATTCAGGGGTCTACCACATCAGTAAAATTTTTAGAAATTCCATGGTCTGGGGCATGCCAGGACCCATGACTTCCAAAGTAAAGGACAAATTATTGCATCTCACATGCTTTACCACAAAGAAGGAAACACAAAAGCTGGTGGTTCTCTTCAGGTTTTAGAGGCAGCATATTCCATACCTGGGAATACCACTCCAACCTATGTATCAGATACAGTGAAAGTCTTCCAGCTTTGCATGGGACACTGAACTAGAAAGAGTTATTCAGTAGGTCCAGACTGTATGCAACTGGCTAAGCCACTTGTGCTTGCTCCCCGACACATACAATAGACTAGGAGATAAATGTGGTGAAAACAGATGTATGGGGTGGAAGTGTGAGTGGCTCCACCTAATAGCACTATCAGTCACCCACTTGGGAATTTAGACTTCCCACCACCAACTCCAGGTGTTCTGGGGATATAGGTCTTGGTTCCCAAAAGGGAATACCTCCATAAGGGACACAGCAGAAGTCCCACGAACTTTAAGCTGCTGTGCAGGCATCTAGGGACCCTAATGCCAAGAGACTGTAGCCAAGAATAAGAGTCACCATTCCTGGAAGGACTAATTGAGCCTGACCATCAAAAAGAGGTAAAAATCTTGTTACACAATGGGAGCAGAATAGAATATGATTGGCACCCACGTGATTCACTTGGATGTCTCTACCTATTCTCATTCAATTTTTATGGTTTGTGGACAAATACGTGACACAACCTTAAAAGGGCATGATGATTAAGGGCTCAGATCCCTAAGGAATGAGAGTCTGTGTCAGATCCATATTATTCTAAAATTGAAGAAGTGTGAGCTGAGGATGAAGGGAATCTAGAGTAGATGATAAAGGAAGAAGTGGACAAGCAACAGTAGTGGCTGCAAGACCAGCTCAGGTGTTGGGAGGCTATAATTTGTCCCAGGTACCTTCTTAGAAATTTCTTCTGGGACAAGAGGCCCACTAGAATCTTTGAGGAGCTTATTCCAGAATTTATAACAAAAAAAAAAAAAAAAAGAATCTGAGCATTGTGAGGGTGGTCTGTAATGGATGCTCTAATATACTACCTAGATCTTCTTTAATCCTGAAGGACACAGTCCTCAAGGTTTTGGGAGTGCTTCTGGATGACAGACCCCTGATGCCAGCTTCTGCAGGAATTGAATTCACCTGGAGAGGTACCTTTCCAAGATTGCACCCCTTCCTGGGAGAAGCCTGCATCCAATGAATGGTAGACACTGTGGTGTAAAGGCCCAGAAGCCTCTTCCGAGCTGGAATAACTTTGAAGGTCCCTCCTGGCTTTAGAGTTCTCAATAGGTTTAGTTGATAACTTTGTTGAGACTGTAACATAGCCCAACTTCTCCTTTTACCCCATCTTGTTTCCTTTTTTTTTTTTGGCCAGGGATTGATCCTGTAAGCAATTCCTGTTGAACTTTCTACACATTAATCTCTATCTTAGGATCTACTCCCCTGGAAAGATGACTTGCAACATGTACCTAGCAGTCATTAACTCATTTATTCAATATATATTCTTTAATTTGAAAAATTATTATTGCTTGGCATTATGATAAATGCAGTGATGCAGAGCAAAAGTATAAAACATGGACCCTATTAATAAAGAATTTACAGTCAATTCAAGGAGATACCATATATACACAGAGAGTAAAGCAATGTTACATAAAATAAAATAAAATCTGTAAAAATTGAGAAGATGATGGTGGCCAGGGGCTCAGACTTCCCAGGAATGAGGATTGGGGTTGCATCATCAGGTAAGTCTGTCAACATCCTGGAAAAACTCCTTGGTAAAGGTAAGTACAAAGCTGGATTATATACAGTAAGTTGCTGATTGCATAGTAAAACAGCAAGAGCAAAAACTACCATCCCTTTTGCTGGAATGATATGGACTACTGTGCAGTTACCTTAGTGGGGCTTGCAGTCATCCTCCTCTATTTGTAACTATGTGGGTGTGTCTGCCCATTTTATAGGTAAAGTATTAGCAAGCTCATCTTGACACTTAACTTCCCACATGCTTAAAAAAATCATCTTACCCAGATTGCCTTTATCAGTTAAAAAAAGAAAAAGCTGACATTTTAACTCACCTTTTATTGACTCCATAATTGGTTCCAGCCCCTGACTGGGTGGGAGTGGAAGTGACAATATTGATTCTCTATGACTCCAATCCCAGTCACCTGTTGAGAAAGCAGCCCCATTGCTGAGTATGTGATCTTCATAAGTGGGGAAAACAAATTTGTTTTCCAATCAGATATGGGTAAGCAGTCCTATTCATCTAAGGTGAATCTATTTTGAAAACACATTTATTACATCTATGGACTATTTACGATCTTCAAATTTAAAGGTTAGGCCTAGGATAGCAGGGTTATCTTAGGAATGAATATTTGCATCCAGCTACAATCTTGAAAGTCTATCCTTAAAAATTGTAAGGAATTTTCTATATGTGATAAACGATGTTATTTTTTCCCTCTCTTTCTTTCTCTTTCACATACACATGCTCAAGGTAGAACTTGGACTAGTTTGTGTACATACAGAATATATATCAACATATTCATTAATTAAGCCTTACTTGTTTACTTTTTGCTACATATTTTTAAAACATAAGAAAGACCTTACAATATTCTGAGAATTGTGGTTCTATTAAAATACTAAGAGAATCTTAATAAGAACTGTAAAAATATGAAACAAAAACAAAACAACATAAATTTTCTCCTGCTGAGGTCAGTGAGGATCACATAAATTTAGGAGAGCTTGCTTAAAATAATTAGTATAAATTAAACATGACTCTTAATAGTGGTTTTGTACATTGTAATTCTTCCTAAGAGAAGACCATACTGCATTACATCTTTAATTACTGTATCAGTTAGGGTTTAATCCAGAAAGTAGATCAATTATAAGTGATATGGAAATATACATTTAATGGGCTAGATCATATGTAATTTTTGGAACTGGTTGAAAAAGTCTATGGAAAACTGTTGCTGTTCCATTTTTGTAGGTCAACAGGACTGACAGCCAGAAGAACTGCTCCGATGGAAGAAGAGTACAGCAAGAACCAACTGGAAACTACGAGGAAAAATTGGAACTCACATCAGCCTCTCGCCACCGCAATCCTTGATAAAATAAATGACCTGCAGAGGAAGCTGATACTTTTCCAATGGATGTGCACATCTCCTAGTCCAGTACTTGGAGAAGCTGAAGAAGGAAATCCAGTTGGAGCTGGAAGAGTCACAAGCCCAGCTCTGTCCTGTGCCAAGTGAGCCAGCAGATCAATGACAACATACATGAGCTACAGGGATGCATGACACCCTACATTGTCCTTCAGAGGGTAATGGCTGCTTCATTTTTACCTTCCAAATCTTGTGCAAATTTCCCTTGGGGCCATTCCTAATCTGGATCTGTAGATGCAAGGACATTCTCAAAAATGTATTTCCAGCTCAGTTAAGTTGTCGCTGAACACAAAAGTCCACTCCTTGTCTACTTGATATCCCTACCCTAGAGGTACCTCTTTAGGTGTGTTTAACTTCTACATAGATATGACAGAACATGGTGCAACTGTCCTTTCTTTTTTTAAGATATATTTATTTATTTGAGAGAGAGAGAGACAGAGAGAAAGAGAGAGAACATGAGTGGGGGAAGGGGCAGAGGAAAAGAATATTTAAGCAGACTCCACTCTGAGTGCAGAGCCTCACGGGGGCTTGATCCCACGACCCATGAGGTCATGACCCAAGCCAAAATCAAGAGTCAGATGCTTAACTAACTGAACCACTCAGGCGCCCCTGCAACTATCCTTTGTACAACCAAAAACACATTAACTCTCTCTGTATAGCAGCCCCATATGTCACTTTATTCATCTTTGGTTTATGTTCGTCTTCTTCTAGTTGAGTCGCACTCTTCCTTTGATATTCTGTGGCTTAAATATTGAACTATAAGATTAACCACTATTAACATGCCTTATATGGAATAGTAGGAAAATGGGAGGGGGGACAAAAGAATTGGTTAACATACACAAATGCACATACACACACTCACACATACAAGTGTGTGTGTGAGTGTGTGTGTGTGTATATATATGTGTGTGTATGTACACACACATGCAAAATTATGTATATAAATTAAGGAAGAAATATTCATAACTATTACAGTCCTCATTTCTGTTGTTGGTGATATGGTCAAAGCTTGTATTTATGACCTCCTTCTTCCACTACCAATTTATTTTTCCTTACTATGCACCTCATCTTGCTATAATTCCATGCCTGGTAGAGTGACTCAAACTTTTACCACAGGATAAGGTAATAATAAGAGGTGCCTTAGGTGATCTTCTGCATTGCAGAAACACCCACTCCTTATTCCCACTCTATAGGGGAAACTCAATTTTCCCCTTATAGTCAGTATCTAACACCCCAGCCACTCGTATTTGTCTTTTGATTTGCTGGTATCTGTTTAAAGGTAGTAGTCTTGACTTCCATTTTAATGGAACCCTTACTGTGTCCCCTGATAGAAGCAAGCATTCTTCTCTTGGAAAGTAAGACCCCTAAAGCACTACAGCCCAATGTTGCTAGTAGATCATTAATGGTAATAGTGAAAGGAGCTACTCTCTCCCATTCTTTGATCATGTTTTGAGAGAAATAGCACCATAATTTGGTTGCTTATATGGGGTAAATACTGTGCTTAGAGGACACTACCCTGACCCTACAAGATTCTGTCACCCAGCTAGGGTCATAACAAAATCTTCAAAAGTATCATCCTTATCCATACTTCATTGACTATTTAGGAGTTCCTTGGTCAGACGCAATGCTATGTGGCATATCATAATGAGCAAAACATATAGAGATGGTGCTTTTTAGCAAAACAAATGTGTGTGGTGAAGGCAAATCCATATCCTGACCAAGTGTCTTCCAGTGAGGACAAAGCATTGTCCCTCCTGTGATGGAAATAATCCACTGTAATCAACCTGCTAACACAGCAGAGGGTGATCTCTATAGGGAATGGTTGTGCCAGAACACCCCATAGCCCTTTTGTAAACCAGACCCAAATATTTTTTTTCAGTTGTGATCATAGGGAACTCTTCAAGAGGCCATCCTATGGTTGAGAAGGAGGAGACCATATAACAGAAGTATGGGTCCAGAGGTTCTGTGCAACTTGCTCAGGAAACTCTTATGCCTTCATGACCTGCTCAAGTTGACTATCATATCTACCACTCCCATTTGATGAGAGAGGGCTGTTTGTATACCCAACTTCACAATTTGGTGGTCAGACAATACTCAGTTCATGTTGAGTATTTCAGGTGGTATGGCAAGTTGATGACCCGTGGTCTGGCGTTTAATCTGTACTGGGGCCCAGTAACAGACCAGAAACCATTTCTTAAAAAGAGAACTGATATCCCTCCTGCTATCTTCTTCTTCTTTTTTTAACATATATTGTATTATTTGTTTCAGAGGTACAGATCTGTGATTCAACAGTCTTGCACAATTCACAGCGCTCACCATAGCACATAGCAGCAGGGGAAGAATGAAGGGGGGGAAATCAAAGGGGGAGATGAACCATGAGAGACGATGGACTCTGAAAAACAAACTGAGGGTTCTAGAGGGGAGGGGGGTGGGAGGATGGGTTAGCCTGGTGTTGGGTATTAAAGAGGGCACTCTCTACATGGAGCACTGGGTGTTATACACAAACAATGAATCATGGAACACTACATCAAAAACTAGTGATGTAATGTATGGTGATTAACATAACAATAAAAATTAAAAAAAAAAGAGAACTGATATCTGCAGAGTATGACATAGGTTTATTTCAAAATCCTAAAGGTCTTCACAGTCATTCACCTATAAATGCCTTTTAATGGCTCTCAACATCATCCCATCCCCCAAAGACACTTCAAGCACTATAAGATCATCTGGGTCATATGTCCCAAATGGTAGAGCAGTCTGCAAATCAGCCTGGACCTATTAGAGATGTCTCTTGTTCTAGGACCCACACAACACTGGATCCTTTTGAAGTTATTGGATAAATAAATATAAGAAGCACACCCAGATGAGGCATATGGTGCCTCTAAAATCCAGAGATCTTTCTAGGCATTGCATCTCTTTTGTAGTGGTAGGAAACACAAGATGCCACCACTTTTCCTTAACATTGGAAGGGATATTCCACTAATCTGGTGGTTCCAGACCACTGGTTCCTTAGATATTTCTAGGGGTGGCAGGCCTTAATTTTTGTGGGATTTATTTCCTACTACCTGACATGTGTCTATCTTACCCAGGTGCCTACAGTAGTTGCTACTCCTGCTTACCAGGTTTAATCAGCATTATGTCAACAAGGCAATGGTCTAGCATAATGTTCCTTGAAATGGTGAGGCAATTAAAGCCCCTCTGGACTCAATTATGACATAGCATTGAAGAGTTGGTATAGCCTTGAGGTAGGATAATAAAGACGTATTGCTTGTCTTTTCTACTGAAAGCAAACTGCTTCTGAGATTTTTGCTAAAAAGCATAGAGGAAAAAGTATTTGTGGAAACAATCGCTGTATCTATTGCTGATTTTCTCTAGGAAGAAAACACTAGAATAGCAGTTGGAATAGGAGCCACTATATGATTTTGAGGTTACCCACTGCATACTGCAAGATATAGCCATCTTCTGTACTAGCCAAATAGGCAAATGAAAAGAGGATGTGGTAGGGATCACCACCCCTATATCTTTAAAGCCTTTGATATTGGCAGTGATTTTTGCAATTTCTCCAGAAAGATGTATTGCTTTTGGTTTACTTATTTGGTAGGCAGAGTCACTTCCAGTGGCTTCTATTTGGCCTATGTTATCATCATTGCTCTAATTGCATGGGTTAGGGAATCAATATGGGGGGGTCTGCCTATTGTTAATTATATTACTCCATCTATGCATTTATAACATAAAATAACCCCAGCATAGCTTTGGGGGCCTGCTGGGCCCACTGGGAGATGAACATGAACCAAAATTGTTCACCTGACTTCCACAGTCCTTTACTTTGACTGGTGGACCATAACCACATTCTGTGTCTCCAGGAATTAATGTCAGTTTGGAGCCAGTGACCAACAATTCCCCAAAAGTTTGAATTATTTCTCTTTCTGAAATGCAGTAACCTTGAGAAATAGTCAAACGTCCTTTTGGGGGAAATCTGGGAAAAGACATTTATAGTGCAAATTTTTGGCTATGAGGGAGGATCTTTCTTTGTGAATAACCTGGCTTCTGCTTCATTGAAGGGGTTCTAGTTTGTAAATTAGCTCAGTGCTGGGAAGTGGTTGAGAGGCATGACCATTATAATGATTAAAGTTAGACTTCCATTCACCAGAAGAGATCTTTACTGCCAAACACATTAAGTAATACTTTAAAAGTCTGTCAATCTATTCCTTTCTAGAGACACATTATTGCCTTGTCCAAAGCTCTGTGTGGGCCTACCCACCTTGTCTCTGGCCATTAAGTGCCATAACTGGTTCTTGCCACTGCAAGATCTCATCATCCCTGTTGAATTCAATGAGACTACTTTGACTGCAGCAGTTCCCGCTGGTATTTCTGGATTACTGAGAATAGCCAGTCTAAAGCTCGCTCACAAATGTGTTCTGCAAAGCCTTTGTGAGGAGAATGTCCTCTAGACACAGAGAGTGGGTGTAAGTTGGTCCTTTTTAGAATCCTACTTTGGTTGGGTACTATCATCTCCAGGGAACCAAACAAGTTCAATCATCTAACCAAGATGACTATTAGAGCCACTCCCAGCTGCTCAAGCTAACACATTGAATCTAGAATCTCTTTTAAGTATACCTACACCAAAAAATTCAGTCTAATATATTTTTCCACCCTTACCCAACATAACTTATTATTCATTCCCAAACATACTCCTAGGGATGTTGATATAAATTGGACACATCTTGCATTCATTTTGTTTGTTTTATGGAGGAAATTTTGTTTGTTTGTTTGTTGTTATGGGTAATCATTTTTTTTTTTTTGTTTACCTTTATGGATATCCCTAGAGTCTGCCAAGACTGGATTTTGGTTATAGGTCTGGAAGCAAAAAGAGATGGTGGAGGCAGTTTTTGTAGAGGATCAGCAGTCCTTATATAGGCAAATTCCATAGGTGAATCCAAAACAGGTTTTTTAGGCAGGGGAGGCTAATGGATTTCCTCAGAGAACTTTGAAACAGTGTAGGCTACCCACTGAAGAAACTGGTACCCTTTGCCACAAATCATACATGGCATTTGGTCCAGAACTTGAAGAACTCCAGGAGGAGTCTGGGCAAGAACTGGAAGAACACGATGAGAACATGTGTGATCTGCTGGGGTCCTTGGGATTCATACAAACATTTAGAACATAACGACTGCTTCAGCCTTCCAAATCTTATGCAAATTTCTCTTCTGGCCAACCCTAACCTGAATCCACACAAGGAAGAAAATTCAGGAAAACATAGTTCCAGTTTAACTAAGTTGATACAATAAGGGAAAAAAAATCACATTTTCATATCCATATTAATGTGGCTTTATAGTCATATATACAGTAGTTTTTTATTTTTCTGTTTGGCTTTGAAGTTGATTCACATGAAGTATCAAATTCTGGCTACTATTTTCTCATTGTCATGCTGAATTCTTATTGAATCCCTTTATTTTCTTGCTTGATTATTGGATAGAGCATTTGTGTAGTCTCATTAGAAATATTACAGAGTTTCAGATTTGAGTTGTCATTGAAAATCTTTGACTGTGGCTAGGGTTTCCCAGATTAATATGTGGCTTCAATCTTCTGAACTCTCATCAATCTACATCATTATCATTTTTGCATGTAGATTTCAGAAGCACATTTTATGTGCTGACATAGCCTGCTGAAGAGAAAAAATTCTTAGATATACAATGCATATTTTAACACTAGTAACAAGATACCTTGCTGCATCTTCAAGCATGGCTGATAAATTATTGAATGCTTTATTTATTCAAATAAAAAACCCTCTAATTTGTCCTTAATATTTTCTTTTTTAATTAAAGATTCTTATTTATTTTTTGACAGAGAGAGACAGCGAGAGAGGGAACACAAGCAGGGGGAGCGGGAGAGGGGGAAGCAGGCTTCCTGCTGAGCAGGGAACCTGATGCGGAGCCTGCTGAGCAGGGAGCCCGAGGCGGGGCTTGATCCCAGGACGCTGGGATCATGACCTGAGCCGAAGGCAGACGTTTAATGACTGAGCCACCCAGGCGCCCCTGTCCTTAATATTTTCATTCAAAATCTCAGAATTTGAGAAATTTCTAGGTCCAGTGTCACATCCAATATTTCTATGCAGGAGATAGTGAATTGGAAGGGGGAGTTTAGGGTTTTTTGAGATGATATTTTACATAATATTGGGAGGAAAAAAGGTCAAAGGAAAGGTAATTATAGAGGTGATTATAGAGGTGATGGGGGACCCTAAATCTCCCATAGTGCCACCCTGAGTACTGCCACTATCTTTACTCTTGGCTTGCTGAAATCTAAGCCAAATCCAATGAAATATTTTGAGGAGCTTACCTTTCCATTGAGTAAAGAACAATGACTTGCCCCTGATGGGTTGTAATAAGACATATGATAATCCACATCTAAATCTCTTGATTTATATTTCCTCAGCAATTTGTGAGAAGTTGGCAAGAAGAAAAGGAAGGAGAGGAAATATCAGGAGGGACGTGGTCCACGGTTGTAACTCCTTTATTTATCAGACATGTGACTTTCCAGTGTGTTTGGTTTTGTACTTCTTACAAGATCTTACACATAAACAAACTGAGGGTTCTAGAGGGGAGGGGGTGGGGGATGGGTTCGCCTGGTGATGGGTATTAAAGAGGGCATGTACTGAATGGAGCACTGGGTGTTATACACAAACAATGAATCATGGAACACTACATCAAAAACTAGTGATGTAATGTATGGTGATTAACATAACATAATAAAATAAAAAAAATTTAAAAAAGATCTTACACATAGTAAACACTCAATAAAGTTTTGTTCAGCTAAAAAAATGGAGGTGATTTGCAAATATCTGAAAAGGGATCATTTACTTTTAGAATTTCACATTCTTACATAGTTTCAAACTTGAATCTCTAGTATATTTGAAAGAGGAGAAGATACAAATGACCATTTTAACTCTATTTCTTCAAGTTAGATGGAAAAGAGCTAAAGATGAAGAGGGTAGGAAGTGATAGTTGGGGCTAGGAAATAACTAGTTTTCTTTTCCCTTTCCAGGGAGTCCACTTACATATGGGATTTTCTCTAGACACAGTTATTGGAGAAAACAAGTCACTAATTCTTGACAACTGGTTTTCTCCAGTAGAACAAGTACAGTTTCCTACACCTAAGGACTTTCTATATACAGTAAATGTTAATTATTATATACTCTTATGTCCACATGTAGTCTAATTGTCTCCTTAAGTGAAAGTTTTCATAAATGCTATGATTCCTTCAATTTTTGCACATAAATAAAAATATATGTGATTAGAAGTTATATTTTCTAAGAGCTTTTTAATGCATTATGTTAATCAGTATTTGATGTAAACTATCACATATGTATGAATTTAGATGGTCCAGAAAAATAGCAGATAGAAATCATTTAGAGGAATTCCTTATGAGGTCATTTTCTGAATCAATTCTTCATATATGTTGTTATTTATATTTTAAATTTCTGATTCTTTCTGCTTTGGAGGATGGCTGAAGTTTGTCTTGAATCAGGGATTGTTTGAATTATTTAGATGCTTTCACTGGAAGTCAAAAAAAGGCTGAACTTCTGGATACAATAAGAAAATATTCTCATGTCTTTGTGTCCCAGCCACCTGAGTAAATCTGTTTTCTTCCCAAAAGAGGTCCTTTTGGGAAAAAAAATGACATCTGGATCCTTGTCTATGACTTTCCTTACCCATGTGCCCAGATCAACTATTACGGCCATTAATTCATTTAGAAGATAAACCAGTTCAGGTTGAAAAAATTTAGTTAAACTAATAGTGATCTATTTTATTATATTTTACTTTTAGATTGAATTGTGCAGAGAACATATTTTGGAAAAATGGTCTGATGAGTAATAATAAGTGTCTGTCAAGAGAATTCTTCCATATAATGAACATCCTTTTGCTAAACAGAGTTTTCCCTTGGTTGTTGTTTCCACTCTCTGAAGTAAATGAGCAAGACTATCCAAAAGTCCAGATCTATGGACAGAATCAAATCCCAAGACATCTCTAAGCCATGACAAGGGAGGACTGTGACAGTCCTGGCCCTGAATGCCCAGGCAGCTATCCTGCCTAAATCCAAATGAAGGTAAGGAACTGGTGAATCAACAGGAGTTAAATGGCATCTGACAGGAACTGGGGAATAAAGTGGATACTATAATCCATAATAACTCATGCATCTGGATTAATTCCTCAGAGAATTTCCTTTTTCTAAGTTCTGAAGGGGGATTCCTCCAAGGGTAACAAATGTTCATAAACTGCAGATCTTTTAAAGAAATAATTACTTTGCCCATAAGAGACCTAAGAGGAATGTCAGCCTGTCTCTGCTTGGCATCACTGCCACCTCATGGATTAATGAATTCTCTGTCCTCCAATTGCCTCATTATGTACCTCTGTATCATACGAGTAGCCAAATGTATCAGAATTCACTTTAATGAATGTGAGTCATTCCTTATTTTTTATGATTTAGAGTCACTGGTTTGTAAATAAGCCATTAACCCTGCTAAAAATAAGAGATACTACCTGCTGGAAAACCTGTGTAACAAAAGGGCTCATGGCCAAGAGCACCAAAGAAATGGGTGGGGAGAAGAGGGGCTATAATGGTGGAAAAAAAATACCCCCCCATTTTTAAGATTAAAAAAGCAGTCCTTTTACCAGAAAGTTTAATTTTATAGTGCTGTGGATTCACAGAGCCAAACAATTTTGCGACCATATTCGGAACCACACTCAGTCTATTTTGTAGTAAAGAATTCAAAATATCCATGTTTGTTTTCTCATAGAAAAAGAAGGCTCAGTTTTTCTGGTCATGATGCCTCTTCCAAATTCTGCAGTTAAGCATCCCCAAGAGGAGCAAACAGGAGTCTGCGGTCTGAATTAGGTGTTTCAGTATTTTAGCAGCTTCTTCAGCTAAATGATAGCTTCTTCTTAAAAGTTAGTTTCAAGTTTAACCCAGAATTCATGAAATGCATTGCTTTAAAGGGATAGTCTCTGTCTATACATGTATCTATTTGGCTTATTATCTGTCTACCCCTTTTAGAGCAGGGACTTTGCTCACTGCTATATTCCAATGCCCCAAACAGGGAGGGTTTGGCATATAGTCAGTTATCAATATATTTTTGTTAAATAACTGGCCAGAATATAGGGTTAAAATATTAAAACTTACTATAAAAATAATTTTATTAAGGCATAAACCTGGAAATTAAAATTTCCCTTAACTGGACATTGTGATATGGTTATTAAATGTAGAGTTTGTAAATGAAAAGCAGAGAAATTAATTCTATGATTTTCATTTGAAAAGTGTAATTTAAATGGACTTCTGAGATCAGATCTATTTTTAATAAAATGCCATGAACTCCATCACATTATATTGATTAGCTGCTTTGGCCAAATAGTGTTTGAAATGGTATAAGTCAAATACATTAGCCAGGTTCACTCATTCAACAAATTAGTATTAGCCCCCCTTCTATGAAAGGCTCTGCTAAATATTAGGCACAAAAAGCTAGAAAAGATATCTTTTTCTTCTCAGAGAAGCTTATGGTCCAAGAGAGATACAATAAATCAAAATGGTAGCAGTGCATAATTACTATGATTAATTCTCATTGCAGAGTGTTACCTGAGCTGAGAGAGTGCATACTAACAATTTTGGGGATCCAAAGAATGCTCCCTTGAGGAGATGATATTAGACCTATGTTGGGAAATATGAGTAGAATTTGATAAGATGAAGAAATGAAGGACACTTCAGGCAAAAGGAACTGTATGTTGAAGGTAGGGTGGTCTGAAACATCATAATGCAATTTGAATGCTGTACATAGCTCCCCATGATTGGAAAAAGACCAGCTCCAATAAAAGAAAGGAGATGATCTCATGCTCCCTGTGTGCATAGCCCTTACCAATCTTCAATAATCATCTTACAGAGCCAAAGTAGAGGGCTCACAGATACAGAGATAAATTCCAGCTTTTGTTTGTTTTGAGCGTGATTTTTGTGTGTGTGTCATTTTTGCAAACAGTAAAGGAGGAACATATGGTTTTCTCATTTTTCGTTTTTTGAGATGACATTATGTCTGAGGCATTTTGTCTGTTTCATCTCTTAAAATGGTCATTGTCAGGTATTTACTTAGAGCAAATAAACCTACATAAACTAAATCTACTGCAAAAGTGGTTTACTATACATTTTGGAATGGGCTTCTCTGATAGAAGATTCTGCCAATCTCTCCACACAGGAATTCCTCCAATCCAACTTGACAGGGTCCTAATAATGAGCGGCTCACAAACTCTAGTTTTTCAAGCACAGTTATAAATGCAATTTATATGCAGTATAAATGAATGGAAAAGTTTAATTATCTTTAGTTTTTTGCGAATCATTAAATTATAAGGTTATATTCAAAGAGAAGTGTCTTGAAGCAGGAAAGAATATGACAAGTATAAAAAATCTGAATCAGACAATGGAAAGAGAGAAAGAAAAAGAAGAAAGAAAAGAAAAGAAAGAAAGAAAGAAAGAAAGAAAGAAAGAAAGAAAGAAAGAAAGAAAGAAAAAGAAGGAAAGAAAAAGAAGGAAAGAAAAGAAAAAAGAAAAAAGAAAAGAGAGTAGAGATAATAGATGGCAATGTGCATCCTGTAGCCTGGAGTAAAGGACATATGTGGTATCCTGGAGGGAGGTTGGGCTGGAAAGGGGATCATGGGGGACCTTGGACCTGAAAACCATGGGTTTACATTTTTAATCATTGCAGTGGCATGATCTTCTCTTCATTTAAAATGTCAACGTTGAAAAAAGATGTTAAGAGCAAGATATAAAACATATATTTCCATTAAATAATGATTCTCAACATTTTCTTTCACTATTCTTTAATGTTGTCAGATAACACTTGCCTTTATACATTACTGTCTAAAGAATGTAAAGCGTTGCTCCATGATCTTCAATATAATTGTTCTTGTTATAAATAGCTATATAGATTTTCATATATGTATCCATATATATACATGAATAATACCTTTGTATAATATCCTATTGGGTTGATCTTTCTTTAAGCATTCATAAGATTTCCAAATAAACAGAGGAGTGTAATTTTTTTTGTTGTAGCATACATTCATGCCTCCTGATACATATACATTTGGACCCAAGCAATAACACCAATTGTTTTTGTTGTCTTTAAATGCAGGAAGAGTTGGAAGGAAAAGCTTCCCTTCTTTCAGCCAGATAGGTGCTTTTGTACTAAAAGACATTTGTTGAAGCATCTGTAAAATGTTATGTTTAATTAAGCACATTTTTGTTACAATGAATAAAACAGCAGAGCCAGGGTTTTTCAACCTAAGGAAAAGTAAGAAAATAATAAATAAAAACAGTACTATAAAAGCTGGTCTTCTATCCTCCCACCTATGCAGGGAACTAAAACAAACAATGACAACTAATTAGTATTGGCCCTGGTACTGTTCTAAGAAGCCAAAAATGAAACACCCACAAAAGAAAATGGTTCCTTGTTCGCTGCATCTAGTTTGTTTTCACTTTTGAATAATGAATAAATAAGATTCTGAAGATAATGCAAGAAACATGGAAGTGGAGTGGGTCGGAACAAGAGACTGTTTAAACTTGTCCTTAGTCCACAACCCAAACTGTAAAATTTTTAATTGAAAAATCTAGGAAGTTCTTCTAAGATTTCCCAGAACCAGTATTTTACTCCCCCTTTATCAAGTGATTTAGCCAAATAAATGAAATTTTAAAAAATAAGTGAAAGAAAGGAGAGGAAACAGTATCTGACAATTTTGCATGGCATACCACAAAACTGATGGATTGCTGTTGTCTAGAAGTGAGGACCCAGTCACCTTAGACATTTTCCTAACATGCCTCACAAATATTTTGTTTCCTGATTCCTTTGCCAACGAACTGACATACCATGGGTGGTGCACAGAAGTCCACTGAAAAGCTGCAGAACTGGATGTCTTTGGTAAGCATATTAAATACATTACTTTCCTCCATTTGCAGCTCTGTGTCTGATGTCATCACGTCTTCACACTTTGTTCCTCATCTTTGGTCGGACCCTTTCCCTTTATTTTATTTTTTTTGTCTGTGACCCAGCTGAGGAACCTGCAAGTCAAAGTGGCAATGAGATCTGAAACTTTTAGGGAACAGAAACAAAGGCATGGGAGAGCAATTTATGCAAAGGTCCTAACAGTCCAAAGCATTCCAGGAGTCAGTCAAATGAAAAAAATAACTAAACTTAGGGTGACATATTTGGGGATGGATTCATTGGGAAGTGGTGTAATAGACAAGCTTTAATTCCTCAAAGTGGAAGGTTAGTACACTAGATATTCTTACTTGCATGTTGCTAACAATAATAGTAGATATTCCTTCTTCTTAAGAAAAATGAAATAAGGGACAAAAATAATCTTACAAGTGAAATGGCCTTACACAATTCCAGGCACCCAGTCAACACTCAATAATATTGATTAGTACTGTAGATCAGCAGAGAAACCTACTTACAACAAACCCGAGGGGACTTGGGAAAAATAGCAATGTCTTATTTGCTGGACACAGACTTGCCCATCCTCTGATGCTGTGTCAGTATAAAATAGTTATGGTGCTAGTAGCAGTGAACTTGAACATTGAATTCTGATTGAAATTCAATCATAACCATCATCAAAACACAATTCCCAGACTGTCATATATCTTTAAGTGACAGTGGCTCAGGTTTTATTCTCAATTCAGGTTAGGAATCAAGCTAAAAACGACTTTATTCCATATCATAGTTATTCTGTTCCATCATTTTTCCTCAGAGCTTTATCAACTCTTCCTTTCTCAACTGTGAAAATGTTGATTCTCTACTATACGGCTGACTCTTGAACAGCATGGTTTGAATTATGTGGGGCCAATTCTATGCAGATTTTTTAAAAATACTGTATAGTACTGTAAGTGTATTTTCCCTTCTTATGATTTTTCTTAAGAATATTTTCTTTTCTCTAGCTTACTTTATTATAAGAATACAGTATATAATAGTGTAACATACAAGATATGTGTTGATCAACTGTTTATATTATTGGTTCTGGTGAATAGTAGGCTATTAGTTAAGTTTTGCGGGAGTCAAAATTATATGCAGATTTTCAACTGCATGGGGGAAGGATGCCCCTAACTTTCCAAGGTTATTCAAGGGTCAACTGTACTAGTTAGTTTCCCATTAAGAGGACCTATAGAAAAACTTTATTTGCTCTTTGACATTTCTCTTTATTTCAATTCTTTTAATAAGTGATTATCACTATTGGAATACTAAGAAATAAATAAACAATTATTAAAGCCATAGGCAAGTTTTTGCCCATTTGAATGAGTAGCAAATTTAGGTTGCACTATGCTGCAGGAGGTAGAAAGAAATGGAAGTCTTGCTACTGGGCACAAATTGCATCTTGCTGTTGGGCACAAATTGTTGTTGGGTACAATTTTCATAAAACAAAGACCCATTCTTCAGAAACAGGTAGGATTTTGAATCTTGTTGCCAACTCAGGTATGACAGGAAGAAGCTAGAATTAGCAGACTACACAGCAGGAACTACGAACCTAAATCAAAGTGGACTCATCCAGAATCTATCTTTGAAGAGCTAGTTTGTCTTTGACAAGTTCAGTTTCCACTAAAATTAGTACTACTCTATATTCTGTGTTGGTACTATAGTTTAAGGGCAGGAAAGAGTACTGTAAGTTTTTAAAAATTGTTAACTTTTCATATTGAAAAATAAGTAGGTCTGTAGAGCAAAGGGACACCTCATTTCAAGTCCAATGTAGGGTTTACTTGGCTAAGTCTGTTCTGAAAAGTTTGCTTTCATACAACACAGTTTTGGAACCTAGTTTGGAATTCTCTTTATCATTTACACATTTATATTCTGAATATTCTCAGTGCTGCTGGGGAGTGTTTTCGGTTCTGAGAAGCAACCAAGTGCCAATAAATGGGCAATATGGTTTCAGGTTTTAGAGAAAAAATACTGAAATCATAAAGCAAAGATCAAAAGTGCAAATGACTCTAGGGGCCCAGCAGGTGAAGAAGCAGACCAGGTGTAAGTGTGCCTGAGGGCATTGTGGGAGTAGTGTGGCCCACAGAGAGAACCAGATCACTCACAGCCAGACCATAGTCAGCAGATGCCTCTCTAGATAGTTGCTGCCATGTGAAATGCAGTTGCAGTGTTGATACAGGGGAAAAAATCTCCTGACCTTTTAATATTGTGTATCATTTTCTATCTTTTTAAAAAAGATTTTATTTATTTATTTGAGAGAGAGAGAGAGAGAGAGAGAGCGAGCACTAGGAGGGGGAGGGGCAGAGGAAAAGCAGACTCCCCGTGAGCAGGAAGCTGGGCATGGGGCTCGATCCCAGGACCCTGGGATCATGAGCTGAGCAACCTGTGCCGAAGGCAGACACTTAATCAACCGAGCTACACAGGCACCCCTCATTTTTCCATTTCTGTGTAACAATTTATCACAGACTTGGTGTATTAATTTGCTAGGGCTGCCATAATAAATTACCACAAACTTAGAGGCTTAAAACAACAAAAATTTATTCTCTCACAGTTCTGAGGGGCAGAAGTACAAAATTAAGGTGTCAGCAGGGTCGGTTTGCTTCCTAGAGTCCTAGAGTGAAGCCATTCACTGACTTCCTCCTAACTTCAGGTGACTGCCAGCAACCCTTGGTTCCTTGGCATGGCGGCTACATAAGAGCAATCTCTGCCTCCGATTTCACATGGCCTTCTTTCTGTCTCTCTGTGTCATCACCCTTTCTGCCCATCCTCATCCAGGATGATCTCATCTTGAGATCTTTACCTTAATTACATCTGCAAAACCCTGTTTCCAAATGAGATCACATTCTAAGGTTCCTGCGGACATTCCTCTTGGTGGTCACAATTCAACCCACTACACTTGGAAACTTAAAACAACACAAATCTATTATCTCACAGTTTCTTTGGGTCAGGAATCTTCCATGGGTTAGCTGGGTCTTTTGCTCAACAGCTAGCATATAGATCCTACTGGACATTCCCTATCACATGGTCTTCTCCACAACATGGCAGTTTGCTCTTTCAGGGCCAACAGGAGAAAATCTGCCTATTGTTGTCTGTCTCTGACCTCTGGACTGAGATTTAAAGACTTACTTTAGTTAGGTCAGGCTCACTCACCCAGGATAATCTCTTTTTTGATTAACTCAAGAGTCAACTGATTAAGAACCTTAATTACATCTTTGTCGTATAACATAATGTAATCCCACAAATGCTATTTCATCATGTCATAAGCTCCTTCACACTCCAGGTGAGAGGATTATACCACCTGTATTCCAAGGCAAGGAATCTTGAGGGCCATCTTAGAATCCTGCTTACCAAAATGGGCTCTACTTAAAAAAAAAACAACAACTATATATATAAGCAAAAAATGCATGCCCCATTTGCTTTGAGGTCTCAAAGCAGAGGTAGGAACTGTCTAAACTGACTGTGAAAGTGGATGTAAAAGTGTAGAAGCTATTTCCAAAAAAAATGGTAACAATGAAGAAAGAACATAGGTAGACTTCTAATGAAATCAGTGTAAAGAGAACAATTTTGGATGCTGATTAGTTTGTTTAAAAAAATGAATCTGAGAAACAAACTGAGGGTTCTAGAGGGGAGGGGGGTGGGGGGATGGGTTAGCCTGGTGATGGTATTAAAGAGGGCATGTACTGCATGGAGCACTGGGTGTTATATGCAAACAATGAATCATGGAACACTACATCAAAAACTAATGATGTAATGTATGGTGATTAACATAACATAATAAAATTAAAAAAATAATAAAATTAAATTAAATTAAAAAAACCCCAAAACTCTGAATCTTAGAATCAAGGAAAAAAAATGAATCAGTGTTCTTTAAATACTTTTGTTATAGTCTCATATGGAGTATTATTACATGCAGTATGTCCATGATTCATTATTGGATGAAAAAGCTAGCTGGAGGCACTATCTGATCCCATTTTGACCAAAAAACACCACCATCACCAGAACCCTACATGTGTCTGTATGGTACATGTGCACATGTGTGCTTATGGGTGTATATAGAAAATGAGGACCTGAAAGATACGGATTAACCTGAAAACAGTGACTCACTCTAGGTAGAGCAGGAAGAGCAGACGCTCTAATGTGATGAAGATATTATATTTTATATACTTCGGTGTATTGTTTCAAATGTCTGCAATGGACGGAAGTAATGGTAAATTTTAAAGGTTTGGTAAATTTAAAAGGAAGTTTTAAAATCAGTTTCCTTAATTTATGAAGCATCCAGCTGCTAATCCACCAGTGCGGAAGGGTGACATTGGTAAGTAAAAGAGGGTTGAGAGCAACACCAACATCACCAAACAGAAGTGGCTGCTACAGGCTCTAAATCTTTTTCTTCCACAACATTACCAAGGTTTCTCTATTTCTCCACCTTATGTTAAGCAGACTTTTAAAAATGTGGATCTATCTTCAGTCTGAAAAAAGAAAGAAGAAAGAAGAAAGAAAGAAAGAAAGAAAAAGAGAAAGAAAGAAAGAAAAAGAGAAAGAAAGAAAGAAAAAGAGAAAGAAAGAAAGAAAAAGAGAAAGAAAGAAAGAAAGAAAGAGAAAGAAAGAAAGAGAAAGAAAGAAAGAAAGAAAGAAAGAAAGAAAGAAGAAAGAAAGAAAGAAAGAAAGAAAGAAAGAAAGAAAGAAAGAAAGAAAGAAAGAAAGAAGGAAGAAAGAAAAAGAAAGAAAACCCCTGTGTGATACATTCACTGGGCATGGGATGCCCTGAGGCTGATAGATGTAGGATTACTCAATCCTTTATGAAAACTCCTCCATTGATGGAAATAGAAACCTGCTTGGCCACTAGCACCTGCTCCCTGGAGTACTTCATAATCCTCTGAACACAATAGAGGATTATAAACAGTGAAAACTCTAAAGACCTCTGGAAACCTGATGGGTCATTGAACATTATTAAAAAATAATGGCTAAGTTTAAGTTATAACTATATATTAAGACTTAATAGCAAACTGCAACCTCACTAATCACCACAATTTTATCAACAAAAATCTTAAACAGAAAATCAATTTTCTTGTTCAAAGTGGAAAGTTTGTTTAATTAGAATCAGCACTTAATAAGGGAAACACATTAACATCTTACACAGGACCATCATTTTTTAAAGCGAAGCCAAATGGAGTGATTATATGAACTTCCTTTCCAAAGGGGGAAAAAAATGAAAAGAGGGACATCTTTGTCATTAAGCATCTTTATCACTGAAGATCTGAACCTTTTCCTTGGGATAGCTATGGGACATTTAGAAAGAGTTTCTGTGTGTCCAGGGGCTGGGCCTTGTGAGTCACATTGTCAAGGCCTTTGCCTTTCCCCACACAGACACACTCTATGGCACCCACAGCACAGCATTTTTTTTACCCCCTACCAGAAACACAGAGGCAAATAATGTGGCCAGAGGAGACTTGTCCAAGGTTCATATTTGCCCTTCGACTATAACTGAGATTAGCAAATATTTTAAAAGGGATAAATTCTTAACTTAGGTGCCAGAAAGAAAAAGCAAACCAGACCCTGTGAAGGTATTTACAAAGTGGGCAAATTTGCATAACACACCGTGTCAAACACCAAGAATGCAGATAGAATGATTTTTCCTTTGGACACTGCAGAAACAGGGAGCTCAGAAAGAATGCCACTTGGGTGTTACCCTGGAGTATTCCCTGCAAAGGGGCTCTTCTGTCATGGCAGCTATGTTTCTTCTCATCTTGTGTCTATTTAAAATCTTGGACCCATCAGGAAAGTTCCCAGAAATTCTGTAGTGAATGTATTCAGTTAAGCACTTTATAAAGAAGCCTTGGCTAATACAAATCAAAGCAGCCACACTGTAAAGAAAAGGCCAAGGTCATGCAAGCATAAACTGGAATTAGCCATAAGTAAGAAGCATGAAGGTTTTGTTTACAGAACACAATGTGGAGCAACAGTTCCTCATTTTTGTGACTGATATGACCTTTTTTTAATATATGCCTGTCTCCATGAGCCAAATTAACCATACATTTTCCAGTTCCTTATATCACTCTGTTATGTGCAGCCAAAGTCTGAAAGACAGCAAGTTAATTTATGTATCCTTCCCTTGCCAAGTGTGATTAATTGATATAATATGTCAATTCCTTTTATGCAAATGTTAAAAATGCAAGATCATCTATATCCATATATATTGTAGATTAATGCTTTCAGAAGGGATGATCTCACTGGGGCAGTCACAGGCAGGAGCTTCTTCATAGTTCAATTTAGGAGATATTTGTTGCACTTATTACTCCAAAAACACTGTGCTCTGTGCTATGAAGGAAATAGGTGCCACTGTGCTCTCAAAGAGCTTAAAATCTAGTAGAAAAGATCAACTTTGCCCTCTGCAAACCTGCCATCTGCATCCGCCTGTCTTCTGGACCTCAGTAGGTGGAGCTACTCTTATATTACTAAAATCCCAAATTTAGGAGTCATCCTTTATTCCCTCTTCACTGCCTCCATCCATTTCATCAGCAAATCTTACAAGTTCTATTTCCAAAATATATCATGAATCTGCCTTCTTGTCAGCTCCTGTACCAATCCATTTCTTATCTATTGCTAAAAACAAATTACCCCAAAACTTTAGTTGCCTGAAACAATTTTTTTTTTTAATGCCTGCAGATTCTGTGGCTCAGGAATTCAGACAGAGCATAACAGAGACAGGCTGGAAGACAAAGTCATCGGGAGGGGCATTCACTGGCACTGATGCTGCCTGGGGGCTTGCAGTCTCAGTTTTCTCTCCATATGAATCTCTCTATATGGTCTCTCTGCATAAAGCACTTTGGGCTTCCTTACAACACAGTGGCTGGCTTCCCATGGAGTCAGTGCCCCAAAGAGAAACAGCAAGGAGGAAGCTGTATCCTTTTTGCTGTCTAGCCTCCAAAGTCATACCATCACTTCTACCATACTCCAGCGTTTTTAGGAGTCACAAACCTCTTTTCAATTCAAGTGGAGGGAACATTGACCCCACCTTTTTATGGAAGCAGGACCAAAGCATGTGGGATGCAAGATATTGGCATGTACCATCCTCCATACCTGGATTACTATAATATCCTTCTAACTAATCTTCCCCATTATCCACCATCTCCCTCAGTCCACTTTCCCCACCAAAGACAGAGTAATCATTCATTTTACATTGCATTTAAAACAAAAACTGTCTCTTTCTCATATAATAGAGACCTCAAATGACTTTCAACTGGACTTAGAATAATAAAATCAAAACTTCTTGCCTTGGTCCATAAAGATCTGCATGTTCCCCCCTTCCTTCATATACAAAAAGTCTTCTATTTCCTCTTTCCTTCTCCTCAGGGCTTTTGTACACCTTTGCCTCTTCCTGAAATATTTTTCTTCCACTCTTTCCATAGCTGTATTCTCCTGAATTCTCTTTACCACTTAACTCAAATTTCACCTTCTCAGGAAGGCCTTCCCTGATCACACATGATGGTTAATTTTGTGTCGACTTGACTGGGTCATGAGATGCCCAGATATCTGACTAAACATTATTTCTGGGTGTGTCTGTAATGGTGTTTATGGATGAGAATAGCATCTGAATCAGCGGACTCAGTAAAGCAGGTTGATTGCCCTCTTCAGCATGGCTGGGAATCATCCAATCCACTGATGTACTGAATAGAACAAAAGGTGAAGAGGGAATTCACCCCTTTGATGGAATGGGACTTGGGTCTTCTCTTGCCCTTGGACTGAGACTTACTCCATCAGCAACCCTGGTTCTCAGGCCTCCAGACTCTAACTAAACTGAACCATCAGCTTTCCTGGGTCTCTGTCTTGCAGATGGCTGATCATGGGACTTCTCAGTCTCCATAACTCTGTGACTCAATTCTTCATAATAAATCTCTCTCTCTCTCTCTCCTCTCTCTGCTCTGCTTCTCTAAAGAAACTGGACTGGGGCGCCTGGGTGGGTCAGTCGTTAAGCGTCTGCCTTCTGCTCCGGTCGTGATCCCAGGGTCCTGGGATGGAGCCCCGCCTTGGGCTCCTTGCTCAGTGGGGAGCCTTCTTCTCCCTCTCCCTCTCCCACTCCCCCTGCTTGTGTTCCCTCTCTAGCTGTCTCTCTGTCAAATAAATAAATAAAATCTTTTAAAAATAAAGAAAGAAACTGGACTAATGATACACCTTATCTAAAATATCTTGGCCTCCATGATAGTTTTAGTATCAATTCCTTGCTTGTTTGTTTTTGCATATCATTTATTGTAATATATAATTTCTTTACTTGCATTTGTTTCTTTTCTTCTCCTTCTTTTTCTGCTTCTCTCTTTCCCCCTCGTTCTATTTTTGGTTATCCTCCTCACTAGAATATGGTGTCCATGCAGTTATTCTCTGTCACGACCTAATACCAGCATTGCACCTGGCATATAGCAGGCACTCGAGAAATATCTTTGATATGAAAACAGTCAATATATTTTCTGACAATTATAGAAAAATCTATAATGTAAAAGTTCTAAAGAAAAGTACAAAGTTCAAAGTGAGATGGGTTACATGGAATCGGAAGGATCAGGGAACGTTTCATAAAGGCAGGTTTGAACTGGGTTTCGAAGTATGTGTGAGAGGAAAAGGAGAGAGTCACTCAAGAGGGAAAAACAGAGAATATTGAGCGAAAGTCCAGAAGGTAAGTTTAAACGGAGGATAAGATACTTAAGAAGCTAATAGAGGAAAGGAATGGAAGGGTAGTGTGGAGCCAGATAATGAATAACCTACAATGCTTTATTTAGGGATTTTAACATGATTCTACAATCAATAGGTCTGTATTTCATGGTTTTCAGCAGAGATTGAGACATGAAGTGAACTGTATCAAAAGACTGTTATGGCAATAGTATATACTGTTGAGGGATGAAATTGATTAAATGTTGTGTAAATTGTTTTCAGAGATAAGTTACCTGCCAAAGGGCTAAGTTGTCCTATAGAACTTCTGGCTAAAATCCAATCCAGAAACCCAAAGCTATTATTCTACCTTATAAACTAGACATATGATACTACTACTTCTTGTGAGCAGAGAGACCAGGGATATTCCCAAGTAGAACTTTATTTTCCCTCAAAAAGTTGAATTTACCACCAATTACTAAAATTCCTCTTCTATGATGGGGATAGAACCTAGTTATAAATGTAAATGTTATAATTTGTCAGCTTTCCTTTTAGCAATAGCATCATTCGCCTAAATGAAACATAGGTTCTAGAAAATTATTTTCCTCAACTTTAAGGTTTTAGGACCTAAATGGAGGGAAAAACTTTATGGTTAAAATGAGGGAAATGCCGGCCATTATATTAATCAGTGAATTATTCAACTAAAGGTAAACAATCTCTAAACATAGAAACCATCTGTCTGCAAGTTTCCAAGTTTGTGGAATAGCAATTTGTTACTTCCCATTTGATTAAGTTATCCCAAGAAATGTCAATGGCATTCCATTCCAAAAGGGACACAAGCTTTCTCTGTTGCAGTTTCCAATGTAAAAACTCTCTCACCTTTGTAAAATCTATTTACCTGATGGCAGGAGACCGAAAGGCTTGGAGCAGTAATGGCAATGCCAAAGCTATAGATCATCTCAACCAGGAGGATTTTGCCCCATGGTATTCTTTTCTGAGGACAGATATAAATCCAAGAGGAAAATAGCTGCTCAAGCAGAGACACAATATTACACTTGTGAATAGCAGTCTATGAGCAAAACCCTGATATTGATCTTTTAATATTTAGACCATTTCTGTTTATTACCACCCTTTGGGTGGATATTTTTATATTTCTCTTTCTGTTGACCCTCATTATAAGTATAGTTATTTTTACCTATAACTAAAGTCATAGCATAGTAAGATGGAGCCAGCAAATATCTAACAAATTGGATTTTGGTTGGAAAAAAAAATCATTTTAGTATTTCCTCCTAAGAGAGGCTTTTCTCCATATTTCTTATCACTAGATTATTGAGTGGATAAATTGTGATCAACAAGGCCTCACTTGCTGGTTGTTGGTTTGATAAGGATATTTCAGAAGCAGAGAAAAAAACTAATTAAGTTAGCCACATGGCACTTAAATTGGAGTATAAACACTTCCTAAGAACGTGTTGAGTTTAACAAATGCCTTATTACTTAAAAAAATAATCACAAAACCTGGAGTATAATAAATTCTAGTGGGAGGCCCTGGATTTGGCAGTTAGGACTAATAATTATGGTAGATTTTGGAACATAGTTGCTGACAGCATGGCTCTGGGTAAAGTTTCTCTGTGGGCACAGATCTCTACTGACATATGGGAAGCTCATTCTCGCAGCTCTCTGCCCCCATGGCGCCCCACACATCACTATTACAGCACATTGTTTTATAACTATTTATTTGTCCATCTTCCCCACTAGACTGAACTCTTTGAAGCCAGATATTTTTATCCCCATTTTCATCTCATTTGTCTCTGTAGTCCTAGTAACTAGCATAAGTCTGATCAATAGAAAAAATTCATTATATATTTATTGTGTGTATGTGGGTTTTTAAATAATCAGGGACAACTGTCTCTTAAATGATAGACTACATACACTGCTTTTTCTAGATGAGATCAATAATATCTTTAGTCATTACTCACCTTACTAGGCATCTGGTGAGAAAAAAGGATCCAGTTTAAACTCTTTTGCCCTCAGAGTTATTTAAAATTTTTAGTTATTTAAGTTTTTTAGGATTTTAATCCATGCCAATCCTTGCCAACCATTTCAATCATTCCTCAGGCATAATAAACTTTGTATTCATTCAACAAGATCTTCTTATTCTATATATTTGCTGGATTCCTTTAAGGGATTAATCTGTTTTCTCCTTAAGAAATGAAATGAAATGTTTCAATGCACCAGCAATGGTAGAGAATAAGTTAAACACCAGTGTACCCTCACTCAGTTTTATCAAATTTTAACACTATGTTACATGTGTTTCTCATAATTTTTAAGAAGTTAAACATCGTATGTATAATTAAGGGTCTCCATGTACCTCTCCCCATGACTTCTCTCTCTCCCTAGCATCCTATAGATATTTTTATACCACTTGGCAACCACTTTTGTCCTATAAGCATTATAGATTATATTTTGCATATTTCAATCTTCATACAAATATTATAAGATGTTATATATATTTACTTAATTTATATTTATTGCCCATTTATTTGATTTATTTATTCAACTAATATGTATTGACCTTCAACTATGGATCAACCATGGTGGTGAAGATATAGCAGTGAACAACACCAATAAACTCCTGCCTTCATGACATGTTCAAAAAGAGGCACATAGAAAAGGAACAAATAAATATGTAAACATTTAATATCTCAAATGACGCTAAACACTATAGAGATAAATCAAGCAGTGAAAAGGAAATGAATAGTATTTGGGATGCAAAGTGATCCGATAGTTGTTATTTTAAATTGAGTTTTATAGAAAGACTTTAATATTAAAGAGATTTTGGAGCACAATATGAAGACTGTGAGAGTGTGAGCCCAGAAAACAAAAGGGAAATAAAATTACAGGCAAAGAGTACATCAAGTGCAAAGGTACTGAGGTAGAAAATTCTCTAGATTGGTTGACAAACCACAAAAAAATATTGTATTGGGAGCAGAGAGCACACCATGAAGGGATTTTCAGCCACTGAAAGAACTTGGCTTTTATTCTGAGTAAAATGAACAAACTTTGAAGAATTTTGAAGAAAGACATGATATGCTAACATTTATATTAAAATTGTATTAGTTTTGCTGTCATATGGAGAACAGACCATAGAAGAGCAGTGACAAAAGCAGGGAGACCAGTTAGGAGGACTTTTCAGTGATCCAAGCTGAGATGTCCGTGGCTGGTCAGAAGTGGTCTGATTCTGGAGATATATATATATATATATATATATATATATATATATATATATATTTAAGGAAGAGCTGACAGTATTTGGTGATGATTGGATATGAAGTTTGAGGAACACAGGAGTTAAGAATTACTCTAAATTTGGGACCTAAACAACCAAAAGAACAGTGTTTTCCTTAACTGAGATGGGGAAGGTTATGAGAAAAGTCAGAGAGAAAGATTTGGAGTTTGATTTTAGACCTATTAAGTTTGATATGTCTGTTAAACATCTAAGCAGAAGTGTTCAGTGATAAATTAATATCATTATGGAGTTCAGAGGAAGATGGAATCAATCAAGATATACAAAATGGATTCAACCCCATTGAGATGATGTACAAAGCCATAAGACTGGACGAGATCGTTTAAGAAGGAGATGAAGATAGAGAAGTCAGAAGACCTGAGAATGAAGCCCTCATGTGTTCAGTGTTTAGAGTTTGGGGAGATAAGGAAGAATGAACAAAGGAGACAGAAAAGAATTAGCCAAAGAGGTAGGAGGAAAATAGAGAAAATGACATGCTGAAATGGAATCAAAGAAAATGTTTCAAATAGAGAGCGATCAACTGTGCTATATACTGATAGAAAGTCAAATATAATAGTACCAAATATGCAATAATATAAAAATTGACCATTGGAATAAACGATGAAGAGGTTACTGATAATTTTTGACAAAGACCTCTTCCAGTGAGGTGGTGGGAAAATGTGTTGAATAGAGTGGGTTTAAAAAAGAAAGGGGGGGGAGGAGCAAGATGGTGGAGGAGTAGGAGACCTAAATTTCATCTGGTCCCAGGAATTCAGCTAGATAGGGATCAAACCATTCTGAACACCTATGAACTCAACAGGAGATCGAAGAAAAGAATAGCAGCAACTGTCTGAACAGAAAAGCGACCACTTTCTGGAAGGTAGGACATGTGGAGAAGTGAATCCAAGGCGATATTCGGGAGGATAGACAGTGGGGGAGAGGGCCTCCATCAGCCACTACCGTCAAGTGATAAAGCAGCCAAGCACAAAATTGGAACTTGTAGAGGTCTGCTCTACTGAGGGACGTCGCTCCAGTGGCTAAGCAGGGGGTGGAACCCTCGCTGGGACAGTGTGGTCTCAGGACCCTCAGGGTCACAGAAAGACCAGGGGTGCCTGAGTGCGGCAGAGCTCCCAGGTAGCGGAGCGGGGAAGCTGGCTGCAGAGATGGAGCCGAGGAGTGGGCGGGCTCTCAGCTTGGGGTTGCCATAAACCATGATCCACAGCATAGTCCAGCCACTGCTTTTCCAGCAGGGACCCAACAAGCAGCAGATCTGGGGAGATTCCCCTTCCTCCCCCAGGAGGAGTGGCTTGGGAGTGCACCGCAGGGATCTGCTGGGTTTGGAGACTCCACACAGGGTTGGGTGACAGAGATAGAAATGCTCGGTCACAGGCCAGGTGAGCTCAGAGTTTGACCGGAGACCAGGGAGACGGGAGTGATTGACTGCTTTTCTCTGGGGGTGCACTGAGGAGTGGGGCCCCGAGTTCTTGGCTCCTCCGGGGTGGAGATTGGGAGGCCGCCATTTTCACTCTCATCCTCCAAAGCTGTGTGGAAAGCTTGCAGGGAACAAAAGCTCCTGAGAGCAAACCTGAGCAGATTACTTAGCTTGGACCGGCAAGGGCGAGGCAATTCCACCTCTGGCAAAGACATATGGGAACCATGGCAACAGGCCCCTCCCCCAGAAGATCAGCAAGAACAGCCAGCCAAGACCTAGTTTAGGGGTCAATAAGAACGGCAGAAATCCAGTGCTAGGGGAATACAGCACACAGAATTCATGGCTTTTTTCCCCCTGATTCTTTAGTCCTACAAAGTTAATTTTTTTAATTTTCTTTTTTTTCTTTTTTTTTTTTTTGAATTTTTCTTTTTCCCTTTTTCGACCAACATCTTATCAATCCCTTTTTAAAAAATCTTTTTAATTTTTCATTTTTAGAGTCATATTCTATCCCTTCACAGTAGTTAACCTTATTTTTGATATATATATATATATATATAAGTTGTTCTCTCTTTAAAATTTTGGGATACAGTTTCTTCTAACAGACCAAAATATACCCTAAATCTCTAGTGTATGGCTTTGTTCTAGTCTCCTGCCTGGTCACATTCTCTCCCTTTTTTTTTTTTTTAATTTAATTTCTCTTCTTTCTTTATTCAACCAACTTCTTATCAATTCCTTTTATAAAATCTTTTATAATTTTCATCTTTACAGTCATATTCCATCCCTTAATCATACTTACTCTTATTTTTGAACATATATAAGCTTTACTTTCTTTAAAATTTTGGGAGGCAGTTTCTTCTAACAGACCAAAATATGCCCAAAATCTAGTGTGTGGCACTGGTCAATTTACCAACCTGATCATAATTGATCATATTCTGTTTTTTTTTTAATCTTTTTCTTTTTTTTTTCTTTTTTCTGTCTTTCCCTTTCTTTTCTCCCAGTTTCAGGTCTCTTCTGATTTGTTTAGTGTATATTTTTCTGGGGTCTTTGTTACCCTGTTAGCATTTTGTTCTCTCATTCATCTATTCTCCTCTGGACAAAATGACAAGATGGAAAAAAATCACCTCAAAAAAAAAGAACAAGAGGCAGTACCGACTGCCAGGGACCTAATCAATATGGACATTAGTAAGATGCCAGAACTAGAGTTCAGAATGACAATTTTAAAGATACCAGCTGGGCTTGAAAAAAGCATGGAAGATATTAGAGAAACCCTTTCTGGAGGAATAAAAGAACTAAAATCTAATCAAGTTGAAATCAAAAAGGCTATTAATGAGGGGCAGTCAAAAATGGAGGCTCTAACTGCTGGGATAAATGAGGCAGAAAAGGGAATTAGTGATATAGAAGACCAAATGATGGAAAATAAAGAAGCTGAGAAAAAGAGAGAGAAACAACTACTGGATCACGAGGGCAGAATTCGAGAGATAAGTGATACCATAAGATGAAACAGCATTAGAATAATTGGGATCCCAGAAGAAGAAGAAAGAGAGAGAGGGGTAGAAGGTACATTGGGGCAAATTATAGCAGAGAACTTCCCTAATTTGGGGAAGGAAACAGGCATCAAAATCCAGGAGGTACAGAGAACCCCCCTCAAAATCAATAAAAAGAGGTCAACACCCCAGAATCTAATAGTAAAACATACAAGTCTCAGAGACAAAGAGAAAATCCTGAAAGCAGCCGAGGAGAAGAGATCTGTAACCTACAACGGTAGAAACATTAGATGGGCAACGGACCTATCCACAGAGACCTGGCAGGCCAGAAAGGACTGACATGATCTATTCAGAGCACTAAATGAGAAAAATATGCAGCCAAGAATACTATATCCAGCTAGGCTGTCATTGAAAACAGAAGAGAGATAAAAAGCTTCCAGGACAAACAAAAACTAAAGGAATTTGCAAACACGAAACCAGCCCTACAGGAAATATTGAAAGGGGTCCTCTAAGCAAAGAGAGAGCCTAAACGCAACATAGACCAGAAAGGAACACAGACAATATACAGTAACAGTCACCTTACAGGTAATACAGTGGCACTAAATTCCTATCTTTCAATAGTTACCCTGAATGTAAATAGGCTAAATGCCCCAATCAAAAGACACAGGGTATCAGATTGGATAAAAAAACAAGACCCATCGATATGCTGTCTGCAAGAGACTCATTTTAGACCCAAAGACACCTTCATATTGAAAGTGAGGGGGTAGAAAACCATTTACCATGCTAATGGACACCAAAAGAAAGCTGGGGTGGCAATCCTTATATCAGACAAATTATATTTTAAACCAAAGACTGTAATAAGAGATGAGGAAGGACACTATATCATACTTAAAGGGTCTATCCAACAAGAAGATCTAACAGTTGTAAATATCTATGCCCCTAACATGGGAGCAGCCAATTATATAAGCCAATTAATAACACAAGCAAAGAAACACATCAACAACAATACAATAATAGTGGGGGACTTTAACACGCCCCCTCACTGAAATAGACAGATCATCTAAGCAAAAGTTCAACAAGGAGATAAAGACTTTAAATGAGACACTGGACCAAATGGACTTCACAGATCTATTCAGAACATTCCATCCCAAAGCAGCAGAATACACATTCTTCTCTAGTGCCCATGGAACATTCTCCAGAATAGATCACATCCTAGGTCACAATTCAGGTCTCAACCAGTACCAAAAGATTGGGATCTCTCCCTGCATATTTTCATACCACAATGCTTTGAAACTAGAACTCAATCACAAAAGGAAAGTCGGAAAGAACTCAAATACATGGAGGCTAAAAAGCATTCTACTAAAGAATGAATGGGTCAACCAGGAAATTAAAGAAGAATTTTAAAAACTCATGGAAACAAATGAAAATGAAAACACAACTGTTCAGAATCTTTGGGATGCAGCAAAGGCAATCCTAAGAGGAAAGTATATAGCAATACAAGCCTTTCTCAGGAAACAAGAAAGGTCTCAAATACACAACCTAACCCTACACCTAAAGGAGCTGGAGAAAGAACAGCTAATAAAGCCTAAACCCAGCAGGAGAAGAGAACTAATAAAGATCAGAGCAGAAATCAATGAAATAGGACTAAAAAAACCAGTAGAACAGATCAATGAAACTAGGAGCTTGTTCTTTGAAAGAATTAACAAGATTGATAAACCCCTGGCCAGACTTATCAAAAAGAAAAGAGAAAGGACCCAAATAGATAAAATCATGAATGAAAGAGGAGAGATCACAACCAACACCAAAGAAATACAAACAATTGTAAGAACATATTATGAGCAACTATATGCCAGCAAATTAGATAATCTGGAAGAAATGGATGCATTCCTAGAGATGTATCAACTACCAAAACTGAACCAGGAAGAAATAGAAAACCTGAACAGACCTATAACCACTAAGGAAATTGAAGCAGTCATCAAAAATCTCCCAACAAACAAGAGCCCAAGGCCAGATGGCTTCCCAGGGGAATTCTACCAAAAATTCAAAGAAGAATTAATACCCATTCTTCTGAAACTGTTCCAAAAAATAGAAATGGAAGGAAAACTTCCAAACTCGTTTTATGAGGCCACCATTACCTCGATCCCAAAATCACACAAAGACCCCATTAAAAAGGAGAATTACAGACCAATATCCCTGATGAACATGGATGAAAAATTCTCCTCAAAATACTAGCCAGTAGGATCCAACAGTACATTAAAAGGATTATTCACCATGACCAAGTGGGATATATATATATAAAGATGTGGTATAGATATATAGTGGAATATTATGCATCCATCAAAAGGAATGAAATCTTGCCATTGCAACGATGTGCATGGAACTGGAGGGTATTATGCTGAGCGATATAAGTCAGTCAGAGAAAGACGTGTATCATATGATCTCACTGATATGAGGAATTCTTAATCTCAGGAAAAAAACTGAGGGTTGATGGAGTGTTGGGGGGTGGGAGGGATGGGGTGGCCGGGTGATAGACATTAGGGAGGGTATGTGCTATGGTGAGCACTGTGAATTGTGTAAGACTGTACCTCTGAAACAAATAATACATTATATGTTAAAAAAAAAAAAGTAGGAAGGGAAAAATGAAGGTGGGGAAATCGGAGGGGGAGACGGACCATGAGAGACTCTGAACTCTGAGAAACAAATAGGGTTCTAGAGGGGAGGTGGGTGGGGGGATGGATTAGTCTGGTGATGGGTATTAAGGAAGGCACGTACTGAATGGAGCACTGGGTGTTATATGCAAACAATGAATCATGGAACACTACATCAAAAACTAATGATGTAATGTATGGTGATTAACATAACATGATAAATAAAAAAGAAAAGAGAAAGGAGAATTTTTGGTAGGAACACAGCTGTGTGACTCAACATTTTTCCCTTTGTCTTGGACAAAATACATTTTCTGAAAGTGCAGGGCTCAACCTAAATTATATAACCCGTATCATTTTGCCTTCAAGTATTATAACTAGAATGAACAAGGCCGGTGGCAAAATCCTAGTGGATCTGGATAGCTTATAAAATCAGTGATTTCAGAGCTAGATAAAAATGAGTGGTATTTACCAGAAATAGCCTACCTCTATAGAAATAAAAAATGAGACATCTTAGGGTTCTGTTTCCTAGAAGATTACCCTGGCTCTATTCAACTGCTTGCAAGAAATTTCTGATAGTTATTAGTCCAGGAAAATACAATTCATCCAATAAAAAGCAATAAAAAATTATATGGCACAGTATCAATACAAGGATAAGAAAAAAATTAGATAAAAGCAACAAAAGTTATCAGTAGGTAAAAGACACTCATAAAACCTTGGTACCATAGGCTAATACAAATTTTCACTAAGGATTTTGCCATGGAAATTTCCAAACTTGATAAAGTAATTACATTTCTGAAGGAATATTATAAAACAGAAATATAAAATATAAGGAAAAAGATGTTGATAAATAGATTAAATGTCATCTGATAAAACTCAGAAATGAAGTAAATATCTCTCTTACAAAAATAAAGTGCAATTGAAAATAACACAAAATAGATTATATATCATGGAACAGAGCAAGAGACACAAGAAATGAGAAAAGCAATCTAATTGAAACAGAAATTAAGAGTTAAAAAGGATTCGAGAGAAAATTTTTGTTGTAAAATACAGGCAAAAGAGAACCAATATATGAATCACTGAAAAAGGAAAGCAAAATGATGGAACACAATAACACTGAAAAATATAATTCAAAAACTTTCTTGAAATACAAGAATACTTGAATCTATGTATTAAAATTTCCCATGTACCATAGAAAATTAAACACAACACAGAGCACTCAACACTAAAATATATTTTAATAAACGTGTTAAGCTTTAATTAGAAAGAAAGAAATCTTTGGTAGCCAAGACTAGAGAAGAAATTGCTTACTGTTAGCATCATCATATATCTCAGGCTTTTGGGGGAGGGGCAAAAGGGGAAATGCTATCTTGGTTTATGGCTTTTGTTCCAGTATAATTACTATTAGAACACTCCTTTTCTCTTAAAATTGCCCGTTTGAACAATAAATTTCATAAGCACCAAATTGGTATCATGTTTTTCTACAGTAGTCTTCACGAGTTAGTAAAGGAACATTTACAAGCTTATATTCAGGCAAAATTATCTCCAATTGTAAAAGCTATAGATAAGCAGTTCTGATGTGTAAGATAAGAAGAAATATTGTTCCAATGAAGCTATCTTGAGGAACCTTCTAGATGAGTCAAAGATGAAGTAATGAAAATGGATGGAGATTTCCTTAATGCATGACTTTATCAGCCCATAAGCCAACACCGGACGAACGGGGAAAGACTAGAGATATTTCCCCAGAAATCATGCAAAACAAAATGTCCACCATTATCATCAACACAATTGAAAAGAAGAAGTACGTAGGGGCATAAAACCTGAAAAGTAAGAGGTGAAATGATCATTTTTGCAGATGTTATATCTGTATACCTGTATAAGCCAAGAGAATCTATTGAAAACTAACATAAATAAGATAATTCCATCAGGTAATATAGTATAAAATCAATATAAAAATTAGATTTTATATATACTAATAATAAACAGTTTGAAGGTTGGAATTGTAATTCCAATTAGAAAAGTCTTATTTTCACGAGGAGTAAAAAATACAATAAAATACCTGAGAATGAAAGGACATATTTAGGATTATATGAAAGAGATTTGTCAGAAGAAATATGCAAAACTGTATGAGAGAATTGTTGCTTAAATGAATAACATACCAAGTTCTTGGGTTAGAAACTCAGCATCACAAAGATGTCAATTCTCTGCAAGTTAACTTACAGAGTTAGTTTATAAATGTAATGGTTCACAATTAAAATACATAGGATTGTTGAGGCAGTAGAAAAACAGATGCTATGTTCACATAAAAAAATAAACAAGAATAGAAAGAAATTCTGAAAAAGAAGGGCAATGATAAGGAGATTAGCTCAATTAGATATTAAAAACTTGTATTTAAAGTCTCAATCTTACAATTGAAACAATATGATACTGGTACATAGACAAACAAACCATTTTCAGGAATATAGAAGTATAGAAATAGCCTTAAGTTGACATTTCAAAGGTGGAATATTCAATAAATGGAGTAACCTGGTAGCCATCTTAAAAAAATAAAATTAGATCCATACTTATACCGTATTCAACCATAAGTTCCAAGGGATCCAGAGATTGAAATGTTTTAAATAATTAGTCATTAAAAGCACTAGAAGAAAACTTAGGAAGATTCTTTTACAACTTTGGTGTGGGACCAGTTCTTCTAACCAAGACATAAAATCCACATGTTATAAAACAAAAAGAAATTTCTACATGGCAGAAAAAAATCACTAAGGTAAATGCCAATGACAAAAAGGAAAAAAAAAACATTTCACAGACAAAATAACTAATAGTTAAAGAGCTCTTAGAGATTGGGAAGAGCAATAATCGAACTGAAAATATGACAAAAGATAAAAATAGACAATTTCTAGGGAAAAATAACAAGTTTTAAACCTATGAAAAGATGTTCAACTTTGTTTAGTTAGAGAAATGCAAGTTAAAACTATTTACCATTTTCTACCTATAAAATAAGAATTTTTTTTATTTGATAATAGAATTTCTTGTAGAGGCTATGAGGAAGTAGATGCCCTCATATATTGTTGAGAAAAGCTTAAATTGACACAATTCCTATAAAAAGAAATTTACTAATATCTATCATGCATTTTTGCTTTGACCTAGGAATTCCACTTCTGGAAAGTTATCTGCATGTGTTTATGCACATGCAAAATAGTATATATAAGGTCATTCATTACTGCCTTATTTATGAATACAAAAGCATTGAAACAATCTAAATGTTCATCAATAGGAAAGTGGTAAAATAAATTATATGGTACCTCCATTCAATCAAATACTAGGCACTTAGAAAAAAATAACTGAAAAACTCTTATGTGCTAGTGTGAAATGGCCCCCAAGATACCTCATTAAGTGAAAAAAGAATTCTGCTGCAGAGTCAGTGTAAATACATTTTCATTTGCTTTTGTGTGCACAAATAAGCTGAATAATTTACAAGAAAATAACAGAAGAGAGTACAAATTATGTAGAAGAAAGACTAGAGTAAAAGAAAGTTTTCACTGCATATATATATTTTTTTAGATTTCTGAAATGGATGATTATATTATCAATTGAAAATATTAAGTTGATAAAAGACACTGAAACAAATATTGTGGTTAATATTTTGAGGCATTTGCTATTGCTTTAGGTAAGGGAACTTAGAAAGATAAAGAAATAGAATGGGAGGAGAGGAATTAGAGACATCAAATATAGTCAACTTTTTCAAAGAGTTCTGTTATAAAGAGCAGGAAATGGGACGGTAGCTGGAAGAATGAGTGTAAGATGAAAGAGGGTATAGCAAGTTGCATACTCATGGGAATAATCCAGTAGAAATAAAAAATTTGCTGTTGCAGGAAAAAGAGAAATTCTTAGAGTGGTGTGCTTGAGTAGGTGAGAAAAGATGGGATCTAATGCACAAACTGTGATTAGCATTAGGTTTTGATATTTGTCCATGATGATAGGTGTAGCTCTTGGCCATTATTGTAACTGTGTGTAGTATCTCTTTATATGATTATACCAGAATATTATTTATCCATTCCTCCCCTGGAAGATATTTAGGTTGCTTTTATTTATTTATTATTACAAATGATATTGTTAAGTATAGTCTTGTGCATGTCTTTTGGAGAACCCATGTTAAAATTCTCCTCGGGTTTATATCTTAGAAGTACAATTGCTGGATTATTTCTTATGAACATTATCAATGTTCCTTGACATTGCCAAATTACTTTTTTTTAATTCTTTTTTTATTATTATGCTCAATTAGCCAGCATATAGTACATCATTGGTTTTTGATGTAGTGTTCAACGATTCATTAGTTGTGTATAACACCCAGTGCTCATCACCACACGTGCCCTCCTTAATACCCATCACCTGGTTACCCCATCGCCTCTGTAACCCTCAGTTCGGTTCCCAGAGTCCACAGTCTCTCATGGTTTGTCTCCCTCTCTGATTTCTTCCCATTCAGTTTTCCCTCCCTTCCCCTGTGGTCCTCCATGCTATTCCTTATGTTCCAAATATGAGTGAAACCATATGATAATTGTCTTTCTCTGCTTGACTTATTTCACTTAGCATAATCCCCTCCAGTTTCATCCATGTCAATGCAAATAGTGGGTATTCATCCACAACGGCCAAATTATGGAAGGAGCCAAGATGCCCTTCAACAGATGAATGGATAAAGAAGATGTGGTTCATATATGCAATGGAATATTACTCAGCCAAATTACTCTTCATATTGGTCATAGCAATTTATATTCTTAGCAGCAGTTTGTGGGTTTTTTATTGCTCCATAGCCCTACATTTTAAATCTTGTCAATGTGATGAGCATGAAATGGCAGAAGGTTGATCATCTTTTCTAATATTTATTGGACATTTAAGTGCCTTCTTTAAACTACTAGTATTTGCCCATTTTTGATTAGATTATCTTTTTCTTACTTATTTTTAGGATTTCTTTATATATTTTAATACTAATATTTTAAAGCAATTGCTAACATTTATTGATTGCATATAATTGGCTTGGCCCTGTTTGGGGCATTGTATATTTATCGACTCATTTGATCTTTACAACTAACCTAAGAGGTGGGGAGACCTATTATCCCTATTTTGTATATACAGGGAACTGAAGCACACAGATGTGAATTAACTTGACCAAGTTTATCCAGCTAATAAGTGGTGCAATCTGGTTTTGAACTCAGGTAGTTTAGCTCACTGTTTCCCAATCCTGTTTTGATTTTATCTATTCAAAAGATCTTCTCCCAGTCTCTGACTTGCTTTTCCATTTTGTTTATGGTATCTATTCATATGCAGACTTTTTTCTCTTTTTCTTCTGTTCTTCTTAATATACTCAAATCTATCAATATTTCAGTTACTTACAAACATATCCTTTGCTACCTAAGCATCATAATATTATCCTTTATTTGCCTTACAAATTTTTAGAATTTTACCCTGAACATTTGATCCGAATCTCGCCCTAGGAATAATCCTTCCTTCTTTGGTATAGTTTGATCTTGAGACCTATCATTATTACTACATGCCGTGTAGATTACCAATTTCCCCATCACCAATGATTAATTAGTCCACTGGTTTATAATGTCACCTCTATCATATATCAGGTTTTCATATAGTAGCTCTATTTCTGGATCTCTATTCGGTTCCTTTGGTCTATTTGTTGATCTCTGCTTTCATATACACTATCTTCATTTCCATAGCTTCCTAAGGACCTGCCTGCTCCAATGTATTCCTCTTTAATTTGCCTTAACTCTTGCTTTTGCCTTTTGCTCTTCTAAATTAACTTTTTTAAGTTTTTATTTTAATTCTAGTTAGTTAAGATACAGTGTAGTATTAATTGCAGGTGTGCAATATAGTGATTAAGCACTTCCATACATCATCCAGTGTTCATTACAACAAGTGCACTCCTTCATCCCCATCACCTATTTCATCCATCCCCTGCCCACCTCCACTCTGGTAACCATCAGCTTGTTCTCTATAGTTAAGAGTCTGTTTTTTGGTTTGCCTCTCTCTCTCTCTTTTTCTCCCTTTGCTCATTTGTTTTGTTTCTTAAATTCCATATGTGAATGAAATTATATGGTATTTGTCTTTCTCTGACTAACTTACTTCACTTAGCATAATATTCTCTAGCAAATGGCAGGATTTCATTTTTTTTTATAACTGAGTAATATTCCATTGTGTATATATATATTTATATATTTATATACACCACATCTCCTTTATCTACTCAAGTATGTTAACTTTAGAAACAGTGTGTCTAGTTACATGAAACACCCTGATTAGATTTTTAATGAAATATGTTGATTACTTTTCATAGAATTTATATCATTGCAATATTGAGTCTACATTTAAATTAACACCATATATCACTTCATTATTGGCTTTTTTCATGTCATTAAAAATTTTTGTAATTTCTCCATAAATTCTCAGAGATTTTGTTATATTTATCCTTACATGCCTCTTTATTTTGTAGCTAAAAATAAAACAAAATGGAATTTGCTTTCTATTATATTATCCAAAGGTTATTTTTATACAAGAAAACCATTGATTTGGTCATTTTGGATTCATATCTAACAATATTAGCATTCATATCTGCTCTAATAGTTTGAATATTGTCCAATTAAATAATTGTATCATCTAGTAAAGAATAACCTCTTCCTCCCCCTATTCTAATAAGTATAGTCTCAGGACAATATTGAATAGAAATGCTGAGTGCAGGAATTATCATTTGCTCTTTACATTAATGGGAATGTGTCTAGAATCTTAACATTAAGTATGATGTTTGCTGCAACTTTCTGAAAAATGTAGCTTAACATCAAAACTCATTTATAAAACAGTAGATATGGTGACTATAAAGAGAGTATACTTTTACTTTTCAATTCAATTTTTAGTTGCAATTGGTTTATTTATTTTTTCTGTTCTTCTTGAGTTAGAGTTGGTAATTAATATGAACAAAAATAATAAACATTAATACTCATCAAGCACTTAATATTTGCCTGGTAGACTTTCATGCATGTTATAATGTTATTAATTCTTTTTATCATTTTTATGAAGCACTCTGATTATCCACATTTTCCAGATGGGAAAACTGAGTTTAATTAATTTGCTCAAGATCATACACTTCAGAGACTGCCTTCAATCATTATGCCAAGCTGCTTCTAAAAGAAAGAAAAATGTTTTTTTCTAGAAAATTTTTTGTTTCTTCTGAATTTTCAATTAAGTTGAAATAAATTTGTCTATTTTCTGAGTATTTTTAAGTCTCAAATGCATTTCTACTTATAGCCTCCTTTCCATTTCTAATCTTGTTTATTTCTGCCTAATTATTTTAGATCACTCTTGCTTTAAAATTTTCTACTTATTCATCTTTTCAAATAACCAGCTTCGTGGTTATTTTTGCTATTATTTCTTTGTTTTTTACTTTATTAAAATCTGCTCTTATCTTTATTATTTCCTTCCTTCAACATTGGTTTATTCCGATGTCCATACATTCTAAAATTGAAAGTTTAACTCCTGTGTTTTTTATTCTTCTTTTTTTATTTTTAAAATAAATTTTTATTTATTTATTTGAAAGATAAAGAACAATAGGGGAGGAGGGGCAGAGGGAGAGGGAGAAGCAGATTCCCTGCTGAGCAGGGAGCCTGACATGGGACTCAATCTGAGGATCCTGGGATCATGACCTGAGCTGAAGGCAAACGCTTAACCAACTGAGCCACCCAGGCACCCTTATTCTTCTTTTTTAATGAATGCATTTGTAGATTATACATTAATCTGTATGTATGGCATACACTGTATCCCTAAAGTTTTGATGTGTAGTAGGTTTATAGTCATTAATTATAGATATTTCCTAATTTTCATGGTATTTCTTTATCTCCTGAGTAGATGTTTAAATTATTAAATATACATGGTGTGAGGAAGAAACTTTTCACTATTGTTTTCTAGTGATCAGACAATGTGATCTATATAATATACATTATTGGAATTGTATTATGACAGGTATTTTTATCTAGTACATGGTCAATTTTTGTAAAAGTTCCATTTGTACTTGAGAAATATATAGCCTGCTCTCATAAGTTATTTTTAATATACCTGTAAATATCACACTTACCAATTCCACATTCTTATATAAGTATTTTTGTAGACATGCATTTCAATTCCCTTGAGTAAATACCTAGGCGTGGAACAGTTGGGTCATACATAGGATTTAAGTATGCTTAGCTGTATAAGGAATTGCCATACTGTTTTTCCAATGTGGTTGGAATGTTTGCATTTCCACCAGCAATGTATGATATTTCCAGTTGTTTCACATCCTCATCAGCACTTCAAATTGTCATTCTTTTTAATTTTAGTAAGTTGTAGTTCATTAAGGCTTTTGTTTTCCTTTTCCTGACTAACGATGATGAACATCCTTCCATATGTTTAATGACCCTTTGTATATCTTCTTTGGTAAAATATCAGTTGAATTTTTTTGCCCTTTTGTTTTTTATTAGATTGGATATACTAGATTGTAAGAGTTCTTTATATATTCAGAATAGATGTACCTTTCTTCCAGTCTGTGCTTTTATTATGATTTTCTTAATGGTGTCTTAATGGTGTCGATAGTACAAGTTTTAATTTTTTATAAAGTAGAATTTATAAATGGTGATAAATCTACCCCTTAGGTTGCAAAGTATTCTCTAGAATTTTACATAAAATTCTAGAAATTTTATAGTTTTAACTTTTATATGTATCTCTATGACCCATTTTGAATTAATTTTGAGGGAAGACAGTTATAAGAGGAGTCATCTCCTGCTAATCGCTCCATAAGGTGCAGCATAAGAACTCTAATTATCTTAAACTTTGAGTTATCTCACAGGCAAAACACATGCAGAAAATAACTTGCTACACAAACCTGGGTCTAGAAAAATCAAAACTAATCTTATTTGCTAATGCAATTGCCATCACTGCTGCATTTTCTTCACAACATTACATGCAACTCTTGCTATCTTTCTCAAAGCCCAGTTCGAATGCCATGAATTTTTCTTTGATCAGTAGATTTGAAAAAGAATGATACCTTCCTTTAAACTCCCAACACACTTTATCCCAATGTTTCAGGCTCTTATCCCTTTCTACCTTACAGTGAGGCTATTTGGTATTTACCCTATTTCCCCTCTAGAAGAAAAGCTCTTTGAGAGCAGGACAGTTGTATTATTTATTTCATAACCCTAAGGCCCTGGCAGATATATTTTGTCAATTTTTGTCGGATGCTTGGCAACAATTGATATTCTGGGGGTGACAACAGCTGGTATTTTCTTGAGGGAAAACAAATCTGCATTTCATTATAGATTTCACCATTCAAATTATCTTCCTCATATTTTTCAATAAGAAAATAATTTACTTTATCAACCACAGAGATAACATCTAAGTATTTAGAGAAAGTTGCTCATAGGTAATATTTAGAAATGAAAATAAAATGGCCATATGGACATGTGAAGTAGGAGATAGCTTTTATAGCATTATGGAGCTTTTAGTTTCCCGCTCACACAAATATCCTTGGAAATCAGGGTAGTCAATAGCCACCAGCTGAACATTTAGTATTATCCAAACACTGTTCTAAGTATTCTATTTGTACTATTTTCCCTTCAATTCTCACAACAATCTTGCGAAGTTAATAGCGTCATGTCCCCATTTTATTCCTGAGAAAACTGATGCTTAAAGAGATTAAAATAATAAACCCAAGGTCACACTGCCAGTTCGTGGTAGAACCTGTGTTTGAACTCAGGACATCTACTTCCAGAGTCTGTGTGTGCTCTGAAGCATTGTCCAAGAGGACCTCCCACATGGTTACACAGCAACCTGGCAATCACACATACTAAAATTAAGACTGCTGGGCAATTATTCCATATTTTTAGTTTGGTCACATAGGATTTTAGATATTTGGTACATATATTTGGCCTTGTGGAAACAGTTTCTTCTTAATGAAAATTAAGTTTAATTACGGACGTACACTTCAATGATGTTACCGTCGTTATTGAAAGACAAAATTAACAGACTTTATTTTTTTTTACAAAATAGATCTTATAATGCAACATTTTTTTTCTGTGTTCAGTTCTAAACTTTACTTCCTCCTCGAAACAATCCTGCAACCTTCATGATATAAATTTCCCTTTGAGTTAAACTTACCATGGCCTACCCAGAGCTAGACTATTTTTCTTTGTGACTCTCAGACATAAGGTATAACTCAGAGTGCAGAAGGCAAGGAGGTTGCTATCTCTAACTGCAGGCTGAAGTAAGCCATCAAATATGTGTTTATTAGAAAAACTCTTTACTGACTTTTATTCCTCAGATCTGTGAATCCAGGGGACAGGAATAAGAGAAACATCATTTCAAATCAGATATCCCAAGTTTAATAAAAGACTTTTTTCTTAATTAAAGAAAAAGGACCTCATGCTTTACATTGTTTATTGCTAAGGGTATTTAAATAATTTTGGAAATCATAAAAGTCTATTATTCAATAACTGTTTATTTGATTATATCAAAAAGAAAGACCCATCTAAGGAGATTATAGTTGCCTGTGGGAGGTAGCTATACTGTAAGGAGTTCTGGTGCTCTAGTGTGTCCCACCGCATGCTTACACCTTGTGCAATAAATGGGTTGGCTGCATCATTGATTTTGATATTACTTGGCTTGTTGAGAATATCACCCAAGTACAATGCTTAATCTTATGAAGAAAGATGTTGAACTCTGAGAATAATATGTTTCCAGCTGCATCTAATGGGGACTATGAGAACAGTTTAAAAACCAGCACATTTCACAAGACTCAACAGACAACACAAGACACACAGATTCGCCTTCAGATCTCATAAAACTGGTAGAACATGTACTCTGTGGTTGCACAGCAGCCCAAAATGTCAGATAAGGGACAGTTTAATTCCAATAGATGACTTTAATCATATAAAATTTAGAGGTCTTAGTTCCTATGAGTAAGCAGTGGAAGAGTTGAGTGTTTGTCTGTATTGCCATGAACAGAATATGACTAGACGGTGGGATGATTATAATTGATTTCTAACTTGGGGCCAGGTTAGCAATTTAGAAAATTATATATAGATGGCATCTTCTTGATAGCTGACTAACATTTAAATGATGTTCCTAGAGATCATGTGGTTTTACATCTTTTCCCCTATTAATTTACATAATTATTAGCCAAAAATCTTTGATTATTGGTCCCACCATTCATCCCAGATCATTAACTGTATTTGAGTCCAGGCTGACCAGATTTATACCATCATTGTGAGTAGATAATGAGAAGAAAAAAAAAGAGAAGTTATAGATTTAAAAGTCCAAATTCCTGAGAATTTTAAACAAATTTATTTTTAAGTCATAAAATTAATATATGCTTATTACAGACAAACTGGATACTAATTAAAAATGTTTAAAAGAAAATAAAAATCACATACAACTCTGCCATTCAGAGTAGGTGCTCCTTATATTTTAGTGTATTTTATTCTGTTTATTTAAGTATTTTAACATGGTCAAAATCATATCACTTATTCAATGTTATGTCATTTAAAATAGTGACATCTAAACCAAAAACTTCTTCATAAATATTTATAATTATAAGATATTATTTTATTCTATGAATATGTTTTAATTTGCTTAACCATCTTCCTTTTGGGGGAACATTAATTTTTTCAGACTACTTTTAGTTTTATCAGTTTATCAGGACATCAGAAAAACATTCTGTTTCATGATTTTGCAGGGAGCAACGAGAACAGAATCCAACTTTAGAAAAAGATTGCTCTTGGATTTGACAATACCATTTAATAGACCCTTTGGTTTAAAAGGTAAGATAGGTCCCAGGCATGGGGTGCCTGGCTGGCTCAGTCATCAGTCAGTGGAGCATGCGACTCTTGATCTTGGGGTTGTAAATTCAAGAGCCCCATGTTGGGTGTAGAGATTACTTAAAAATAAAATCTTTAAAAATAAAAAAAAAATATAGGTCCCAGGCAAAATTTAGAATGGGGACATTAAAATTAAAGAATCTAAACTGTTCTACAAATAAGGTAAAAATATATTTCCTCTGAGGGAAAACTATTTTGAAATAAAAAATGATTTGTAATACCTCTGTGTGGTCCTCAGAAAGGAGAAAAGGCCAGGGCCAGGGGAGGGAAACAGGAAGTTGGGATGACCTGGACTTGGGGTAACCAAGAAATGGGAAGGAGGTTTTGAAAGAAGAGACCAGTGCCCGTCAACATGATGATAGTCTGGAGCCCCAAGAAAGAGTCAGCCAGGAAGGGATTTTCTGGGATGGCAAACAAGCTTTAATAACATAATGTGATCCAGATCCATTTTTAAGTTATTTCCTATCCTCTTCTGCAAATCTTTTCCACCATTCCCAATACTTCAGCTATCTTATGGGTCCTGGGGATAATGATGGAAATGGCATGAAATGGACCAGCAAGACTTGTGTGACATGGAAAAGCAGAGATGGGATGTCACAGGGATTCAGTAAAGACCTGGTGCAGGAGTTTGGAGAAGTTACAATAACCAACATAATAATACAAGTATCTCTTTTCCCCATTCCAACCCCATAGTCCTTGATAGTTTAGAAAGTCATTGGCTTTTCTGTAGTTAATGTGGGTGAAAGCTTGACTTATTTAACCTGGATATTAAAAGCAAATGATAATCCCATATACTTGAAGGACCTGGGGATCCTCAGTTTACATAAAAATCAACAAATAGATCTATTTATTCTATATCTGGTACTTTTTCCTTATGTTGTACTCCAAGAAGAGAAATGCCTAGCTCAAGGGATTTGGTTTTAAGATTCTTACAACATACCGCCAAGCTGTCTTCAAAATGCTTGGACCAATTTATAATCCCACCATCACTGGACAAGAATGCCTAAAGACACTGATTATTTTAACTGAAATCTGAAAGAATGGTGCTGTCAACAATGATATCAACATTGGTCTAGAGATTTTCTAGGTGTTTACATTCTGTCATCTAAGGCTGACAAGATGCTCAATCAGATGTTAATGAAACATAATTGTTTCTTAATGGAGAGCCTTAAGATCTTACGAAAGAGTGAAACATTCATAACCTAAAGTTAATGCTGAGAAGAAAACAAGAAGTCTGTCTTTAACCACAATGGATCAGTTATGTTTTTAATTTACCACATTTCACATCTTTTGGTTTTACCTTAGAAGTGAGTAAAGAGAATACAAATCATAATTCTTTCTCTCTTTTCAATTCACTGCTGTGTGCCTTCTCCCCTCCCAGTCTCTGTATCCAGGGAAAAAATATGACAGCTGACTGTTCTTAAGAATCCACATGATTAAAAGAATTTAAAAATAAAACACTTTGATTATGAGCCACAGATTTACCCATAAATGAATGCTTTAGAAAATAATACATTTGTTTGCTAATTTTCCATGAGCATAAACATCAGCAATGCTCCGCTAATTGCTATGTGAAAATATGCATGGCAGAAAAAGAAATAGTAGCAGGACCCTGGAGCTTTCACAATAAAGTAAGAGTTATCTAGGCTTTTTAACCAACACTATTCTTTTCACCAGACCTGAGTCTACATATTCTAAAACCTATAATTTTCCCTGGCAGTTTAAGAGGTTATGAATGTCTAGCTGGTCAGCCTGGTGACAGGACATAAGTTGCAAACCAGACCAGGACAGAGATTTTACTTACACTGCATTGGGAAGGTTCTGTTTCTCCCAGATGCTCCTACTTAGAGCAGCTTTCAGAAGGAAAAAATGTAATTGTATTACATTTGTAATGTAATGTAAATGTAATTTTATTGTAATGTCTAAATAGAAGGGAAAGAAATAACAAGAAAACAATATTCTTTTTTTGGAAACAAATTTTTTTGTCAAATCTTTATGGTAATACAAGATAATGTAGACCGTTTTGTTTTAGCAAGAACAATTGTCAAAAGTTTAGTAACTTTGAACATTCATAAATCATTTCAATTCCCTGAGGCTTTTATAAGTTTTGATTGTTCAAAGATAAGAAAGATCTGGCTCAACTCTAGAGACATTTGGTGTTTTGTATTTTGTTTTGTGTCTGAATGATAGATGTGTGAACATGGGTGGTTACTATAAGTCCCTAATCATGCATTTGGACACATGAATGGGATTTAACAAATTGCCTTGCACAGAATGGGCAAATTCCCATGATGCCAATCCAATAATGAAGTTCTCAGGATGCCAGCTCACAGCTGCCTCTGACCTACCTCTGCATACACAGAAATTGAGGTTACCCTATGGGAATAGGGGGCAGAACTCGGTTTACTCTCTGAGTCTTTTTTGGATGTGTGATTTGGCAACAAAGGAAGCAATCCAAATAATTTTGTGTGTGTATATATATATATATATATATATATATATTTATATATTTATTTATTTATTTATTAATGTACCTCCTCCTTCCATTCATTGCTTCCAACCATCCTTCAATTTCTTAGTTTCTTTGATATTCAGAACCCTCAAAGATCACTTACACAAGCAATGCCTTCCTTCCTCATTTAAAAACAAATGTTCTTCTTAAAAAAATTTTTTTTTAATTAAAATTGTTCTTAATCTTTTGAATTCAGAGAAGAGAAGGATCTCCAGGTTATGCAGGTTTATAAGCTACCATTTTCTCCTTGCTTTTGAAGTATGAATTAGGGAACATGTACCCAAGGCTTGTCTGCACAGAAATTGTTTTCTGCTTCTAGCGTTTCATTACCCATTTTGTACAAACCTTGATAAAGAACGTGGTTAACACTCTCATATAAATTCACTCCCCAGCCCACCGGAGTTGACTGTTCAGACTTTCTTAGGCCACCACATCCATCCTCACCCATCCTTGTCTAAACTCAACTTTACAATATATTTCTGATAAAGATGAGGATGATATCTATGTTTTTGCATGAGGGATCAAGAAATAGTAGAATTAGAACCTTTAGGTACATGTTTTATTTTGTTTTTTTCAGAATACCTCAAATAGAAAATATCTTCATCTTTCATTTGCATATTGTCTGTTCTAAATAACTTAATGTTTTACCTCTGGTGGGCCTGCTCTTGTTGAAAGCCATCATTGAGATATTCAAGCTGATATTAATACAACTATTAAGGCAATTTTTTAAAGTTCTTCTGACATTCTTGTTTTGGGAGGAGGGAAGGGGAGACTTCAGGGGTTAAAGGAGTATGCTCTGACCTGGTAAAATAGGCTCTTCAGATAAGCCTGTCAGCTTTAGAAATGTGTGGTCCATGTGCCAGCACAGTAAACACACTTGGTTCCAATTTCCTCACATCACGCATCATTCTGTCTCAGTCTTAGATGATCTTCAACACAATATTAGAGGTGCCAAGAAAATAATAAAAGAATGAGAAGGGGAAAAAAAATCAAACCCCAGTGACAACATAGCAGCTTGTGAGTCAATGGAGCCTGTTGACTAGGTCTTTAATGAGCACTCCTACAGGCAGCAGAATATCCATCTGGGCGTCTGCAGCCTGACACAGTGGTGAGAAGCACAACCAGCTCCCTCTCTCATCTTCTATATCCAAACTGGAAAAAAAAAAATGGGAGAAGTTATACATTAAAAAGCCAAATGCATAAAAGGACAAAGTGACAGTTTCATCTTCAGCCACTGCGTCCAATCAATATCCCGGGAGAGTTCCCTAAATAAATAAGGAACTTTGGGGCAGTACATAGCAAAAGACCTCCCAGAACAATCTGGAGATGAGAGAGGCCTTATTACACAGAGTACACTGACACGAGAACCTGCAAAACTAAAAAGGCCAAATGGTTGATACTACCTCTGTGTCTTCTGGTGATGGAAGCCCTTATAAAATTTAGAGTAGTCAAATGTTAATCTACTGATTCACACCAAGAGAACCTGATTTGGAATACCTCCTCATCTCTTCCTCACGTGTGTGTGAACACACATGAGCATATACTCACACACACATATGTAAACACATTCCTTTTATTTTTATAGTTCTTTATTGACTGTGGTAAGAAAACTGTGATTTTTATCAAATTCCCTGTTCAATCAACATGCAGAACTATTCAAAGGTATTGAAAGGTGAGGTGTTTTTTGTGGTTGATGTTTTATGCATATCTACATCAACAGGAACAGGACCATTTTATGTTCCTCTTGAGAAGTGAGAATTTCAGAGTGCACTGGTTCATATTTAGTATCTCTTCCAGGGTTTCTATTTCAGTGCTGCCTGGAATCATCAGCCAAGATACTCTTGAAAGCAGAGAGCTTGCTTTTAGCCTATAATTCATTTTCATTTTCTTTCATTTTACTTAAATGTGCTTAAACACATTTGAATAGAGCAATGAGTAGTTGTAAAAATCTGAGGACCTTTGACCTAGAGTTCTCTATTTTTCCCTACTACTAGGAAGAAAAATACAAATAGTAAAACCAAAAATATTGTTATACTAGTTCACCTAAGTTTGTGTGGGTTTTCATCTTTTGTTTAAAAAAAGAGGCCAGGAGCAGAAAATCTCAACATACTACCTACGTTAGATCAAATCTCTATAACTGACCCCAACAAAGATCCAACTGGCTACAGTGAAGATATAATAAGGGGTAGCACCAGGCAGTGCATTCATCACTCATACCTGAAAATAAAAACAACTAAGCAGTATAATAATTTTATCTCTGAACTTTCCAAAAACCATAAACCAACAAGTTTAGTTTTCAAGATAATAAAATAAAGGTGGCATGCACAAAAGAAAACCCAAATAACTATTTATACAGAATTGCAGGTCTTTTCCAAAAGTAAAAGAAATCAGACTCACACCTCACTGCTGTTCAGTGCTCTTGAGACTCAAACTGTATTTCTTTCTTTATTTTTATTTTTTCATTGAAATAGAGTTAGCATACAGTGTTATATTAGTTTCAGGTGTACAATATAGTGATTCAACAATTCAGTACATCTCTCAGTGCTGACAATGATAAGTGTATTCTTAATCCTCTTCACCTATCCCCTCACCCACCTCCCCTCTGGCAAGCACCAGAGTGCTTTTACAACTCTGTATTTAAGAGTCTTTTTTTGTTTGTCTCTTTTTTGTTTGTTCATTTGTGTTTTTTTTCTTAAATTCCACACATACGGGTGAAATCATATGGTATTTGTCTTTCTCTGACTGACTTACTTCGCTTGTCATTATAACCTCTAGGTCCATCCATGTTGTTGCAAATGGCAAGATCTCATTCTTTTTTTATGGTTGTATTTCTTAGGAAGATGAATCAAGACAGAAAAAAAAAATGCAGAGCTAAGAGGGAACTTAGAGTCAACTAGTCCTTTCCTCTATACCTGGTCAGCAGAGGAACCTACATGATATTTTAAGTTCCTAGACTGGTCAAGGTCTCTTACCAGGGTGGCTTTCTCTCGATTATTCGTATATACTTTGTTTTTGTTTTTGTTTTGTTTTGTTTTTTGCATTGTTTTTGTTTTAAACAGCTGTGCCTCTTCAACTCTTGGTCTTACCTCTTGTTATCGAATATCATGACTCTTCACCTAGAAGGAATTAGCATGAATGTGTTTAAGGCTTTATAGGGTAGTGTAAAACAGTTAAGATTCTGATATCCTTAGAAAATCAGAGCATAGTTCTAGTTTGGTTCACTCACATTGAATCTGGATGAGAGTCATCATTGTCTCTTCTTACCTTGGTGTAGGACTGCTTTCTCCAGGCAACATTTTGGTCAAGTCAATAAGATAGCAGAGAGAAAGAGCTGCTATCTTCACAGCTGATTTCCTTCTTTAAGTCATGCTTAGGGTTTTTGTTTTTTTTCATCTCACCTCAGAGGAGGTAATATCTACACTTGGGTATCTCCATAATCAGGGTTCCCTGCCCACATACTTAGCAGGGAATGGAGTTTCACATCATACATCAATGACTGTCACTGATGAGCGTCCATCTGATATGCTTATTTAATATGGAAATCCTTAAGAATGCCAATAACTAGCAAGGCTCTGTTAAAAGAATACTTTTCAACTAGCCAAAATGTCCTAGTTCAGTTAGTTCTGATAATAACTAAAGGATTTTAAAAATACTTAAGAACTTGAATTTTCAAAGTATACAATCTAAGAAATAAAATTTAGCACAGTAAATAAAAAGCACAAAAGAACACAGATTCATTTGTACTACATAAATTATATCTCTGCTTCTTTAAAATTTGCCTGTGAAACAATGCAGTATCTTTGATCCTCTTTCATTTTCAAAACATTTTCTCTATTCATTCCAATCTTAAATATGCTCTGATAAATCTTCTTTCCTTATTTCTGTCTTTCTTGGTCTCAGCTTTCTTACACTCTTCTCTCACTACTTACCTATACATGAAAGTTCCACATGGCATTGTAATGGCTTATAAATTTTGCCTCCTGAGTAAGGCTTTTAGGTCGCAGTTCCAGGCCCCACGTCAGACAAGCAGACAAGGCAGCTGAGTCTTCTGAATATCTGGCTCCACACTGATGACATTCTAAACTCCCCACAGGGTCAGCTGGTTACCAGGAAATGTTTTCCATCGGTTCTTCGCACTTACCTCAGTTTCTCCTGATGTCGATTTTGTAGACTAGACAGATTTTCAGCTTTAGAAACATGTATGACCTGAAGAAAAGCTGGGCCTGTGTTCAATTGCATATCTCACCCTTTCCCTGATCCTGCATCTATCCTGACAATGTGACAGCCATCCCTGTTTCCTCTTTCCAGAGTCAGATCACGGCAACGCAGGGCCAGGTTAGGGTTTAGTCCCAGGGAATATCAGAGCTCCTGTCTTTATTTCTAGAGAAGAGAGAAACACAGAATTCTCTATAGTCAGATTTTCTTTTACTTCTCTGTAGAAACAGCTCTAATCCTAACCCACACCAGAGGTTCTGGAAAGTTTTTGGCTCTCCCAAAAGCAAATAACACATTCCTCCTGGGTAGTTCAAGCATCTTAGATTCCCCCAAGCCACATTTCTTCAACTACTGTCAATCAGTGCCCAGGGTGCCTGTTCTTTTTAAGGAAAAGCAGTGAATGGAGGAAGGGGAAAGGACTGAATCTGAAACCTGCCAAGAAATGAAGACACTGTTTAGAATTTCTTAATAAGGATAAATTAATGAAGGCAATTCACTGAATGTTTTCTGTATGTCACTACTGATGAAGTTTTATGGGTGTGATATCATAATTTGGCTGTCTTTGACCTGCCCCTCCTGGCCATTCTAAATTCTGCAGACATTATGCAGATATCTTGCCAGCTAAGAGAGCTGAATGCCAAAGGCCTGCTTTATTTGGGCAGAAATCAAAGGCCCTGTGGGTTTAAGGAAAGGCAGGCACAGTTACTTTCCCTAGCTCCAAATTGCTCGGCTGTGGCTAGAATCTGTTTGTAAATATAGCTGGAGTTTGAACTAGCCTCCCCCCAAAGACAAATGAATTTCCAAGCATGTTTGTACTTGCAAATGCATGGTGTTATACACTTCATGCCACCTTAATCCCTATTAAACTAATCTGAAGTCATGTCAGGCCAACCTTCCACAGTCAAATGGATTAGACAAGCCAATTGATCAAATATAGGAAAAGACCAAAAGCTTTTCCTGTCTGGCACCCATGCATTTAAAGCATCATTTTCACACCAATATTTATTATTTTCCATTCTTTTGGGTTTCAGCATATTCACAAATGAAATCAGTTACTTGGAAATGGCAACTAAAAAAAACAAAGGCAGAGTCTGAAATTTATGTATTTCTTCATTACATATGAGAAAAAAAAATATTGCAAAACCCTTAACTGAGTTTTAAAGAACTACTGACATCTCATAAAAAAAAATAAAAAATATTCAACTTAAAACAATTTGGCATCAACCCCTATATTTTCCTTTATTCTTGCAATGCAGGACAATGGAAATCCGCAGGGATTTGGCAAGATTGGTGGTGATTGAATCCAAATAATACAATATTTTTACAGTAGTTCCTTTGTGTTTTTGTTTTGCCTTGTCTATTTCCCTATATGTTAATGCCAGCACCAAAAGGGAGGGTCAGAAACCATTTATTAGTTTCATAGACTACAAATGGCATCACCAATGCTGGAAGGTGTAAGTGTCAAAGCAATGTGTGCCTTGCCACATCTCAAATTTCAACAAAAATATTTATTGGGCTCCATTTAAAAGAATATTGTGCTCATCTCTGCCTCATATTAGCTCCTGCCACCTGTTTTTTTTTTTCCTGTCCTTCCAACCTCTAAGCTCTCTGTCCTTCAGCCAGTTCAATCTGCTAACAAAATATTTAACTGCTGCATCACCACCTTCTCCCATGTCCGCTCATGAGGATTCTACTGCCTTTCAGATTACAACTGTGTTTTGTCAGTAACTCTATGTGGGTGTATATAGATTGTGGCCACCTCTATTCCCTCATTTATTTCTAACCCCCCTTTTTTCCATCTGTCTTTCTTTTCTACATCCATTCTCAAAAGAAATATTCCATATATTATTATGGGTTTTGTTAGTAACTTTCCAGATTGTAAGATCTTCGTAACCACTGGGCAAACCAGGCAATACAGACAATTTGAAATTATTTGGGAAATGAAGAGGAAGTGTTAATGATCCATATTTTAAAAAGCCAAAGGAAATTATTTTTTAGACCATCACTAAATTTACCCCCACACACATCCAAAAAGTCATGAAATAGTTAAAGCTCAAGCCCCAAGTGAGGCTGCTAGTGACAGCCTTCACTGTCCCACTGCTGACAAAGAAGCTGTTGAATAGAGGAGCCTAGAAGGTGCCTGGAGAATAATAGTATTTTACATAGTTTACGTGGTGCAGGAAGCCCTGTTGAGGTGGCACTCGACAAAGAAGTTTTATTCTCCTTGAAGAAAGTTGAGAAGATATTTGAGATCACTCCTATCACTTCTGTGTGTGGACCAAGAAGATATTCCCAGGCAGCTCTGCCAGACAGACTTGGCAGCGCAGGCTCTAAAGCCAAGCTGTGTTTCAGCATTTGTTCAGTGGTAGAAACAGCTACAGCTGGAGGACTTTAGTCGATGAAAACTTTGTACCTTATAGCCTAACTCTGGAGCGATTGCTGACGGATACTTAGGCTTCTCAGTAGTGGATCTATCAGGATGGGAACATGGAAAGGGTGAGGGTAGATCTGGCTGGACACATTTTATGAAAGACTCAGAAAAGGATGACTGAATGGCGGGACAGGGAAAGAAAAAGTCTGTTTCAGGGACTACCAGATAGACCTTCCTTTGCCAGTCCTGCCTAAGTGATTCACAATATCTCAGTAAAGAGGGTTGGCCACTAACACTGGAATCATATATTTATCTCTATTATTTGAAGCTCTAATGATTTTTTTTAATAAACCATGTAGGATTCTTTCCATTAGTGCTGGTTCAGGTTTCAACTCCTTGTTTTCATCACCCCTCTCAAGTTTAGTTTTAAATTGTCTCTTTTACTATGTTAAAGAGAAAGAGAAAACAAAGTCTCTGGGTTCAAATTATAGTTCTGCTACTTATACTCTATATGACCTTATACACATAACTTAAGCTTTGTAAGACTCAGATTCTATAAAATTGAAACAATATTAGACTCTGTCTCATATGGTTGTGTGAGGATTCAATGAGATAAAGAACATAAAGTACCAAGCATCGTGCCTGGAACAAATAAGTGGTCATTCATTGATGTGACATAGTGATTTAGTCTCTTCTACATGCCAGGTACTGGGCTAGGAACTGGGATGGCAGTGGTGAGCCAGACATGCTGTCTGACCTGAGAGAGCATCCTCATTAGAAGAGGAGATAGATTTTGATCAAAAATACTTTTAAAAGGATGCATTATAAAGTATTGTAAATGAACACTTGTAAAAGGACCATCTACATGACATATATGGTTTTATATAACATAGAGAATTAATTCAGTCAGGGGTCAGGGGATTCTTTACTAGCGAATTTAGCAGATGAGCTGAGATCTAAAGGAAGAGTGGTATTTAAATATGTAAGCTGGAGGGAAGAGCATTCCAAGACAAGGGGAAGACATGTTTCAAAACTCCTGAAGTTGGGCTTGAAAACAGGAGTATTTAAGAATCTTTAAAATGACGGTGTTTCTGAAATACAGAATGCAAAGAAGACAGAACTAGAATACAATAAAGATGTGGTAGGGGTCGGTCTACAAATGGCCTTGCACGTCACTTTAAAGAATTTTCTTTTTATACTAAGAGCAATGAAGAATTTCAAGCAGGTGGGAAAATCAGATGTGTGCTTAAAAACAAAATATAAACAAACAGAAAAACCAAAAATATTCTAGATGCAACATGGAAAACAGACTTGATGTGGCAAGAATGAATTCAGCAAGAACACTTGGAAGCCCACTGTAGTACAGAGGCAGTGGAAACAGAGGGAGAGAGAGAGAAGTAAAAAAATTGAGGGAGATGTTCAGAAGGTAAAGCTGATGAGAAATTGTGATGGAATTGCACAGAGGGTGAGAAGAAGGAGGCGTCAAAGATGGCCTTCAAATTCTGACTTGAGTAATTGACTGGATGGTGATCTCTTTCATTGAACCCATGGCACTGGAAGTGGATGAGATCTAGAGATGTTGGGGGTGAGTTGGGGGGAAGGGAAGCAATGAAGAGAGAATTAATACGTTTTGCATTAGTCACTTCAAGTGTGATGTTGTTTTGAGACATCCGAGTAAACATGTCAGTCAAGTGGATAGTATGATATGTGGTTCTGGAATTAAGAAGCACACTATAGGCTGAAGATACAGATATTTGTGAAGATACAGATATGTGGACATTGCTAACATAGAGTTGGTAATTATAGCTTTGAGGAGAGTGGTTTTGTAGGGAGGAGAATCCAACATGAGAAGAGGACCTAATTTTTTTTTTTTTTGCACCATGAAGATCAAGAAGACATTTGAAAAAGCTAGCACTAGGGCTGGCTTCATGGGGATATCACCTGGGATATGACCAGTCACGTGGGGCCCTGTAGTCAGAAGGGCCCCATACTTGGTTTTATACTCTGTGTCATGGTCTTGAAATTCTTACTAATTTTACTGTTGAACTTGCGTTTGGAAAGTGAAGTCTGATAGGGCAATGAAGCTTAGATGGGAGGAAAGGAGACAGGTGCAGCATGTAGGTCTGCCATTTCTTGCTATGCCGCTCTCACGTAGTGTTTGCATGCCCCATGAGCACAGAATTCGGATGTGCAGGTCAGTGAGACTCAAAGCAAGTATATAGTAAGTATGTAGCATCCTCAACTGAGTAAGCTGATGGCCCTGATGGGCCACACTTTCTGTTGCAACCAGAGTTTGCTTCAAATGCAGAAGAGAGTGGCATTCTAGGAAATCATAAGTGGCCAAAGAACCTTATGATATCTTTTCCTACTTATATTTCTTTCCTCTATTAGTCAACCATTTAGGCTGAAAATGACAGCATAGCAGGAAAGGGAAAGATAAACTTCTTTCAGTCCTCCCTTACTCATAAAGTAACACCAAAGTATAGAGTATTGGTAGGATGTAATTGTATCACAAAGTGAGAAAACAGATCAGTTGAGTTAGCTTTGTGCAGCATTTCTACTGTTTTGGTAAGTACAAAATACATATGCACCCATGGCCACAAAATAAGAATTTTGTAATTTCAGTGATTCCACATATGAGCTCAGAGTTCTTATGTTTGCCTTTAAAACTGGCATTGCACAACATAAAGATGAACAGTAACATTCATACTAATAATTTAAAATGTTAATTTTTCCTTTACCTAGAATGATTTTATATAGCAAATAAAAGTGCCATGACAAGAGGGAGGTTGTGGGAAAAAGACAAAAGCTTTACGTTTTAGAATCTTTAATGACATTTCTTGCTGTTTTTGAACAAGGGGCCCCAGGTGGAACTTACATAGAAAAGATGGTCACCAACTACATGAAAATTATGCAAGCATTCTACAGAGTTCAAAAATTTCATGTGGTTTAGCGTGAAAGTGCCTCAGATTTTAATTAATTAAAGCACTTCCAGAATGGCTTGAAAGGGAATTTATGCCATATTTGAGAAAAGTAGAAAGGACAATGTAACCAACTCACCTAATTAGAAAACTGACAGGTGTGAGAAGTTGCAGGAAAAGGCCGAGCCAAAATTCACAGTTGTCTATATAGTTGCCAATAGCCTAAATAGTGGAACAGACAAGTCTAAATGCTTAGCAATAAGAGGAAACCTGGAAATAAATTGTCGCTAAGGACTTGATGTATGAAAGGAGCCAGTTAGACAGGGTACTATTTACTTACAAACTCTAAAGAAAGATTAGGAAAGTTACATGGAAGGTACACTTTCTACTTAGATCATTGATGTTTTTCTACACCTGAGTGGTTTTATTTCAGTACAGGTGTGATTTTCCCAAAATTTCCTCATTTTTTAAAAGACATGTTTTATAATTTTTACCTCTTTTGGTGAAGGTTGATTGAGGTAATTTATTTTAAGATAACAGAGCTTTATGAAGTTTTGTATGAGGAAGTCAGCTAGCTCACCCTGTGGCCAAGTGACTTCTCAAACAAGCTTTGCTGCACTTTCGATCCTCTTTTAGGAGGGTTATGCAAAGATTTGCTACAAAGGTGTTTGTTGCTATATTATTTTATTCACAATAAGTAAATAAATAGATAAGTATCTAAACAGGTGATAAATTAAACAAGTTTTGATCATTCCATACAATGGAATTCCATGTATTTTTAAAAATGATACTGTAGATCACTACATAAGATATAGTAAAAATACTTATTTCAAAAGACTTTATACTACATTGAATATAAAAAATAAATTATGCAACATTATTTATAGTATGACCCCACTTTTCTTAAGTACAGTTTCATTGAAAAAAATCCACAACAGTCTATGAGTATATATGCCCAAGTGTAAATAAGGGATTATTTTTCATGGTGGATTGTAGTTAATATTTATTTCCCTTTCCTTTCTCTATTTTTATGTATTTTCTAAATTGCATACCATAAACAAATTTTCATTGTGTAATTTTCCAAAGCACCAAAAATTATTTTAAAAAGCCAACAAAATGTGCCTCAGTATAGTTACAAATGACTACATGTCTTTCAGGGTTATTTACAAATACCGCAACTGCAAATATTAAATCCACAATGGCCTACAGTTTCCTGTCAGAGTTGCAAGCCCGAACACCTACCGGGCTAGACAAAGACCATAAGTGGTGAGTGTGGAGAACTGTAGAGAACATACCCTTTCAGGAGGCATTTGAAGGGTAGCAGAATATGCCACCCCCAAATATGCCACTTTATAAGGATTACTTTGAGCTGAAGGCATTTGAGGAGAAGCAGATAGAAGAAAAGCTCTTGCTGCTTCCCTATTTGCCTAAAAGCAGGACATATATTGGTAAATGTGTCCCTCCTCCCCTCTCCACCAAGAAAAATACAAGTTAATCGCGAGAGACAACTCTAGACCCTTATCAGCTCAGAGACAGTACCAGAGGAATCTATATAAGAAACTTTACCATAAAGCCTTTACCTTACATTAGTTCCATCATATACAGTTGACCCTTGAACAACATGGGTGTTAGGGACACCTGCCCTCTGTGCAGTTGAAAATCTACGTATAATTTTGGCTCACCTCAAACTGAACTACTAATAGCCTACTGATGCCTTATGGATAAAATGAACAGTCAATTAACATGTATATCACATGGTATATGTATTATATACTGTATTCTTACAAGAAAATAAGCTAGAGAAAAGAAAATGTTATTAAGAAAATCAGAAAGAAGAGAAAATACGTTTAGAGTACTGTACTGTATTTATTTAAAAAAAATTTGTTTAGGGCGCCTGGGTGGCTCAGTTGGTTAAGTGACTGCCTTCGGCTCAGGTCATGATCCTGGAATCCCTGGATCGAGTCCCACATCGGGCTCCCTGCTCAGTAGGGAGTCTGCTTCTCCCTCTGATCCTCCCCCCTCTCATGTGCTCTCTCTCTCATTCTCTTTCTGTCAAATAAATAAATAAAATCTTTAAAAAAAAATAAAAATAAAAAAAAATAAAAAAAATTTGTTTATAAGAGGACCCAAGCAGTTCAAACCTGCTGTCTGAGGGTCAAAAGTATCTACCTTCCCACAATTTGCTACCCTAGAAACAGTCCTTTTCCTTTATCTTGTTGTTTCTTCAAAAATGCATTGTTCTTTCTTTAGGATGCCATGTAAGCTCAAGTTCTAACCACTCCTTTGAGTCACTCATCACTGAGTACTCTCTTGTATATGTGTGATACACATGTTAATAAACTTCCTTTTGTTTTTCTTTTGATAATCTGTCTTTTGTCAGTCTAATTTACAGGGCCCCATCCAATGGACCTAAGATAGGTAAAGGAAAAAGAAAAGATTTTTTTCCCTACACATTCAAATTCACAATTCATTAAAACATTGAAAATGAAATAGAATGTTTCATCTGTATTGCTAATTCTCCCATCTAAAATAAGTCCTTGACCCACCTTCCCCTTCAGCTCTTTCCATATTTCTGTTCCTTTTGCTTTCCTATCAAGAGTTTCCATACTTACATATATTTTGCTTCTCTTCTCTTGACCTACTAACAACATATGACGAAGTTGATCACTCTTCTTTGAAACATTTTGTTTCGTAGCTTCACGGGTTAGTTTTCCTTCTACCTTATGGACCATTACTGGTTACTTTATAGATTTCTCCATGGCTCAGTCCTCTTTTCTATCTTGATGTTCCCCAGTGTCATGGCTAGAAAAACCATCTATACCCTATAAGCTACAAGAGTTCTATCTCCAGCCAATCCTTTCATCTAACTGTAGTTTTTATATCCAAATGCCTATGTAACATCTCTACTTGCATGTCTAATAAACATCTTAAGTTTCACCATGCACCAAACTGAATTCCTAGCGTTAATGCCTGGCAGGTTAACAGCAACTCTTATTATTCCAGTTGCCTAGGCCAGTAAAATTCAGAGTAATCCTCTATTTGTCTCACACTATCCCTAATTCATCAGAAAATCTTGCTGTTTCTACTTTCAAAATGTACCCATTATCTGATGACTTTCACTATCTCTATTACTACCATCCTGGGCCAAACCACTATCATACCTCACCTGAATTATTGCAACTGTGTCCTTACTGATCACTCAACTTCATATAGCTCACACTTGAGTATTCTCAACCTAACATATTACTCATCTGCTTGAAATCTCTCTGCATTTCTGACAGAGTAAAAGCCAAGGTACTGGCCCCCTGTGACCTCTCTTACCTCTTCTCTTGCTACTGCCTCTTTGTTTACTGTACTCCAACATACTAACCACCTTGCTGTTCTTTGAAACTATCAGGTATGACTGTGACTCAGAGATTTTGCTCTATCTCTTCTGCATAAAATGCCCTTACCCTAGATGCTGGCATGGCTTTCTCCCATATTTCCTTCAAGTCCTTGCTCTAGTATCACTTTTTCAGTGGGGTCCACCCTGCCCATCTAATTTAAAATTGTACATACATAACCTCTAGCATTCTGCGTCCTTGTTACCCTCTTATTTTTCTTCATAGTTCTGTTAATCTTCTAATGTACCTTATATTTTTCTTGTTAATTGCCTTGTTCCCCCTCTAGAATATTTCTCTTGAGGGCAGAACTTTGTGTCTGTTCAGTTCAGTGCTTTACCTCAGGGCCTAGAGAATTGGCTGATATATAATTTTTAAACATAAACTGTTTAAAAAAACTTGATGAATGAATGAATTCTCCAATTTGTGATACTTGATATATTCTCCCTCCCCATCCAGATTTTCAGCTCTTGAGAAAAGAATGGATACCACCTCACATCTCTTTGTATCTCCTAGCACAGTGCCATGGAGGTCTTAGACTCTAGTAAGGGCATAGGCTGTTAAAGAGAATCATAATGAAAACAATGCTGAAAGATAGTATTGGTGAAACAATCTTTTCATGAGAAAGAAGTGACATGAAATTGCTGTTGGTGAAAATTCCATGCTAACTAATATGCATGTGATAACACAGCTGGAAATGTTTAATAGGATTGAGAAGGCTTTAGAGTTGCTCTTGGTAGTTATAATAGAGCATTTTAAATTGGAAATAAAGTAGATGACTGCTTCCTGTCAAAGCAAAAATGAAAGAAATATATTTGGCTTCCTAATCAGTAAATAGAAACCAATAAAGGTGATAGCCCTATATGAATCACTTACTCAATTCCCAATTTACAAAAGCTTTTCAAAGAATATTGTTAATTGGGTGTTTGGATCTTAGTAAGCATCTGGATCTCCATTATTTGGTCAATTCTCAAAACTCTATTGCTAACACTAGCCATTATCATTTTTCACCTGGATTGTTATAAGAGATGGGTGATATTAAAAGTAGTAACTTAGTTTTCAGGATAATATTTTTTTTTCCTGAAAAATCAAACAGAGCTATTAATAAAGGTTAAAGAAATGAAAGCTGAAAAGAAGTTGCAGAATAATACATTTGGTAGGAGTCTACTTTGGTTATATATAATTACATATACATAAAAATCATGGAAAAGACAAACTCCAAACTGATAATAATGGCTACCCTGGAGATGTGGTGGTGTTAGGATAAGGAAAATAACTAAAAAGTGATGAAGACCCTTCACTTTTTACTTATAGTGTCCATTGTTTCAAGTTTTAACAAGAAGTATGTGTTACCTTTATAATTAAAAGTAAAACAAAATAAAAATGTCAAAGGCACTCATCTAAATCGCACTCAAAACATCCAGAATGAGTCAGGAATGTGGTCCTGCAGGCTGGGGCACTTTGAAGTCAGGTAGCCAAACAAAGGTAATGAAGCTATGTTCTTAGAATCCAGTTCTTCTTTCAGTGGACCTCGAACCTACTGATGGAAACTTAAAACACCAACATTTTCTGAATCCAGAACTGACACAGCCTGGTGTGGTAGGTGCAAGTACTGTTCTGGCAACTCCCTGAAAAATTGTGTTGCCTTTTCATCTGCTTCCAAAATGGATGCTTCTGAATTTGAGTCCCCACATGTGTTTACTTAGGTTCCTCAATCTATACCTCTGACAGGAGTGTCTCCTCCAGATGGTGTAGTGAGCTGAATGGTGCCCCCCAAAATATATGTCTACATCCTAATCCCCCAAATTTATGAATATTACCTTATATGGCAAAAGATGGGATTAAGATTCTTGAAAAGAATATCCTAGATAATCCTGGTGAGCCTTAAATAAAATCATATGTATCCTTAGAAGAAAGAGATAGAGGGAGTTTGGGGACAGGAGCGCAGAGGACAAGAGAAAGACATAAGAGAAGACAGCATGAAAATGGAGGCAGGGATTGCAGAGATACAACCACAAACCAAGAAAGCCAAACCAAAATAGTTACCATGTATCTTCAGATACTATAATGGGTTGAATAGTGTCCCCCAAAATTCATATCTACCTGAAACCCTAGAATGTGGCCTCATTTAAAAATAAGGTCTTTGCAGATATACTTAAGGTAGAAATTGAGATGAGACCATATTGAAATAAGCTGGACCCTAAATCCAGTGAGAATATCTTTTTAAGAGACAAAAAAGAATACACAGACACAAAGAAAAGCATTATGTGAAGGCAGTGGTGGGCAGAGATTGGAGTGATGCAGCTCAGTTACAAGCCATGGAACACCTGTGGTCACCAGATGTTGGAAGAAGGAAGTATTTCTTTCTAAAGCCTCTGAAGCGAGTATGCTCCTGCCTTGCAGTTTCATTTCAGACTTCTGGCCTCCAGAAATGTTAGAGAATAAAATTCTGTTTTAAGCCACCAACTTGGTGGTAATTTGTTACACCAGTCACTGGAAACTAATGAAGATGGATAGTGGAGAATTATGGAGTCAAATAACATACCATCAAAGGCTCAGTCCCAAGTTTTAGGTTAAAGAAATAAACTGCCCTTGCTTTCCATGCACTGAGCATAACCAGAGACTACAGGCATTTTAACATATAGTGTCCCAAATTCTCTTAGTTCCACAGTAAGTATATTACATCATTGATTCTAACCACCATCTTAAGTACTAGCACTTCCCCATTTTACAGATGAAGAAACTGAGACATAAAAGGGGTAAGTGATCTGCCCAAAGTCACACTGCTCCTACATGATGGAGCCTGGATTCAAATATATAGTCTGTTTTTGGAAAACAAGTTCTAACCCATGAATACATAATGAATTACACTAAAAAATATCAGAAAACCATACTATTGTCCAAGCAAAACAGAAAACCAGTGAAGTACTCTAGAGTGTTTATCTCTTTATTTTTATTGCACTTAAAGAAGAGAAATAATTAATTAGAAAAAAGGGTGGTATAAGAAGAAAATATTAAGAGTACTACAGGGAATTTTGGTACGATTTCCTTTGAGTCTCTTTTCTTTAAAAAAAAAAACAAAACGGGACATCTGGGTGGCTCAGTCGGTTAAGCGTCTGCCTTCGGCTCAGGTCATGATGCCAGGATCCTGGGATCAAGTCCCGCATCGGGCTCCCTGCTCAGCGGGGAATCTTCTTCTCCCTCTGCGTCTGCCTGCAGCTCCCCCTGCTTGTGCTCTCTCTCTCTCTCTCGCTTGCTCTCTCTGACAAAATCTTTAAAAAAAATTAAAAAATAAATTAAAATAAATTAAAAAAAAAACCTTTCTAGGCAAGATTGGGTATGTCATTTTTCTGAAGTTAAATCCTTAATAAATTGTGGATTGTAGATACTTTGGCTGGACTTGTCTCCATTAGTGCCTCTACAGGCTCCTGTAATTGTTCTTCCGCTCTTTTGCTCGTATTCTTCTACCCTCATCTCACTCAAAAGCCAGCCTCTTCTATGTCACTTTTTTTTTCCTGCTAAAACAGAATATCAGCAAAAGCTTAGATCTTGAGGACATTTTATTTTTATTTTGAAAAATCTCAAGCATATACAGAAGCAGAGGAATTGTATAATAGACCCAATGTAACTGTCACTTAGTTTCAACAATTATCAATAAATTAATATATTGCCAATCATGTTTCATCCCTACCCAATGCCTGCTACCCTCCATTATTTTGAAGCAAATATCAAACATTCCATTATTTATTTTATATTTCACTATTTGGTTCCAAAAGATAAGACCTCATTTACATAATTATGCCCACCAAATAATGATCATACTTAAAAAATAAGTGATTATTTCACAGTAAAACCAAGCATCCAATCAACATTCATATTTCTGCAATGTCAGTGTATTAAATATTAAATTCAGAGTGCAATTAAATTTATACATTAACTAAGGTTAAACTGACATTTTTATGTTATTGAGACTTTTCATCCAAGATAAAGGTGTAGCTTTGCATTTATTCAAATGTACTTTTCTATTGTATTTTTCAGTTCTATACTGTCCTTTTTGTTCTTTTTTATAACTTATTTCTTTGCTGAGATTTTCTGGTTTTTTTTTTCATTTGTTTCAAGAAAATGTGTAATTGCTTGTTGAGGCATATTTATCATGACTGCTTTAAAATCCTTATCAGATAATTCCAATATTTGATTCATCTCCATGTTGCCATTACTTGATTATCGTTTCTCATTCAAATTGTGACTTCCTGGTTCTTGATCTGATAAGTAATTTTTAATTGCATGCTGGACAGGTTGGAAGTTATGTCAGGAGTCTGTGGGTTCTGCTTAATTTTTTATCTTGAGAAGTAGTCACCGTGCTTAGGTTTAGCAAGTAGATCCTGGTCTACTTTCGTAGACTGTGGTTCCAATGACAATTTAATTTTCAGAGTCTGTGCAATGCCATATTGATCTGCTTAGTTTATTTGGTGCTGTGAAGGTGCCACTAGTCTTTGAAGATGCTGCTTGAGGAGACAGAAAGACCTTCGAATTCTGGGCAACCTGGTGCCACTAGGTAGGGGAAGATTCTCTCGTCTACAAAGTTAAAGAAGCTTCACTAGCCAGTCTGCTCGTTGTGGTGGGATTCACCTAATGGTGCAGCCCAGTTGTCTCTCAGTGGAGAAGGGAAGTCTCAGGAATGTATAAACAAAGTCTTCATGGGCTGCATACTAGTTGTGGATCCTCCTTGTTGATAACCCCTGGCTTCCTGATGTCTCTCAGTTGGGAGAAGGGATAACACTTCCTGTGGGGTAACTTTTTAACCACTTATTGTATTTTCTCCTACAATAATCAGTGAGATACTGTTTCAAATGAAGCCGATTTCTAAGTCTAATTTTTCCAAAAAGAAAATGATCAATATCTCTATTTTGGGGTCACCAAACATTTTTCTGTAAAGAGTTTAATAGTAAATATTCTGGTTTTGCAGACCATAAGGTCTCTGTCACAATTACTCTACTGTGCCATTTTAGCAAAAGCAGTCATGTACAGTACATAAAAGAATGGGTGTATTTCAATAAAACTTTACTTACAAAACAGAGAGCTGGCCAGATTTGGCTCATAGCCTGTAGTTCACAGAACCCTGTTCAAAGTTTTAAAATTTATTTACATAAAGTAATGCAAATTAGTTTCTTATCATTTCTATTTTAAATTTCTCCTATTATGACTATTTTCTCCTTGTCATTTTAGATTCTGTGTATTTGTGCTTTCTCCCTTTTGCTTGTAAGTTACACAATACTTTGCCTGTTTTGTTGAGTTTTTTTTTCAAAGAATTAGTATTTAGTTTTATTTAATAGTTCCATTTTGTTGTTGTTTAATTCATCAATGTTGTTTTTAATCTTCACAAATTTCTTTCTACTTTATTTTGTTCATGTGTGTTTTTCTTTTTCTAAGATCCTAAGGTGGAAATTCATATGTTTGTTTACATTGCTATTTAGATAAATAATTAATTCTATAAGTTTTCTGCTAGTAATGTTTTTCTGTTTCCCACAGATTTAGATACGTCATGTTTTTATACTACAATTATAAATTTTATAATTTTATTTTTCACTTCCCTTTAGATCTATTAGTATTTTTTTTTTTTTAAGTGGGCTCTCCACCCAGGATAGAGCCCAACACAGGGCTTGAACTCATGACCCTGAGATCAAGACCTGAGCTGAGATCAAGAGTTGGAAGCTTAATAGACAGCCACCGAAGCACCCCAGATTGATTAGAATTTTTTTTTAATTCTATATGGAAATATCTCTTGGGTTTTTGATTTTGTTATTACTTTTAGTTTTCTTTCATTATGGTCTAAACTATTATTTATGTTGTTTCTAGTCTTTGGAATTTATTGAGTTCTTTCTCTGTACTTTGATATAGTCAATTTCATAAATATTCCATGTCACTTGATGAAAGTGTCTCCTCCATTAGAATTGATTTTGATATATATCTCTTATCTAAGATCTACCTTATTGAATATATTATATCTACCTTATTGAATATATGGTACTTTTTTATAGCTTTACCAATATCTTGTCCACTTGATTTGACTTAGATGTCAAAGTTTTCTCTATTAATGTAATTTCTGATTTATGAAAGTTGGTAATATGTTATTGAATGAATTGTAGCCATTAGCACAATAAAGTCTCATTTTATGTTTCTTAATGCATTTGGTCTTAATTCTACTTTTTCAGATACCTAGTATGTATCATAGTGTTCAATTATGATTTGTTAATCATTCTGAATTTCTTTTATTTCTGTGGGTGATATAAACTACTTATATTTATTGACATAATCAATACATCAATATTTTCTGCCTATTTCTGTTTCATAATATATATGTATATATACATACATATTACACAAATATGTTATACTAATACATTAAAAACTTATATTAATATTTTTTATAGTACACTTCAGTTTGCTTTTGGCTATTGTTTATTGATTCCCTACTACAAGCTATGTTGAAATTAGCTAGTAACTTTCTTTTCTCCCTACTCTTTTGCATGATATCCAATATGAAATAATATTCTTTTATTCCCAGTTAATACTGTTAAAGCAATCATCAATCTTCTTTTTATAAATACTCTGCATTCTCTTCTCATTTTTGGTAATTGTTCCAAATCTACATTATCAGAAAATATATACATTGTATTCTGACTTCAAAATCTCTCCAAACTTTTGGTTGGCTAAAGCTCATTCTATAGTAAATTACTCAGGTAGAGCTCATGGGAATAATATTTACTAAATTACTACATGTTCATAGCCATTTATTTGCAGCTTTTATGTTGACAGTTGGTTTGTCTACCTAGAAAATGTGGCTTACATTTTCTTTCTTCTGAGTATCTTTAATTTACTCTATTCCAAATCTGGGATAAAATGTTGCTGTAGAAAACTCCAATGATAATCTGATTCTTTCTGTATAGATTTTTCCAAGTATGTGGCATATATTTTAATCAGTTGCAAATAATCTTGTATTTCAAAAAATTAAAAAAAAAAACTTTTAGTTAGAGTATATTCTGTTACCTTGGTTTGGTTTTCATATAATGACTCCTATATAAAAGTGTTGAATTTTATCTATGAACCTCTATCTTTATCACTTTCCTTCAAATTGCTTTTTAATCTCCTTTTTAATTTATTTTTAATCTTTCCTTCTTTTCACCCTCTAATTCTGTCAAGGCATTATCAGTAGTTTTACTGATTTTCATATCCTTATACTCGATTCTTTACTTATGAAATTACTTTTTTTCTTTTTCTTTTCTGAGTCTGTCATCTTTTTTCCCCAATCTAGCTTTTCTCCAAATACTTCATTTATATTAAAAAAATTATGTTGCTCTTTCATAGCTTCTATCATTTCCTTGATTTCTTTTAAGTAATCTTGAAATATTAGTGTATTAGTCCCCTATTCCTGTTGTAACAAATAACCACAAGCTTAGTGGCTTAAAACAATGCATATTTATTATTTTATAGTTATGGAAGTCAAGTCCAAAATTGGTCTCACTTGGTTAACTCACTTATAGTGCCAACAAGGCTGGGTTCCTTCTGGAGACTGTAGGTGGGATCCTGTTTCCTTGCTTTTTCCAGCTTCTAGAGATGGCCCATATCCCTTGGCCTATAGCCTTATTCATCAGTCTTCAAAGTCAGTGATGTTGAACCAAGTCCTTCTCATGTTACCATCTCTCTAATTCTGCCCCTTCAGCCTCCCTCATCCACTTATAAGGTCCCTTGACATCATGTTGGACCCACCAGGGTAATTCAGACTAATATCTCTATTTTGTTTAGTTTGTGCCTCATTAGCAACCTTAATTCATCTGCAACTTAAATTCTTTGCCATACAACCTAACATATTCACAACTTCAGAGGATTAAGATGAAGATATCTTAGGGAGCCATTATTATGCCTACCACAATTAGCATACAATTTTCAAATGTTGTGAGGGCATGTCATTTTTGTATGTTTTCATTTTCTGTAGAAATATTATTTTTATTCTGTTTCAGTCATTATACTATATTTTATACAACCATTATCCCTGTAAGTAAAGAAGTTTTTCTGATAGTCTGGTGCATTTTGAGATCTGCTTCTTCCCTTCTCTTTCCTCACTGGTATCTGAACTGTCTCATTTTTTGGCCCTACTGCTTCTAATCTGCTCATTGAATTTGACTCCTAGCAGTTTTTCCTCAGTGCAGGGCTTAGTCTTGGAAGAGAGCTTTGTTTTAATAATTTTGAGAGCTTATAGGCCCAAATGTCTCCAGACCTTTAGAACTTATAGCAACATAATTCATTGTACTCTTCTTTGAATTGGATCCTACAGAAACCTGTCATGTTCTTTTTGGCTGCTGTTATCAGATGAGCTCACTGCTCACCATTCTTAGAACTAAGAGAAATCCAGTCATATTCCCTTCATTTATCCCCACATAGATATGAATACCTTGTACTGTGAATTGTTGGTGGTTTGTAGCCACTCATATTTGGAGGTTCAGGGGGATTTATTTTCATATGGTTTTGTATATGGATCTTTCCTTATTTTATTGGATAGTCAGAGAGATTCAAGTATGTGCCACTACCATCTTCCAGATTGCTCTCTAACTTTTAGGGATACGAGCAAAAGAAGTAGGTACAGCAGGTCCAAACTCTTTCTGAGTGATACATGATAACTGTGTAGTATATACAGGTTGAGTGAGAAAAGAGAATGTTATTTGTTACTATGGATCTTCTATTTCTTTAACCCTGTCTCTTTCCTTTAAGGAAGGCTCAATAAGGTAAAAAGGCAAGACTAGGCCACAGTGGTGAGAGAAAGAGTTCATTCAAGAGAGCCGCTTATTTGGTCTAACAGTCTCTCTTTCCAACCACAGGAGTTCTTAGCCCAGGTCATAGCTTGGATGCATTCATCAATTTATTGGTTAATTGTTCATTTATTCAGATATCTATAATATAACTCCTATGTACTGGGTTTACTCTAAAAGATACAAAGATGATGGAAACCTGAACCTTATTCTCAAATGTCTTGAGTCTAGTATGGAATATAAAATGAATTTACAAATAACTGTAATATAGATGTTATAAAGGTATGTCCTTATAGGGAGAGCTAATTAATCGGAAAAGGGCCAAAAGAAATAACAAAATGATATTTTCCCCTTCTACCTCATTTCCACCTGAATCTTCCCAATAGCTCTAGAATATGCTTTAGATAGACAGGCAAGTCTTGTTTTTCAACTACCTCAGAAGAGGGGAGGTGATGGTTTTGTTCATCTGAAGGGATGTTCATAAAAGAGATGTTGTCCCTCAAGGAGTGCTTGTTTAACAGCAATTACCACGTGATTAAGTCCAACATTCTGGCAAGAAAGGAAACCAAAAATATTCATCATGAAGTTACTCAATTTTAGAAAAGGGAACTATGACAAAATTTGGGCTCTTCTTTGGAAAAAAAAATCCTAAAAGAAATAGTTCTGAAAATAAATAACCATGAAGAAGTCTGGAGACTGTTTAAGAACAACTTATTGGAAACTCAGGAAAAATGTTTGACTCAGCCCAAAAAGAACAAGCATTTGAAAATAAACATTAAATGCCTAAATGGCAAAGGAGAGAAGTCTGTTAAAAAAAAAAAAAAAGAAGGGATAAGGGCAAGGAATCTTTTTAGGGAGGAAAAGAATTTTCTAAGAGTGGGATTCTTATAAATGTGACAGGTTGAATTTAAACAAATTTAAACAGGTCAAAAACTACTTACTTATGAGGGCACCTTGCAAGGGAATCCAAAATCAAACACTAAGGTCCTCAAACAAAGAAAGGAAAGTAGGTAAAGTATTAACAGAACTTCTTAAGATTTAAGACAAGAAGGTTGTACTCAAGCACATGAAGGCAAAAGCAAATATATATATATTCTCTATATATTGTTTGTTGCAGTGTTCATGAAAAAAGTAATTTTATGAAGATCTACTACTTTAAATTGAATTTTAAATGAAGAATCTGTATCAATTAGCTTTTGCTGCCTAACAAAGCACTCCAAAACTTAGCTGTTTACAACAACAATGACTTAATAGATCATGATTCAGTGGATGGGCAATTTGTGCTGGGATCAGTTGAGCAGTTCTGCTGATCTTAACTTCCTTTCACTGAAGTGCCTGCAGTCAGCTGGTGGCTCCACTGGAGCTACTTGGTCAGGACGGCCCCACCCACCAGTGTGGCAATCCTAAGCTTATTCTCCCTGGTTCTCCTCCCTATGGTCTCTTGGCTGGTCAGGACTGTCACATCCTTGTTCAAGGATGACCTGTGCAGCCACAGAGAGCAAATCTTAATGTATAACCATTTATGTGCCTGGTTTTTGTCTTCCTCGTGTCCCATTGGCCAAAGCAGGTCACATGGCAATGCTCCACGTCAATGAGCAAGAATCAAACTCCACCTCTTGTTAGGAAGAATGGCAAAGTTACAATACAAAGAGATGTGTATATAAAGATACCTGGAATTATTGTGGCCATCTCTGCAAACAATCCACCACATTTTGCCCTCTGGCCACAAGAGTAAACTTTCTTCCCACATGCAAAATACATTCCTTCTCTTCCACAAAAGTCATATCTCATTATGGTATTAGTTTTGAAGTACAAGATCTTCATCTAAATACGGTCCAGATACAGATGAGGATCTTCAGGTACAGCTCCTCAAGTGTGACTCCTCTTTATCCAAAGACTTAGCACTAAAGTTATCTTTCTATGTCACACACACACACACACCCCATATAATAGTGAGAAAGAATAGGTAACAGCAATAGACACCTCCACTCAAAATGGGAAGAAAGAAGTACAGACAGTCACACTGGTTGATAGCTACTGTGAGATCTTGCCAAGTAAACATTAACAAGAGCCTCTCCTCCTGGAACAGGGCATATTACCTAACTGGGGCCCAATATTATCCCCAGGAATGGTTCCCAAGTCCATTGTTCAGTGCTGCTCTAGAAGCCTGAATCGTATCCATAGAAAGTTGGGGCTCAGAGGCTTCCTTTGGTTTCCAACTGTTTCTTTTCTTTTTAGCAAAATCTTTCACCGAGCTTTATAAGTTCCCCTATGAAGCAGAACCAAGTCCACTCCATGCACCAAAATCTACGTCCACGATTTCTTTAGAAAAGACATCTCTCTGCGTAGCATGTCAGGCTGATATAGGAAAGTACCCTTAAAGTTACTGAAAGCTCTTTTGTCCAGACGAAAGAGTCTGCTAGGCACCACCTTACTCTACCATAAGACTTTTAAAAGGATCTGATAGCCATACACTTGATTTACTCTTATCAAGGAACCATTTCTTATTTTGAGAATCTTTTGCCGTCTGCAGATACTGGATATGAAAAACAGCTTTATTTTCCAACCCTGAAATTTGGCTTCCCTATACATCTCTAAATTCTGCTTGCCAAATCGTTCTTTCTTTAGCTCTTCTTTTTCTCACAGTATTGAATCAAGTGCAGCTGGAGAAGCCAATAGATGCCTTAACCATTTGGCCATAAAATTCTCTTAGGCATATCTACAAGGTTATTAGGTACATTTTTAAATCTCATGATTGCTTTGTCAACTGTTTTGCAGCTACATAATGTGGATTATCCTCTTTTTAGCTGGCTATTGCTGTTTTCTCAGCAGTTTCCTAGCCTCTAACAGCTTGTTTGCCTTTTTATAAGGCTTTGACAGTAGTTTCTGCACTACTTTTTCAGCCTCTATTTCCAATCTTATCCTCAAACCTTCACTACATGTTTTCAGTTTTGTTACAGCACCCTACCACTTCTGGTACCAAATTTTATATCAGTTCAATTTTACTGTGTAATAAACTACTCCCATAAGAAACTGTCTGGAAGAAAATGAGCATTTTTGTTGTTGTTGTTATTGATGACCATGATTCTGTGGGTTGACTGGGCAGTTCTTCTGGTCTGGATTGGCTATCTGAGGACTGGAGAGTCTAGGATGGCCTCACTTGGATGACCAAGGCCGAGCTAATCTGGGACAGCTGGGCCTCTATCCACATGTCTCTCCTCCCTAAGGAAGCTAATCTAACTTGTTCACATGGCAACAGCTTTCCTAGCACAGGAAAAGAAGGCAAGCCACAGTGGGCAAACACATTTGAAGCCTTTGTTTGCATATATCCTATTGGAAAAAGCAAGTCACATGCTAAGGCCATATTGAGGGGGTGGAGAAATAAACTTCACATCTCTTTTTTTTTTTTTTTTTTACTGTTTTAACTTTTTTTTTATTATTTTATTTTATTTTATTATGTTATGTTAATCACCATACATTATATCATTAGCTTTTGATGTAGTGTTCCATGATTCGTTGTTTGCATATAACACCCAGTGCTCCATTCAATACATGCCCTCTTTAATACCCATCACCAGGATAACCATCCCCCCAGCCCCCTCCCCTCTAGAACCCTCAGTTTGTTTTTCAGAGTCCATAGTCTTTCATGGTTCATCTCCTCCTCCGACTTCCCCCCCCCTTCATTTTTCCCTTCTTGCTATCTTCTTTTTTTTTTTTAAACATATAATGTATTATTTGTTTCAGAGATACAGGTCTGTGATTCAACAGTCTTACACAATTCACAGTGCTCACCATAACATATACCCTCCCCAATGTCTATCATCCAGCCACCCCATCCCTCCCACCCCCCACCACTCCAGCAACCTTCAGTTTGTTTCCGAGATTAAGAATTCCTCATATCAGTGAGATCATATGATACATGTCTTTCTCTGATTGACTTATTTCACTCAGCATAATACCCTCCAGTTCCATCCACATCGTTGCAAATGGCAAGATTGGATTCCTTTGGATGGCTGTGTAATATTCCATTGTATATATATACCACCTCTTTTTTATCCATTCATTTGTCGATGGACATCTTGGCTCTTTCCACAGTTTGGCTATTGTGGACATTGCTGCTATAAACATCAGGGTGCACATGCCCGTTCGGATCCCTATATTTGTATCTTTGGGGTAAATACCCAGTAGTGCAATTGCTGGGTTGTATGGTAGCTCTATTTTCAACTTTTTGAGGAACCTCCATACTGTTTTCCAGAGTGGCTGCACCAGCTTGCATTCCCACCAACAGTGTAGGAGGGTTCCCCTTTCTCTGCGTCCTCGCCAACATCTGTCGTTTCCTGACTTGTTAATTTTAGCCATTCTGACTGGTGTGAGGTTGTATCTCATTGAGGTTTTGATTTGGATTTCCCTGATGCCGAGCGATATTTAGCACTTTTTCATGTGTCTGTTTGTCCTTTGGATGTCTTCTTTGGAAAAATGTCTGTTCATGTCTTCTACCCATTTCTTGATTGGATCATTTGTTCTTTGGGTGTTGAGTTTCATAAGTTCTTTATAGATTTTGGATACTAGCCCTTTATTTGATATGTCATTTGCAAATATCTTCTCCCATTCTGTTGGTTGTCTTTTGGTTTTGTTGACTGTTTCCTTTGGTGTGCAAAAGCTTTTGTGTGTGTGTTTGTGTGTGGTGTAAGGAAATGGTCCAGTTTCATTCTTCTGCATGTGGCTGTCCAATTTTCCCAACACCATTTGTTGAAGAGACTGTCTTTTTTCCATTGGACATTCTTTCCTGCTTTGTCAAAGATTAGTTGACCATAGAGTTGAGGGTCCATTTCTGGGCTCTCTATTCTGTTCCATTGATCTATGTGTCTGTTTTTATGCCAGTACCATACTGTCTTGATGATGACAGCTTTGTAATAGAGCTTGAAGTCTAGAATTGTGATGCCACCAGCTTTGCTTTTCTTTTTCAACATTCCTCTGGCTATTCGGGGTCTTTTCTGGTTCCATACAAATTTTAGGATTATTTGTTCCATTTCTTTGAAAAAAGTGGATGGTATTTTGATAGGGATTGCATTAAATGTGTAGATTGCTCTAGGTAACATTGACATCTTCAAAATATTTGTTCTTCCAATCCATGAGCATGGAATGTTTTTCCATTTCTTGTGTCCTCCTCAATTTCTCTCATGAGTATTTTATAGCTTTCTAAGTACAGATTCTTTGTCTCCTTGGTTAGATTTATTCCCAGGTATCTTATGGTTTTGGGTGCAATTGTAAATGGGATCGACTCCTTAATTTCTCTTTCTTCTGTCTTGTTGTTGGCGTATAGGAATGCCACTGATTTCTGTGCATTGATTTTATATCCTGCCACTTTACTGAATTCCTGTAACAGTTCTAGCAGTTTTGGGGTGGAGTCTTCTGGGTTTTCCACATAAAGTATCATATCATCTGCAAACAGTGAGAGTTTGACTTCTTCTTTGCTGATTTGGATGCCTTTGATTTCTTTTTGTTGTCTGATTGCTGTGGCTAGGACTTCTAATACTATATTGAATAGCAGTGGTGATAGTGGACATCCCTGCCATGTTCCTGACCTTAGAGGGAAACCTCTCAGTTTTTCCCCATTGAGAATGATATTCGCTGTGGGATTTTTCATAGATGGTTTTTATGAGATTGAGGTATGTACCCTCTATCCCTATACTCTGAAGAGTTTTGATCAAGAAAGGATGCTGTACTTTGTCAAATGCTTTTTCTGCATCTGTTGAGAAGATCATATGGTTCTTGTTCTTTCTTTTATTAATGTATTGGATCACACTGATTGAATTGCGGATGTTGAACCAACCCTGCAGCCCAGGAATAAATCCCCCTTGGTCGTGGTGAATAATCCTTTTAATGTATTGTTGGATCCTATTGGCTAGTATTTTGGTGAGAATTTTTGCATCCATGTTCATCAAGGATATTGGTCTGTAGTTCTCCTTTTTGATGGGGTCTTTGTCTGGTTTTGGGATCAAGGTAATAGTGGCCTCATAAAACGAGTTTGGAAGTTTTCCTTCCATTTCTATTTTCTGGAACAGTTTCAGAAGAATGGGTATTAATTCTTCTTTAAATGTTTGGTAGAATTCCCCTGGGAAGCCATCTGGCCCTGAGCTCTTGTTTATTGGGAGAATTTTGATTACTGCTTCAATTTCCTTAGTGGTGATAGGTCTGTTCAGGTTTTCTATTTCTTCCTGGTTCAGTTTTGGTAGTTTATGCATTTCAAGGAATGCATCCATTTCTTCCAGATTATCTAATTTGCTGGCATAGAGTTGCTCATAATATGTTCTTATAATTGTTTGTATTTCTTTGGTGTTGGTTGTGATTTCTCCTCTTTCATTCATGATTTTATTTATTTGGGTCCTTTCTCTTTTCTTTTTGATAAGTCTGGCCAGGGATTTATCAATCTTGTTAATTCTTTCAAAGAACCAGCTCCTAGTTTTGTTGATCTGTTCCACTGTTCTTTTGGTTTCTATTTCATTGACTTCTGCCCTGATCTTTATTATTTCTCTTCTCCTGCTGGGTTCAGGCTTTATTTGCTGTTCTTTCTCCAGCTCCTTTAGGTGTAGGGTTAGGTTGTGTATTTGAGACCCTTCTTGTTTCTTGAGAAAGGCTTGTATTGCTATATACTTTCCTCTTAGGACTGCCTTTGCTGCATCCCAAAGATTTTGAACAGTTGTGTTTTCATTTTCCTTGGTTTCCATGAATTTTTTTAATTCTTCTTTAATTTTGTGGTTGACCCATTCATTCTTTAGGATGCTCTTTAGCCTCCATGGATTTGAGTTCTTTCTGACTTTCCTCTTGTGATTGAGTTCTAGTTTCAAAGCACTGTGGTCTGAAAATATGCAGTGAATGATCCCAATCTTTTGGTACCAGTTGAGACCTGATTTGTGTCCTAGGATGTGATCTATTCTGGAGAATGTTCCATGGGCACTAGAGAAGAATGTGTATTTTGTTGCTTTGGGATGGAATGTTCTGAATATATTTGTGAAGTCCATTTAGTCCAGTGTGTCATTTAAAGTCTTTATTTCCTGGGGCACCTGGGTGGCTCAGTTGGTTAAGCAACTGCCTTTGGCTAAAGTCTTTATTTCCTTGTTGATCTTTTGCTTAGATTATCTGTCCATTTCAGTGAGGGGTGTTAAAGTACCCCACTATTATTGTATTGTTGTCGATGTGTTTCTTTGCTTTTGTTATCAATTGCCTTATATAATTGGCTGCTCCCATGTTAGGGGCATAGACAGTTAAAACTGTTAGATCTTCTTGTTGGATAGACCCTTCAAGTATGATATAGTGTCCTTCCTCATCTCTTATTATAGTCTTTGGTTTAAAATCTAATTTGTCTGATATAAGGATTGCCACCCCAGCTTTCTTTTGATGTCCATTAGCATGGTAAATGGTTTTCCACCCCCTCACTTTCAATATGAAGGTGTCTTTGGGTCTAAAACGAGTCTCTTGCAGACAGCATATCGATGGGTCTTGTTTTTTTATCCAATCTGATACTCTGTGTCTTTTGATTGGGCATTTAGCCTATTTACATTCAGGGTAACTATTGAAAGATATGAATTTAGTGCCATTGTATTGCCTGTAAGGTGACTGTTACTGTATATTGTCTGTGTTCCTTTCTGGTCTATGTTGCTTTTAGGCTCTCTCTTTGCTTAGAGGACCCCTTTCAATATTTCTTGTAGGGCTGGTTTCGTGTTTGCAAATTCCTTTAGTTTTTGTTTGTCCTGGAAGCTTTTTATCTCTCCTTCTATTTTCAATGACAGCCTAGCTGGATATAGTATTCTTGGCTGCATATTTTTCTCATTTAGTGCTCTGAATAGATCATGTCAGTCCTTTCTGGCCTGCCAGGTCTCTGTGGATAGGTCCATTGCCAATCTAATGTTTCTACCATTGTAGGTTACAGATCTCTTCTCCCGAGCTGCTTTCAGGATTTTCTCTTTGTCTCTGAGACTAGTGAGTTTTATTATTAAATGTCAGGGTGTTGACCTATTTTTATTGATTTTGAAGGGAGTTCTCTGTGTCTTCTGGATTTTGATGTCTGTTTCCTTCCCCAAATTAGGGAATTTCTCTGCTATAATTTGCTCTAATGTACCTTCTGCCCTTCTCTCTCTTTCTTCTTCTTCTGGGATCCCAAACTTTCTAATATTTTTTCATCTTATGGTATCACTTATCTCTCGAATTCTGCCCTCGTAATCCAGTAGTTGTTAATCTGTCTTTTTCTCAGCTTCTTTATTTTCCATCATTTGGTCTTCTATATCACTAATTCTCTTTCTGCCTCATTTATCCCAGCAGTTAGAGCCTCCATTTTTAATTGCACCTCATAATAGCCTTTTTGATTTCGATTTGGTTAGATTTTAGTTCTTTTATTCCTCCAGAAAGGGTTTCTCTAATATAGTCCATGCTTTTTTCAAGCCCAACTAGTAGTTTTAAAATCATCATTCTGAACCCTAGTTCCGACATCTTACTAATGTCCATATTGATTAGGTCCCTGGCAGTTCCTACTGCCTCTTGTTCTTTTTTTTGAGGTGATTTTTTCCATCTTGTCATTTTGTCCAGAGGAGAAGAGATGAATGAGAGAACAAAATGTTAACAGGGTAACAACAACCCCAGAAAAATATACACTAAACAAATCAGAAGAGACCTGAAACTGGGAGAAAAGAAAGGGAAGGAAAGAAAAAAGAAAAAAAAAGAAAAAGGAAAAGAAAAAGATAAAACAAACAAACAAACAAAAACCAAGAATATGATCAAATATGATCAGGCTGGTGCATAGATAAGTGCCACACACTAGATTTTGAGGGTATTTTGGTCTGTTAGAAGGAAGTGCCTCCCAAAATTTTAAAGAAAGAAAAACTTATATATGTACAAAATAAGGGTAAATACAATGAAGGGATGGAATATGACTGTAAAGATGAAAATTATAAAAGATTTTACAAAAGGAATTGAGAAGTTGGTTGAAAAAAGAATGAAGAGGATTTTAAAAAAAAAGGAAGAGAATGTGATCAGGCAGGAGCTGAGAACAAAGCCTTACACTAGAGATTTAGGGTATATTTTGGTCTGTTAGAAGAAACTGTATCCCAAAATTTTAAAGAGAGAACAACTTATATATATATACCAAAAATAAGGTTCACTACTGTGAAGGGATAGAATATGACTCTAAAAATGAAAAATAAAAAAGATTTTTTTAAAAAGAGATTGATAAGATATTGGTTGAAAAAGGGAAAAAGAAAAATTAAAAAAAAAGACAGTTAAAAAAAAATAACTTTGAAAGATTAAAGAATCATGGTAAAAAAGCCATGAATGCTAGGTGCAGTATTCCCCTAGTGCTGGAGTTCTGCCGTTCTCATTGATCAGTAAACTTGGTCTTGGCTGGCTGTTCTTGCTGATCTTCTGGGGGAGGGGCCTGTTGCCATGGTTCCCAAATGTCTTTGCTGGAGGCAGAATTGCCCCACCCTTGCCAGTCCGGGCTAAGTAATCTGCTCGGGTTTGTTCTCGGGAGGTTTTGTTCCCTGCAAGCTTTCCATACCGCTTTGGAGGCCAAGAGCAAAAATGGCGACCTCCCAATCTCCGCCCCAGAGGAGCCGAGAACTCAGGGCCCCACTCCTCAGTGAGCCACCAGAGAAAAGCAGTCAATCACTCCTGTCTCCCCGGTCTCCTGCCACACTTCGTGCTCACCTGGCCTGTGACCAAGCATTTCTATCTCTGGCACACGACCCTGTATGGAGTCTCCAAACCCAGCAGATCCCTGTGATGCACTCCCGTGCTGATCCTCCTGGGGGAGGAAGGGGGGTCTCCCCTGATCTGCCACTTATTGGGTCCCTGCTGGAGGAGCAGTGGCCAACTGTGCCACAGATCATGGCTTATGGCAACCCCGAGCTGAGAGCCTGGGCCTCAGCTCCGTCTCTGCAGCCGGCTTCCCTGCTCCAATACCTGGGAGCTCTGCTGCACTCAGGCACCCCCAGTCTTTTTGTGACCCCGAGCGTCCTGAGACCACACCGTCCCAGCGAGGGTGTCACCCCCTGCTTAGCCACTGGAGCGACATCCCTCAGCAGAGCCAACTTCTAAAATTTCCGATTTTGTGCTCTGCTGCTCTATCACTTGCCAGAAGCGGCTGACGGAGGCCCCCTCCCCCCGCCATCTATTCCCCCGAATATCGCCTCGGATTCACTTCTCCGCACGTCCTACCTTCCAGAAAGTGGTCACTTTTCTGTTCAGAGATGTGTTGCTATTCTTTTCTTTGATCTTCTGTTGAGTTCATAGGTGTTCAGAATGGTTTGATCTCTATCTGGCTGAATTCCTGGGACCAGATGAAATTTAGGTCTCCTACTTCTCCGCCATCTTGCTCTAAACTCCACTTCTTAATGTGAGACACAACCAAACCTCATTGAAAAGGGGTGTACTTGTAAGAATGATAACAACAATTGTGACCCTCTTGCAAACAATTTACCACATAAGCTAAATATTATAGTCCTAACGTCAGAAATGCACAAGTGTGCTAGACTGATAAATTAGATACAGATAAATCACAGGTCTTTAGAAAATGGTCAGGGATGGAGAAAATGACCATAATCTATAACTTGCCAGAGATGGCCATAAAGCCTTAAATCTGTAATCACTGATCACACTGCCTTTCTATGTGACTATCACTAGAGAAGGTTCGGGGGAATGCAGAAGATGAGTATCAGTTAAAGGAATCATAAACTGATAGAATCAAGTCCACATTTAGGGGCATGTAGAATCACTGAAAAGCAGTATTTTATATGTCCCCACCAAACAAACATTCCCTTAAATGTATTCAAGTAAATCAGATCAAAAGCAATATCAAGGGTACCTTGGAGGGAAAAGAAGACAGTATTTCCCAAAATGACAGCCTTAAACTTAAGAACTGAGATGTATGGGGGGAAAAAGTTAAAAGAAGTTGAAATCCTATCTCCCCTGACACCCTTAACACATCAGAATTATGTCTACTGAAATGTAACCATAAGAGGGTCTCAGGTAATTTTAACCCCCATTTGGGATTACAGTCCTTCTTCTTCTCTTCTGGTTATTTCCCAGGAGTTTCAAGAATTTTTTCTACATTGAATTACGGATCTTTCCAGAGCACAAAGTCTGGAGTGATGACCCCAATTGCTATAAACCAGATAGAGCTCTGAGTGGGAGCCATAATAAAAAGGTAGAATGTCTAAAAATAATCTACTAGAGGAAAGGCACCATTTGTAACCAATCTAAAAAATGCTCTGAGAATACATATAGCTATTCCTTTCTTTTATATCATAGCTACATGAAAAGACTAGAAAGAAAGGCATTAAAATTATAACATTGATTATCTTTTGTTATTTGGAATTTATGATATTTCAATTTTTCCTTATTTTGGATGTTTTATATTATAAAAATTTCTTTTTTTTCTAAGATTTTATTTATTTATTTGACAGAGGGAGACACAGTGAGAGAGGGAACACAAGCAGGGGGAGTGGGAGAGGGAGAAGCAGGCTTCCCGCCAAGCAGGGAGCCTGATGCGGGGCTCGATCCCAGGACCCTGGGATCATGACCTGAGCCGAAGGCAGACGCTTAACGACTGAGCCACCCAGGTGCCCCCAAAATTTCTTTATAAAATAATGGCAGATTACACATTAGAAATGATAATAATTAAGAATACAGATTTATTCAATATTAAGTCATATTTGCTCCAAATACTGTGTTACAAAAGCAGAGTATAAAACATACATACATACCGGGTGACTGGGTGGCACAGCTGGTTAAGCGTCAGACCCTTGGTTTTGGCTCAGGTCATGATCTCAGGGGTGTGACTTTAGAGTGGAGAGATCAAGCCCCAACCCAGGCTCAGTGCTCAGTGTGGTATCTGCTTGAAATTCTGTCTCCCTCTCTCTCTGCCCCTCCCCTCCCAACTCCCTGCTTATGTGTGCACTCTCTTTCTCTCTAAAAACAAAACAACAACATAACAAAAATACATACACTCATCATCCTGGGATTATTCTTTCTAAGGTTAAAATGAATGTCATTCTTCCAATTGAATAAATAGTGTCTCACCCAAGAATTTGCTCTAAGAAACAAATTTTGTTTAGACTTTTGTTAATAATTAGGAATGCAGGGAGACATTTTCCAAGTGTGTAGATGGTTCCAGATGGTTTGCTAAATAGAAATAAAATGATAAAATAATGGGAAGAATTTGCAGAATGATCACACAATAATATGACATAAGCATACAAGTGACCAATGAGTTTCAAGGTGAACAAAATAAAAGTTTGGGTGGCAATTACAGAGTTTAAAAGGTTGCTCCCCTTGCAGAAATTATAATTTAGATAAGGCATGGAGCACTGATTAAGTCAGGGAGATACTTGATCTTACTATATAAATCCATTAACAGATTGGGTGAAGATATATTTATGGGAAACATACAAATCTAAACTCACTTAGCATTCTCTAGAAAGGTGTTGTTTTGGCTTTGAACAAAATCATAACATAAACCCCAAATTAAACACCCTTCCTACTTACTATATTCCCAGTTAAACTCATGTTTTCCAAAAGGTGGGGGATGAGGCAGGGAATAAATAGGCTAACTACACTCCATAGCTCTTACTTACTATGTTATTATTATTCTCCTCTTCACAACTGTGTTAACATCTATTATAGTGTAATGCAACTATTAAACATTTAGACAGTGAGACCATCTGGCAGAGCCTATATGAGAATTTCTACATTGCCAAACATATTAGGAACCATTTGAACTACATATGTAAGAAAAAAGGGGTGGGGAGGCATAGTTATTCATTCACACAAACTATTCCAAAATATAAAAAAAAACCAGTGTCAAACAATGTATCAATATCTGAAAATATCTGCTGTATCTACTAAGGTTCAATTCTTCTCTGATCATTTTTCTTGTTTTATTAATTGCTATATCCTCAGCCCCTGAAAAATAGATGGCATATCTAGTAGCCACTTAATAAACATTTGTAAATGAATTAATGAATAAATGAAAAAGATTTTTGTATATGAGAAACTTCCTTTTTGAGGAGAGGTAGCTCTAGGCACCCACAGTGCTACTCTCCATGGATTCTCCCCATAGTAACATCTTATCTTTGTCTTTGAGTCCATCCAAATTTTACCATTCTTCAAAACTCATGTTGTAATCTTTACACTAAGTGAGATAAGTCAAACAGAGAAAGCAAATACCATATGATTTCACTCATTTGTAGAATCTAAAAAACAAAACGAATAAACAAACAAACAAAAGCAAAGTCACACCTATAAATACAGAGAACAAGCTGATAGTTGCCTGAGTGAAGGGGGATAAGGGATGGGCAAAATGGGTGAAGGGGAGTGGGAGATACAGGTTTCTAATTATGGAATGAGTAAGTGTGCATATAAAAGACAAAGCATAAAGAATACAGTCAGTGATATTGTAATAGAGTGGTATGGTGACAGATGATAGCTACACTTATGGTGAGCATAGCATAACATATAGAGAAGTTGAATCACTAGAGAAATTGTACACCTAAAATTAATGTAACATTGTGTGTCAACTCTACAAAAGTAAAAAAAATAAAAATAAAAAACTCATGTTGTAATCTAAACATTTCCTTAAGATTTCCCTACCACTCCATCCTTCACTAGTCTTCCAACTAGACTTTATCAGCCCACCATATGTATATGTATATAACTCTGTTAGCTAAACTTTTCCAGTGTTTACTATTGATACACATTTTCTGAATGGACTATAATCTTTTGAAGCTTTTCTTCTTCCTGATTTATTGATATAAAAATTAATAAGGCATGGTCCCTGCCTTTAAGAGGCTTACAGACTGGTAGGAACATCCATGTAAAATAAACGAATTTAACATGTCGAGCATTATACATGCTTTGGTAGACATTTGGATTGGCCCTCCTAACTGCAATTCCACCTTCTTTCCAGTTGAAGGAATTGGAAAGCTAATTTCTACATTTGCCATATGAACTTGAGGCTAAGCTTTAAAGTTTGAAGAAGGACTCACCAGATGAACTTGAATGATAGCTCAAAATGGATGTGAGGTAGCAACCATCTTTCTGCCTGTATTGATACTGGCAAGCAAAGTCATACAGATGTGTTGATGGTAACTGGATTCCATGTCCTAGAGCCTAGTCACCAGCTTATGACCATGCGAGAAAGTGTGGCAGCAGCAGAAGTTTCTGATCTCTTGGTAGCCACTATGGTGATGTGACCTTTAAATCAATAGTCCAGAAGTGGCTTTCTAACTTCTGTTCCTTCTATCCTATGATGATCCAATTCCCTGAATTAAATGCAGTTTGAAATCACTGGTATTGTCTATCTTGCTCTGAATCCTGATTGATCCATATGGTATGCTATGAATATAAAGAATAGAGCAGGGACACTAAAAAAGAGCAGGCAGCTGTCCCAGAGGTAAAGAATAGTTAGGAAAGTAATAATGGAAAGATAATTGTTCAACCGAGCCAGGCAGATGAGGGGTGGAAACACTTAGTGTAACCATGAGGACACAGTAGTAACTGAAAGTCACAGAATGTTTGAATCAGGAAACTTACAGATCTACTTAAAAACAAAACAAAACAAACAAACAACAACAACAACAACAAAACCACACACACACACACACACACACACAAAAAAAAACCACACTCAAAGAGAGAAAGGAACTTTACCTGAAAAATAAGAAGTGTGAGTCTGATTGGCAGCAGGGTGCATGGAAGAATTAGACCTTCTGATGTCCAATACATTGCTTATTCAATTCAGATGATCCTGTAATTTTTATTACATGAAACTGTTCAGAGTATGTTGGTATTTTACTTCTGATCTAAAATAAGCACCACAAATCTCAATATGATATTATGATCGTATTTCTGTTGTTAGTTTTAAAGGATTAATACAATAACAACACCAGGAGTCCAAGAGGGCAGAGTAGTAGGAGACCTTAATTTAATATGGTCCCAGGAATTCAAGTAGATAGTTAACAAATCATTCTGAACACCTGTGAGCTCAACCAGAGATCTAAGAAAAGAATAGCTGTAACTCTACAAATAGAAAAGTGACCACTTTCTGCAAGGTAGGCAGTGCAGAGAAGTGAATCTGAGGCAATATATGGGAATATAGACTGCAGGGGGAGGGAGCCTCTGGCAGCTGGCACTGGAAAGAGATATAGCAGTGGAGCACAAAATCAGAACTTTTAAAAGTACACTCCAGTGAGGGACATCCCTGCCAGAAAGATGCTCAGGTGGTGAAGTGGAGCAGAATCCTAGGTGTGGTCTCAGAATCCCTGGGGTCACAGGAAGACCATGGGTGCCTGAGTGCGGCAGAGTTCCCAGGCATCTAAGCAGAGAAGTCAGCGGCAATCAGTGAGCCCAGGAGTGGGCTCTCAGCTCAGTGTAGCCATAAACCATGAACCAGCATGGTCAGGCAACTGCTCTCTGAGCAGGGGCCCAGCAAGTGGCAGAACTATGGTGAGACAAACCCCTCTTCCTCCCCTTGGGAAAAGCAGAGCAGGTGTGCACCACAGGAGTCTGCAGGGTTTGGAGACTTGAAGTAGAGTCATGTGCCTTAGATAGAAATGCTCAGTCACAGGCTGGGTGAGCACAGAGTTCGGACAGAGACCTGGGAGACAGGTGTGTTGACTGCTTTTCCCTGAGGGCACACTGAGGAGTGGGGCCCTGAGCTCTTGGCTCTGGGGATGGAGATTGGGAGGCCGTCATTTTCATTCTGATGCTCCAAAGCAACGTGGAAAGGCTTCAGGGAATAAAAGCCACATAGAGCAACATGGAGCCACTTACTTAGCCTGACCCCTGGCAAGGGCAGTGCAAGTCCGCCCATGGCAAAGAAACCTGAGAATCAGCACAACAGCACCTGCCCCCCCTCCCCAGAAGATCAGCAAGAACATCCAGCTAAGAGAAAGTTCACCAATCACACAGAACTGCAAAACTCAAGCGCTAGGAGGGAATAGTATAAAAAATTCATGTTTTTTCCCCCACCATTCTTTAGTCTTTCAATTTTAATTTTTTTCTTTCCTTTTTCAACCAATTTGTTATTTTATCAACTCTTTTTTTAAATCCTTCTAATTTTTTTTACACTTACATTCTATCCTTTCATTGTATTTAAATTTTTAAAGGTTTTATTTATTTCTTAGAGATAGAGAGAGCACAAGTGGGATGAGGGGTAGAGGGAGAAGCAGACTCCCTGCTGAGCAGGGAGCCCAACACAGGGGTCGATCCCAGGACCCAGGGATCATGACCTGAGCTGAAGGCAGACACTTAACCAACTGAGCCATCCAGGCACCCTGCATTGTATTTAATTTTATTTTTGTATATATATAGGTTTTTCATTCTTTACAATTTTGGGATGGAGTTTATTTTAAAAAACATACCAAAATACATCCAGAATCTAGTGTATTGCTCTTTTCTCTTCACTTATCTGATCATATTCTCTCTCTCTTTTTTCTTTCTTCTTCTTCTTTTTTTTTTGTTAAAGTCTTTTTTAATTTCCATCTTTACAGTTACATTCTATCCTTTCAATGTAATTTAATTTTGTTTATATATATATACAAAAACAAAATTAAATTAATTACATTATATATATATAAAGTTTTTCTTTCTTTACAATTTTGGGATGTATTTTCTGCTAACAAACAAACCAAAATACACTCAGGATATAGTGTATTGCACTGTTCTATTTCCCTGTCTGTTTATACTCTTTCTTTTTTTTTTTTATTTTCATTTTTATAGTTACATTCTACCATTTCAATGTATTTAAGTTTATTTTTGTACATATGTAAGTTTTTCTTTCTTTACAGTTTTGGGATCTAGTTTTCTAAGAAACAGACCAAAATACACACAGGATCCAGTGTATTGCTCTGTCCTGTTCATCTGTCTAGTTATAGTCTCTCTTAAATATATATATATATATACACACACACACATATATACACACACACACACATATACACACATAAATATATATACATATATAAGTATATATATAAGTATATATATATAAATATATATAAATATATATAAAATATATATATATAATTTGGTTTGGGGTCTCTTCTGATTTCTTTAGTGTATATTTCTCTGGGGTGGTTGTTGCCATTTAGTATTTTGTTCTCTTGTTCATCCATTCTTCTCTGGACAGAATGACAAGACAGAAAAACTCACTTCAAAAAAGAGAACAAGAGGAGTACTGACTGCCAGGGACCTCATCAGCATGGATAAGTAAGATGTTGGAACTAGAGTTCAGAAAAAAACATAGAAGACACTAGAGTATCCCTTTCTGGAGAAATGAAAGAACTAAAATCTAATCAAATTGAAATTAAAAAGCTATTAATGAGATCCAATCAAAACTGGAGGCTGTAATTGCTAGGATAAATGAGGCAGAAGAGAGAATTAGTGATATAGAAGACAAAAAATGATGGAGAATAAAGAAGCTGAGAAAAAGAGAGATAAACAACTACTGGATCATGGGAGAGAATTCGAGATATAAGTGATACCATAAAGTGAAACAATATTAGAATAATTGGGATCCCAGAAGAAGAGGAAAGAAAGAGAGAGAGAGAATGGGGCAGAAAGTATACTGGAGCTAATTATAGTGGAGAATTTCCCTAACCTAGGGAAGGAAACAGGCATTTAAGTCCAGGGGGCACAAAGAACTCCCTTCAAAATCAATAAAAATAAGTCAACACCTACTCATATAATAATGAAACTTGAAAATCTCACAGAGAAAATCCTGAAAGCAGCTCGGGACAAAAGGTCCATAATGTACAGGGTAGAAACATCAGACTGGCAACAGACCTATCCACAGAGACTTGGCAGGTCAGAAAGGACTGGCATGATATATTCAGGGTGCTAAATGAGAAAAATATGCAGCCAAGAACACTTTATTCAGCAAAGATGTCCTTCACAATAGAAGTAGAGATAAAAAGCTTTCAGGACAAATAGAAACTAAAAGAATTTGTAATCACTATACCAGGCCTGCAAGAAATATTAAAAAAGATCATTTAAGCGAAGAGAGAGCCCAAAAGTAACATAGACCAGAAAGGAACAGAGACAATACTCAGAAACCGTGACTTTACAGGTAATACAATGGCACTAAATTCATATTTTTCAATACTTACCCTGAAGGTAAATGGGCTAAATGCCCCAATCAAAATACACAGGGTAACAGATTGGATAAAAATGCAAGACCCATCGATATGCTGTCTGCAAGAGATTCATTTTAGACCCAAAGACACCTCCAGATTGAAAGTGAGGGGGTGAAAAACCATCTATTATGCTAATAGACATCACAAGAAAGTTGGGGTAGCAATCCTTATATCAGACAAATTAGATTTTAAACTAAAGACTGTAGTAAAAGTTAATTAAGGACACTATATCATAATTAAAGAGTCTATCAACAAGAAGATTTAATTGTAAACATTTATGCCCCTAAAATGGGAGCAGCCAATTATATAAACCAATTAGTAACAAAATTAAAGAAACACATGGATAATAATACAATAATTGTAGGGGACTTTAATACTCCACTCACTACAATGGACAGATCTTCTAAGCAGAAGATAAACAAGGAAACAAGGGCTTTGAATGACACACTGGACCAAATGGACTTCACAGATATATTCAGAGCATTCCATCCTAAAGCAACAGAATACACATTCTTCTCGAGTGCACATGTAACATTCTCCAGAATAGATCACATACTGGATCATAAATCAGGTCTCAACTGGTACCAAAAGGTTCGGATCATTCCCTGCATATTTTCAGAATACAGTGCTTTAAAACTTGAACTCAAGTACCAGAGGAAATTTGGAAAGAACTCAAATACCTGGAGGCTAAAGAGCATCCTACTAAAGAATGAATGGGTCACCCAGGAAATTATGAAGAATTAAAAAAATTCATGGAAACAAATGAAAATGAAAACACAACTGTTTAAAACCATAGGAATGCAGCCAAGGTGGTCCTGGGAGGGAAGTGTATAGCAATACAAGCCTTTCTCAAGAAACAAGAAGGGTCTCAAATACACAACCTAACCTTACACCTAAAGGAGCTGGAGAAAGAACAGCAAATAAAGCCTAAACCCAGCAGGAGAAGAGAATAAAGATTAGAGCAGAAATCAATGGTAGAACAGATCAACGAAACTAGGAGCTGGTTCTTTGAAAGAATTAATAAGATTGATAAACCCCTGGCCAGACTTATCAAAAAGAAAAGAGAAAGGACCCAAATAAATAAAATCATGAATGAAAGAGGAGAGATCACAACCAACACTGAAGAAATACAAACAATTATAAGAACATATTATGAGCAACTCTATGCCAGCAAATTAGATAATCTGGAAGAAATGGATGCATTCCTAGAAACATAGGATCCAACAGTACATTAAAAGGATTATTCACCATGACCAGGTGGGATTTATTCCCGGGCTGCAAGGATGGTTCAACATCTGCAAATCAATCAATGTGGTACACTACATTAATAAAAGAAAGGACAGAACCGTATGATCTTCTCAATAGATACAGAAAAAGCATTTGACAAAGTATAGCATCCTTTCTTGATTAAAACCTTCACAGTGCAGTGATAGAGGGAACATACCTCAATATGATGAAAGCCATCTATGAAAAGTCCACAGCAAATATCATTCTCAATGGGGAAAAACTGAGAGCCTTTCCCCTAAGGTCAGGAGCACAGCAGGGATGTCCACTATCACCTCTGCTATTCAACATAGTACTAGAAGCCTTAGTCTCAGCAAACAGACAACAAAAAGAAATAAAAGGCATCCAAATCAGCAAAAAAGAAGTCAAACTCTCACTCTTTGCAGATGACATGATATTCTATGTGGAAAACTCAAGAATCCACCCCAAAATTGCTAGAACTCATACAGGAATTCAGCAAAGTGGTAGGATATAAAATCAATGTACAGAAATCAGTTGCATTTCTATACACTAGCAATGAGACAGAAGAGAGAAATTAAGAGACAGAATGAGAAATTAAGGGGTCAATCCCATTTACAATTGCACCTAAACCATAAGATATGTAGGAATAAACCTAACCAAAGTGGCAAAAGATCTGCACTAAGAAAACTATAGAATACTCATGAAAGAAAATGAGGAAGACACAAAGAAATGGAAAAACATTCCATGCTCATGGATTGGAAGAACAAAGATTGTTAAAATACCTACGCTACTTAAAGCAATGTACACATTCAATGCAATCCCTATCAAAATACCATCAACTTTTTCCACAGAGCTGGAATAAATAATCCTAAAATGTGTATGGAACCAGAAACGACCCCGGATAGCCAGAGGAATGTTGATAAAGAAAACCAAAGCTATAGAAACAGCCCAGGTGTCCATCAACAGATGAATGGATAAAGATGATGTGGTATATACATATATACAATGGAATACTACTCAGCCATTAAAAAAATGAAATCTTGCCATTTGCAATGACATGGATGGGACTAGAGGGTATTATGCTAAGCAAAATAAGCCAATCAGAGAAAGACAATTATCATATGATCTCACTCATATGTGGAATTTAAGAAACAAAACAGAAGATCATAGAGGAAGAGAGTAAAAAATAAAACAAGACAAAATCAGAGAGGGAGACAAACCATAAGAGACTCTTAAGGGTCTTGGAGGGGAGGTAGGGGGGTGGGAGGAATGGGGTAACTGCGTGTTGGACACTAAGGAGGTCACATGATGTAATGACCTCTGGGTGATGAGTGAGAGTGATGAGTCACTGACCTCTACCTCTGAAACTAATAATACATTATATGTTAATTAATTGAATTTAAATAAAAAAATATTTAAAAAAGGATTAACACAATAGCTAAAAATGAGCAGAAAATACTTTCAAAGTTATAATGAAATGGGTAGCCACAATAATAATGGATGAGAATCAAATTCTTCTAACCACTAAGGATTCATCCCTGTATTGCCTAATAAACAATAAACATTTATTGATTACCTCTATTTCTCAGCAAATGTACTCCCTCTATGAATACATTGGAATGAACCAGTACTGTTCCCAATCAAACAGCACAAGTCCACAAAGGCAGCATTTCCATATGTGTTCAGTCTATAAAATTTCCTTCAAAGATATTCACTTATGAATCAACCACACCTCTTTAAGGAAACATACCACACAGATTAATGTCCTCTGTCACACTCCTGAGTACGTGAAAAAAAAAATGGATTTACTTGAAAATATTCCTCTTTCTGCTTTGGGTATGAGATTTTAACTGTCTTCATTAGAAGAGTCAAGTTTCTTCCTTTGCAAGCATTTGACTTACTGAAAAACAGTGGAATTATGGTAGTGTGTCTTATTTCTACATGAAATGGCAAAGGTTTCCTGATCCAAAATTCTGATTAGAAATAATTTAAGTGTTATTACCTTCATTTTCCTGCAGTAAGTAAGGCCTAGGAGATTAACTTTCTCTTAAAAAGTCATAAAGTTAGTCACAGGCAGGAACAGTGTCAGCTCTAGCATTTCCCTGTCTTCTGAGTTTCAAACACAGAGGAATTCACTCTTCAAGTTCAGCCTCATCCAAATCCCAGCTATCCCTAACTATGGTAGGCAGTATATTTGGAGCTCTGTCTAGAACCCAAGTATGAGTTACCCAGTACATGCAGACCCCCAATCTCTAGTCTTACTCAACTCTTACCATGACTATTAAATCCTTATGGATGGGCCCCTGCTTTTCTTTACTTTATCCCATTCCTTTGGTGTGATAGAAGCTTTGCATGACCCTCAGTCTGCCCTTGGAGATTGAGGGGAAGTGCTGACACCCTAGATATCACTTGTTATTCCAATATATTAGAGGCTAGAGTTTGTCCCTGGGGTCCCCAATTCTGGTTGGAATATTGCTCCAACCAGATGAAATCATCTAGAACTATGACATTGCTCACAAGATTGGAATGTAACAGGTGTTTACAGAGCATTCTTGCTAAAAGGATAACTTGCATAAAAAAGCCAATACAGATCCAAAGACGATATTATAATTTTATTTCTATTTACTTGTATTACATTGATTCCCTTTAAATTTAAAATTTGGGGTGCATACATATGCACTAGTAGAGTAGTTCATATAATAATTTAATAAATAAATGCATAAATTTATGTTAGAAGTACATGCTGAAAAAATATGCCTGCTTAAGTCAATATGGAGATCATGCTTTAGGAACATATGCAGCAGGGTCCCTTTAAGTGTTTTAGACAGCTCCATAAAGTTGTAGTTCATGTTTGTTTGTGGACAGCATCTTCATACCTAGCACTGTTCTGCCATAAATAGGTTTTCATGAACATAGTAATAAAAAAATAAATTAAAATAGGTTTTCAATAAATCTTTGTTGGATGAGTGAAACTGGATTAATAAATGACTTGAAACTGGCTTAAATCAAAAGTTACCATGTATCTTTAGATACTATAGTCAGTTGAATAGCATGCCCCACTCCCAAATTCCTATCTACCTGGAATCTAGAAGTAGGACATAAATAGAGTTTAGAAACTCTATTTGGAAATACAGCCTGTGAAAACACACTTAAGGTAAGAACTGAGATGACATGAGGCAGGATTAGGGTGGGCCCTCAAGCCAATGAAAATGTCTTTATAAGAAACACGCAAGATAGAGAAAAATCTTATGGGAATGTAGAGGTAAGAAGAGCCTGGAGTGACACGGCTCAGCTACAAACCAGGGAATGCCTGGGGCCACCAGAAACAGGAACAGGCATGGAAGTGTTCTTCCCTAGGGCCTTCAGAGTGACCCTGGCCCTACTGGCACCTTGGTTTTGGACTTCTAGTCTCCAGAACAATAAGGGAATACATGTCTATTGCTTTAACACCCAGTTTGTGGTAATTAGTTGTGATAACCCTAGGAAACTAATGCAGATACAATGTTTTATGTACCAGGCCAGTGTACCAGCAAGTTTAGTCCTGTTAGATCTGACTCATGTGCCCTTTCCATTGGTCTGTTGTAATGAATCCAGCACCCCCTCCAGTGGAATCTGTTCATAATATAAAAGACAATACTAGAATCTAACTCCCCTGACTCTTAGGGTAACATTCTGTACACTACACCTTACTATTTATAGCAGAAGAACTTATCTCATAAGAAAAAATTTTCAAAAAGTCTAAGGTGTGGGTATGCCTAAGAATTTATGATGTAACCTGAAACTCTTTGCTCTTAAAATTCTTGTGAGGATAAGTTTCTGACCCCTGATATATGCTGGTTCCAGCCAGTTAACAACAATCACAAGACATGTTATAGTTTTATTTTGGTACTTGATATTCTGGTCACAGCAAGAACCAGAAAATGAAAAGTTACTTTAAAAAAAAACTCAGCTTGGTCATTATTTAATATTACTGAACACTTATCATGTGCATATATTTATATAAATAAAAATTTACTTGAATTGTAAATCATTCAAATTGCTTGAAACATTAAAAGAAAGAATGAAATTTCATTCTACTTGTGGCAGATATTTTTGATCTACCTTTCATCTCTCTAATTAGCCAGTACAAAAAAAGAATGTGCTTAAAAGCAGTAGATGACCAGAAAGTCTTTCATATACTCTAGAGATAACTTATATGATCATAGTAATGACTGTGCTTGGCAGAGAAGAGGCACTCAGGAAGTGTTAGAGCTGTTTTACTGGATTAAAAAAGAAAATTAGCAATCAGAAAAGCTCCTTTGAATTTAATCGTTCATTTACTTGTTATTTGTTACTGTGGATGCGATTGAAACTATCTTATCTTCTGGACCTGAGCTTATTTACAACTTGATTTTGAGCATCCAGAAAGAATGTCATTGGTGATGTGGAAGTGTCAGGATTATGTGGACATGATGGGCCCATGTTGGGTATAGTGATCTCAAGGAAAGGGGGTATCAGTGAGGGGGCAAATGAACTCTAGTCAGTAAAATACAAGATTTTAAAAGAGAAGAAAAAAGGAGGTGTAGCCCCAAAGATAATCATTCCAAAAAAGCAAGAAAGATTAAGAAGGATAGAAGAGTTTAGAAGTGAAATTCGTAAGAAGGCAATCACAAGTGATCAGAATTCAGTATGGATGAGATCCACAAACCTGAATTGAGCACCTCCTATGAGCCCAGCAGTGGGTGAAAATGAGTAGAACATGGCACCCTGAGCCATAGTCTATCAAACTCTTAGAATGTTTTTAAGAAAGATAAGAAAGAGGAATCTGAAGAAACCTTTGTGTCTATGCATGGTTGAACTCTGCTTTAAAAAGAAACCCAGGAAGAAGTCTTTAACCGGCATGTATTTTTTAATATACATAGAAAGTCCCCAGTAAATGAGTATGTTTTTGTGTGTTTTCCTTAATATATAAATTAATAACATGTGAACAAATGGGCTATAAAAGCAAAGATGAGTATCACACAGAGAGAGCCAAGAACAAAGACTATATAAGAAGAGTGACATGAAAGCTGACATCCAGATGTAACTTTGAAAACAAAACAAAAGCTAATGATCACAAGAAGATGATTGAAGTGATGTCTGGGGACAGAGGTGGAGGCTTCAAGGAAGCCCCCATTTTCTCTGGAGGGTTCGGGGTGACTCAGGGAACCCTAAACAACAGCCAATTAAATGGGCTGATCTGTAAGTGTCCTAGGGAAAGTCCAGGGGTGGTGTTCTAGGAATTTGTTGTAAGTATGGCCTACTTTGACATTTATATCAATTATTTGACTAACAATATAGAAAAAAATTCTATGAAATGCAGTGATGTCAAGAAGATGTGAGGGCAAAGAGAGGATTCATGCATCAAATGACGGAAACAAAAACACACTTGTTTGGCCAAGTCAGCATGCATAAACTTACACAAAGAGTGTAAAGTTTCATGTTAGGGTCAAAAAGTCAATCACATTAGTACAGAATGGGTATGTTGCCATTTATTCTATACTTGATCCTAAATTTACATAATCCAGGCAGGCATGCATGCACACGTATGTACACACACACACACACACACACACACACACTACTATATGGGTCTACGTGTAAAAAATATAATGCCCAAATTAAATCCTTTTTTATCCTATGCTGGTTCAGATTTCATAGGTCTATTGTGCCCTGTCCTGGGTTTATTATGAAGAATTTAGAGCAAGGAATTGGAAAGCTTTTGCCTAGAGGAGAAATCAGTTCAAGAAATTGGTCTTCAAACAGCTGAAGGTATCACATGGAGGAAGGATTTGACTAATTATCTTATTATAGGAGATAGAAGAAAGACAATGGGCAAAAGTATAGGACATGCTTCATTTGTATACAATGAATCATGTTCTATCATTAAAGCTGTTGAACAATGGCCTGCCTGTCTTAGGAATGCGTGAATTCTGTGTCACTGGAACATTCTAGGAGGTGCCAGATGACTATTGACAATAATCTACCCTTTGTGTTCTTTTCTGCTCTAAGGTAAACACTACAGATAAAAGAAAAAGTGTGGAATAAGGAAAGCGTGTCCATATACATACCATCTCTGTAATGTCAAACAGCCTTTTAAACCTCTATGAAAACTATTTTCATAACCTTTACTTCACTGTTTTAAGGAAGATTAGATTCAATAACTTGGATAACACACCTGACACAGTGGATGCTAAGTAAATCGTGGAAAAAATTTGTAATTATTATAATAGTAATTGTATAGTTTCTGCAGTGTAAAATTGGCAAATATCTTAAATATCTACCACTAGAGAGAGGAAAAGAAAAACAGAGAAATCAGGTAATGTTCTTGGTGCTTTCTGATCCTAACTCTGTAATGCAAAACTACAAGTTACCCTCTGATTAGCTTATGCTTGCTTAAACAAGTGATCCTCATTCTGTAGAAAACATTTACTTGAATTAAAATATTCATACTTCACAGATGAGTCAGCTTGCTGGTAGAAATAAAAAGCAAAACCAGTAAGTTAATTAAGATTCAAAATTCCAGTTTCAGACAAGTACTTTTTAAGATTTATGTATTTACTTTGAGAGAGGGAGAGAGAGAGAGGGAGTACAGGAGGGAGGGGCAGAGAGAGAGGGAGAGAGACAATCTCAAGCAGACTCCCGCCATGTGGAGCTCCACACAGGGGCTTGATCTCACGACCCCTAGATCATGACCTGAGCCAAAACCAAGAGTCTGATGCTTAACAAACTGAGCCACGCAGGTGCCACTCAGACAAGTACTTTAAATATAAGGATATTAAAAAAATATACAATCGAGAGTAGGGATCCTTTTTCTTATTATTTTCTTCATATATTATCTGAAGTAGGGTCTCCTTAAGAAAGAAAAACTTATTTAAAATACTCTTTGGAAGTTGACCCACAAAAGTGATGCTTGATAAATGATTTTGGAATTTGCTCCATCTTTTGACTTTTCCTTTGAAAAAAAAATGGACAGTCTTTAGTCTATCTCATAGACTAATTTAAAATTTCATTGAAATGTCCTTTAAGTGTTAGTTAATTAAGATTCGCAATTAAAAGTTTGCATCGTTAAGTGCAAGTAAAACTGTACTGTGGGTGTTCTTATATGAACTTACCCCCAAAATGACAACTAAAATATTCATTTAAAAGCATTTATTTTAGAGAGCAACTTGCTTGAACACAAACCCAGGAGGTGGGGGGAAGAACTGACTTAGCATAGGCAGAGTGAGGAATACAGTTTTACTTAGAGAACGTCACAAAACAGCCCAAAATTATGCACAAAAATTATTTTGAAGAAACTTCACATAAACTTTTTTTCAGTTTTGAGAGCAGATGAAAGACATTTGTGATACTAAAAGCAACAATAGCTGTCACCTGATCTGTGAACTCTGCCAATTCTAAGGATCCAGGTAAAACTAGTGTTGTGAGAACTGGTTCCTGGACAGCAGGAGAAATAAAGCTTTTGAAAAGCTATTAGAAAGTTAATACAAACAATGATCACCACAGACAGGCGAATAGACAGAAAATAAAGAGGGAAGGTACAGGCGGGAGGGGGGCATGAGGGGAAGGGGGGAAGAACAGTGACATTTGGTGATGAACCATATGTGCGTGGTTTGAAAGACATGACTGAATTGTTTTTGGTGCAGTATTATTCTGACATTTAGAATGAGGCAATTTTCCATTTCCATTAATGTACTGCCAAATAGAAGGGGAACTGTCGCGAATTAAAGACTAAAGAAAGCTGTTCCTCAGAGTTGTATTAAATCATTGCTGATGAACTCATTAAGAACAAATTAACGAGGTAAATTGTACTAGGATTAACCAGCAAGAAAACCCAAGTAAATTATACAACCCACTAGTTTCTAAATGGTCCGACATTAAGCACTGACAGCACATGCCATGAAAGTGAGAGGTCTTCTTTGGTTTCTACAAATCCCTCAGCATCCTCAGAAAAGGACTCAGATTCACTTCAGAGATGAGGGCAAATTTGTTGTAGTATCTCAGCAGACTTTATAACAACCAGAAGATGTTAAGGGAAATTACTTTCCCCTCACACACACCACATTTTTCATGAAGAAAAACAAGCTAAAATTTGCCTACTTTGTGTGAAGAACAAAGATAGTCCCTCTTCCTAACATCAGCATAGAGAATTAGTCTAACTGTACAGGTAAGTCTCCTAAGTTTACTTGAAATCAAGTAGACATGACACTAACCTTCTTCAGTAGAGTTGAGAGTGGAAAATCCTATCTGTGGTTTTCAGACCCCTCTAATGAGAAATTATCTTTAAGGAACTCCTGGTCCCAAGATTCCAGGATGCCAAATTCTCCAAGGTGATCAGTGCCTTATCTATCTGGTTACAGAGCAACTGAGACTTGCCATTTCTATATTATTCTTGGCACTGAAGCTTTAGGGTTGTAAACAAACTAGGGAAAACAAAACAAAACAAAAAGGAAGCAGCAGAACATGTATTGCAACATGCTTCTTAATTTGTCCAATGGTCACGTTCTATATTTTATCTTGAATTCATATATTAGAACTAAGCAAAAGTCTGGAAACCTTTTATAGGATCATGTTCTGCCCTCTCATATCATGTTCTTTGTTGGTATGTTGAATAGTCTTCTTTTTATCATGGAAAATGGAGACTCAAGTCAGCCTGAGTCCAGCCCCTGGACCATCATCTCCTTTTCCCTTTTCCTGGTATTCCAAGGCTTAGCATGTTGCTTTGAACACAGGAGGCACATTATAAGTGTTCTTTTTTTCCATTTTAATGGAAGAATTAATAATAATGTGTGCTTAAATTACAGCTCAAATTCAGAATTCTTCCCACATGTCAACAGTCATTTGAAACTCCTGAAAATACTGGTTCTAACTTGAAATAAAGGCAATAACAGAGTCATGTCTTAAATATTAATTAATCTGTTGTCTTTTCTCTGATTTTTTCATAATCATTAAAGCTCAGCCCAGCTTCTCAAAAATAATTCCTTCAGAGGACATTGCTATTTGGTTTTTCAATTTTCAATTGATTCAATTCATTTATAAAAACTCTTTTTAAAAGTGCAATTTCAATTGGGTTCATTTTAAACTACTTGGAATCATTCACATTTATATAGTATTTTAAATCTCATGATCTCAAAGCCCATTTAATGTTATTTATTTTTAATGTAGGGCAGGATGGAATTATTATTCCCATTTTACAGACACTGAAGTAAATATCTGTAAACATAAGGCCTTCAGTGTCTCACTCAGCCATGAGAAATTTGACACTCAGAAATCAAATCCATTATTCCTCCAAGAAATACCAACATTTTCACCCCTTTGCTTCTCAAACATTTATTTTTTTTCATTATAATTTAGTCTCCCTCATGAAACTTCTAACTTCTGCTAACTAAACTTCAAATATCATTTGCTGTGCATATCAATTGCTCTACCTACTCCCACAATTAATTTCCAAGGTCTCTGGATATGACCAATTGCTATTTATCCAGGGCTAAACCAAGTTCTGCTGAAATCAACAGGAACCAGAGACAGGCATTTGATAAAAATTTGATGTCTGTATAGGTATCTAATACCAAAAGTTGTACCCTTTAAAATAACTAAAAAGACTATTGAGCGGAGCAAGATGGCGGAGGAGAAGGAGACCTGGATTTCGTCTCCTCTCAGGAATCCAGCTGGATAGGGATCAAACCATTCTGAACACCTACAAACGCAACAGGAGATCGAAGAAAAGAATAGCAACAACTCTCTGAACAGAAAAGCGACCACTTTCTGGAAGGTAGGACGTGCGGAGAAGTGAATCCGAGGCGATATTCGGGAGGATAGACGGCGGGGGAGGGGCCTCCGTTGGCCGCTTCTGGCAAGTGATAGAGAGCAGCAGAGCACAAAATCGGAACTTTTAGAAGTCTGCTCTGCCGAAGGACGTCACTCTGGTGGCGAAGTGGGGGGTGGAACCCTCGCGGGACAGTGTGGTCTCAGGACCCTCGGGGTCACAGGAAGACCGGGGGTGCCTGAGTGCGGCAGAGCTCCCAGGTATCGGAGCAGGGAAGCCGGCTGCAGAGACGGAGCCCAGGCGCGGGCTCTCAGCTCGGGGTTGCCATAGACCGTGATCCGCGGCACAGTCAGGCCACTGCTCCTCCAGCAGGGACCCAACAAGCGGCAGATCCGGGGAGACTCACCTTCTTCCCCCGGGGAGGAGAGGTGCGGGAGCGCACCGCGGGGATCTGCTGGGTTCGGAGACTCCACCCGGGGTCGGGTGCCAGATAGAAAGGCGCGGTCACAGGCCGAGTGAGCGCGGAGTGTGGCCGGAGACCGGGGAGACGGGAGTGACTGACCGCTTTTCTCTGGGGGCTCGCTGAGGAGTCGGACCCCGAGTTCTCGGCTCCGCCGGGGCGGAGACTGGGAGGCCGCCATTTTCACTCTCCGCCTCCAAAGCTGTACGGAAAGCTTGCAGGGAACAAAAGCTCCGGAGAGCAAACCCGAGCAGATTACTTAGCCCGGACCGGCAAGGGCGGGGCAATTTTGCCTCCGGCAAAGACATTTGGGAACCAAGGCAACAGGCCCCTCCCCCAGAAGATCAGCGAGAACAGCCAGCCAAGACCAAGTTTATCGATCAATGAGAACGGCAGAACTCCAGCGCTAGGGGAATACTGCACATAGAATTCATGGCTTTTTTACCATGATTCTTTAGTCTTTCAAAGTTAATTTTTTTTTTTAACTTTTTTTCTTTTTTCCTTTTTTCTTTTTTTTGAATTTTTCTTTTTCCCTTTTTCAACCAACATCTTATCAATCCCTTTTTTAAAAAAAAAAACATTTTTATTTTTCATTTTTAAAGTCATATTCTATCCCTTCATAGTAGTTACCCATATTTTTGGCATATATAGATAAGTTGTTCTCTCTTTAAAATCTTGAGATAGTTTCTTCTAACAGATCAAAATATAATCTAAATCTCTAGTGTATGGTTTTTTTCTACTCCCCTGCCTGATCACATTCTCTCCCTTTTTTTTTTTTTTTTTTAATCCTCTTCTTTCTTTTTTCAAACAACTTATCAAATCCTTTTTTAAAAAAATTTTTTATAATTTCCATCTTTACAGTCATATTCCATCCCTTCATCATATCAACCCTTATTTTTGTACATATACAAGTTTTTCTTTCTTTAAAATTTTGGGAGGGACTTTCTTTTAACAGACCAAAATACACCCAAAATCTAGTGTGTGGCACTGATCTATAATCCAGCCTGATCATATTTGATCACATTCTGTTTTTGTTTTGTTTTGTTTTGTTCTGCTTTTGTTTGTTTTTATCTTTATCTTTTTCTTTTTTCTTTTTTTCTTTCCTTTTCTTTTTTCTCTCTTTCCCTTTCTTTTCCCACTGCTTCAGGTCTTTTCTGATTTGTTTAGAGTATATTTTCTGGGGACGTTGTTACCCTGCTAGCATTTTGTTCTCTCATTAATCTATTCTGCTCTGCACAAAATGACAAGACGGAAAAAATCACCTCAACAAAAAGAACAAGAGGTAGTACCAACTGCCAGGGACCTACTCAATACGGACATTAGTACGATGTCAGATCTAGAGTTCAGAATCATCACTTTAAAGATACTAGCTGGGCTTGAAAAAAACATGGAAGTTATTAGAGAAACCCTTTCTGGAGAAGTAAAAGAACTAAAATCTAACCAAGTAGAAATCAAAAAGGCTATCAATGAGGTGCAATCAAATATGGGGGCGCTAACTGCTAGGATAAATGAGGCAGAAGAAAGAATCAGTGAGATAGAAGACCAAATGATGGAAAATAAAGAAGCTGAGAAAAAGAGAGATAAACAACTACTGGATCACGAGGGCAGAATTCGAGAGATAAACGATACCATAAGACGAAACAACATTAGAATAATTGGGATCCCAGAAGAAGAAGAAAGAGAGGGAGGGGCAGAAGGTATAATGGAGCAAATTATAGCAGAGAACTTCCCTAATTTGGGGAAGGAAACAGGCATCAAAATCCAGGAAGCACAGAGAACCCCTCTCAAAATCAATAAAAATAGGTCAACACCCCGACATCTAATAGTAAAACTTACGAGTCTCAGAGACAAAGAGAAAATCCTGAAAGCAGCTCGGGAGAAGAGATCTGTAACCTACAATGGTAGAAACATTAGATTGGCAACAGACCTATCCACAGAGACCTGGCAGGCCAGAAAGGACTGGCAGGATATATTCAGAGCACTAAATGAGAAAAATATGCAGCCAAGAATACTATATCCAGCTAGGCTGTCATTGAAAATTGAAGGAGAGATAAAAAGCTTCCAGGACAAACAAAAACTAAAGGAATTTGCAAACACGAAACCAGCCCTACAACAAATATTGAAAGGGGTCCTCTAAGCAAAGAGAGAGCCTAAAAGCAACATAGACCAGAAAGGAACACAAACAATATACAGTAACAGTCACTTTACAGGCAGTACAATGGCACTGAATTCCTATCTTTCAATAGTTACCCTGAATGTAAATGGGCTAAATGCCCCAATCAAAAGACACAGGCTATCAGATTGGATTAAAAAACAAGACCCATCGATATGCTGTCTGCAAGAGACTCATTTTAGACCCAAAGACACCCCCAGATTGAAAGTGAGGGTGTGGAAAACCATTTACCATGCTAATGGACACCAAAAGAAAGCTGGGGTGGCAATCCTTATATCAGACAAATTAGATTTTAAACCAAAGACTGTAATAAGAGATGAGGAAGGACACTATATCCTACTTAAAAGGTCTATCCAACAAGAAGATCTAACAATTGTAAATATCTATGCCCCTAACATGGGAGCAGCCAATTATATAAGGCAATTAATAACAAAAGCAAAGAAACACATCGACAACAATACAATAATAGTGGGGGACTTTAACACCCCCCTCACTGAAATGGACAGATCGTCTAAGCAAAAGATCAACAAGGAAATAAAGACTTTAAATGACACACTGGACCAAATGGACTTCGCAGACATATTCAGAACATTCCATCCCAAAGCAACGGAATACACATTCTTCTCTAGTGCCCATGGAACATTCTCCAGAATAGATCACATCCTAGGTCATAAATCAGGTCTCAACCGGTACCATAAGATTGGGATCATTCCCTGCCTATTTTCAGACCACAATGCTTTGAAACTAGAACTCAATCACAAGAGGAAAGTCGGAAAGAACTCAAATACATGGAGGCTAAAGAGCATCCTACTGAAGAACGAATGGGTCAACCAGGAAATTAAAGAAGAATTAAAAAAATTCATGGAAACCAATGAAAATGAAAACACAACTATTCAAAATCTTTGGGATACAGCAAAGGCAGTCCTAAGAGGAAAGTATATAGCAATACAAGCCTTTCTCAAGAAACAAGAAAGGTCTCAAGTACACAACCTAACCCTACACCTAAAGGAGCTGGAGAAAGAACAGCAAATAAAGCCTAAACCCAGCAGGAGAAGAGAAATAATCAAGATCAGAGCAGAAATCAATGAAATAGAAACCAAAAGAACAGTAGAACAGATCAACGAAACTAGGAGCTGGTTCTTTGAAAGAATTAACAAGATTGATAAGCCCCTGGCCAGACTTATCAAAAAGAAAAGAGAAATGACCCAAATCAACAAAATCATGAATGAAAGAGGAGAAATCACAACCAACACCAAAGAAATACAAACAATTATAAGAACATATTATGAGCAACTCTATGCCAGCAAATTAGATAACCTGGAAGAAATGGATGCATTCCTAGAGATGTATCAACTACCAAAACTGAACCAGGAGGAAATAGAACACCTGAACAGACCTATAACCACTAAGGAAATAGAAGCAGTCATCAAAAATCTCCCAAAACACAAAAGCCCAGGGCCAGATGGCTTCCCAGGGGAATTCTACCAAACATTTCAAGAAGAATTAATACCTATCCTTCTGAAACTGTTCCAAAAAATAGAAATGGAAGGAAAACTTCCAAACTCATTTTATGAGGCCAGCATTACCTTGATCCCAAAACCAGACAAAGACCCCATCCAAAAGGAGAATTACAGACCAATATCCCTGATGAACATGGATGCAAAAATTCTCACCAAAATACTAGCCAATAGGATCCAAAAGTACATTAAAAGGATTATTCACCACGACCAAGTGGGATTTATCCCTGGGCTGCAAGGTTGGTTCAACATCCGCAAATCAATCAACGTGATACAATACATTAACAAAAGAAAGAACAAGAATCATATGATCCTCTCAATAGATGCAGAAAAAGCATTTGACAAAGTACAGCATCCTTTCTTGATCAAAACTCTTCAGAGTATAGGGATAGAGGGTACATACCTCAATATCATAAAAGCCATCTATGAAAAACCTACAGCGAATATCATTCTCAATGGGGAAAAACTGAGAGCTTTCCCCCTAAGGTCAGGAACGCGGCAGGGATGTCCACTATCACCACTGCTATTCAACATAGTATTGGAAGTCCTAGCCACAGCAATCAGACAACAAAAAGAAATCAAAGGCATCCAAATTGGCAAAGAAGAAGTCAAACTCTCACTCTTTGCAGATGATATGATACTTTATGTGGAAAATCCCAAAGACTCCACCCCAAAATTGCTAGAACTCATACAGGAATTCAGTAAAGTGGCAGGATATAAAATCAATGCACAGAAGTCAGTGGCATTCCTATACACCAACAACAAGTCAGAAGAAAGAGAAATTAAGGAGTCGATCCCATTTACAATTGCACCCCAAACCATAAGATACCTAGGAATAAATCTAACCAAAGAGGCAAAGGATCTGTACTCAGAAAACTATAAAATACTCATGAAAGAAATTGAGGAAGACACAAAGAAATGGAAAAACGTTCCATGCTCATGGATTGGAAGAACAAATATTGTGAAGATGTCAATCCTACCTAGAGCAATCTACACATTCAATGCAATCCCCATCAAAATACCATCCACTTTCTTCAAAGAAATGGAACAAATAATCCTAAAATTTGTATGGAACCAGAAAAGACCCCGCATAGCCAGAGGAATGTTGAAAAAGAAAAGCAAAGCTGGCGGCATCACAATTCCGGACTTCCAGCTCTATTACAAAGCTGTCATCATCAAGACAGTATGGTACTGGCACAAAAACAGACACATAGATCAATGGAACAGAATAGAGAGCCCAGAAATGGACCCTCAACTCTATGGTCAACTAATCTTTGACAAAGCAGGAAAGAATGTCCAATGGAAAAAAGACAGTCTCTTCAACAAATGGTGTTGGGAAAACTGGACAGCCACATGCAGAAGAATGAAACTGGACCATTTCCTTACACCACACACAAACACACACACAAAAGCTTTTGCACACCAAAGGAAACAGTCAACAAAACCAAAAGACAACCAACAGAATGGGAGAAGATATTTGCAAATGACATATCAAATAAAGGGCTAGTATCCAAAATCTATAAAGAACTTATGAAACTCAACACCCAAAGAACAAATGATCCAATCAAGAAATGGGTAGAAGACATGAACAGACATTTTTCCAAAGAAGACATCCAAAGGACAAACAGACACATGAAAAAGTGCTAAATATCGCTCGGCATCAGGGAAATCCAAATCAAAACCTCAATGAGATACAACCTCACACCAGTCAGAATGGCTAAAATTAACAAGTCAGGAAACGACAGATGTTGGCGAGGACGCAGAGAAAGGGGAACCCTCCTACACTGTTGGTGGGAATGCAAGCTGGTGCAGCCACTCTGGAAAACAGTATGGAGGTTCCTCAAAAAGTTGAAAATAGAGCTACCATACAACCCAGCAATTGCACTACTGGGTATTTACCCCAAAGATACAAATATAGGGATCCGAACGGGCATGTGCACCCTGATGTTTATAGCAGCAATGTCCACAATAGCCAAACTGTGGAAAGAGCCAAGATGTCCATCGACAAATGAATGGATAAAAAAGAGGTGGTATATATATACAATGGAATATTACACAGCCATCCAAAGGAATCCAATCTTGCCATTTGCAACGATGTGGATGGAACTGGAGGGTATTATGCTGAGTGAAATAAGTCAATCAGAGAAAGACATGTATCATATGATCTCACTGATATGAGGAATTCTTAATCTCGGAAACAAACTGAAGGTTGCTGGAGTGGTGGGGGGTGGGAGGGATGG